>NC_081361.1:14524485-14852610 GCF_030684315.1 Stegostoma tigrinum
TGCTGTCTAAGGACCTGTCCCTGATGTTTCCTTGCAGGTGAAATTTCAGAGGGTAATAGCCATCCATATATATCACTTAACCTCTGTTAGGGGTAAGGTGATGCATTCTTTACGTCAAGTTGAGATCTGGGGGCTCGCTGCACTCAGGGACAGTTCTATCTGTAGGAGCATGTGCCTAGTGTTCACAAATGCTAATGGTCCTCCTCCCAAGGAAAAGCCTCTGCTCTTGACAAGGAAACTTTGTGCTTTCAAAGGTAACAAATGTCAACCCATTTTTGTTTTAAACTGTTCTCACTTAGACGGCCCATTTTTCTGATTTTTTGAAATAAATCTCACTCATCCTACTTATCAAAAATATATTCCAGTGAGAACGAAGGATTCTAGGAAAGGGGTAAGCCATCCATTGTTAACAAGAGAAGTTCAGGTTAGCACCAAATTGAAAGGAAAGAGATACAATACATCAAAGATACAAAATCAGAAATTGCTGGAAAAACTTAGCTGGTCTGGTAGCTTCAGGAGTCAGAAAGCAGGGTTAATGAAAACTAACCTTCCAGCTCAGCGAGCAAACTCACATCCAGCAGGGTTAATGTTTCAGATCCAGTGACCCTTCAAGTTTTGTTATTGTTTAATGTATCAAAGGTTACTGGTGAGCCAGGTGATTAGGGAAGTTATAGAAACCAACAAAAGACAATCAAAAATATAATAAAGAAGGAGAAGATAACCCTTGAGGGTAAATTTGCAAGCAACATCCAAACTAATAGCAAGAGGTTCTTTAAATATATGAAAAGGAAGACAGAAGCTAAAATGAATATCGTCCTCTGCAAGAATGAGGCTTAGAAAACACAAATGGGGATTATGGAAATGGCAGAGGAGTTGAATAAATACTTTTAATGCGTCCTTACAGTGAAAGACACAAATGGCACTACAATGACTATTTATTCAAACAGTAGAAGAGGAAATAAATACAATATCTACCACTAGAGAAACAGTACTAGGGAAAATAATAGGGCTAGAGACCATTAAGATTCCTGCACCTTTTGAGATACATCCTAGGGCATTAAAAGAAGCAGCTAAAGAGATAGCGGACACACTGGTTGTAACTTTCAAAGAGTCTTAGGTTCTGGAAGAGTCCCAGAGGACTGGAAATTGCCAATGTAATATCTCTATTGAAACAGGCAAAGACAAATAAGGCACAATAGGCCAGCTAACTTAATGTCCATTATTGGGAAAACTTTGGAGTCTGTTATGAAGGATTGATTAGCCGTGCATTTAGAAACACTTTGTTTGATCAAACAGAGTCAACATGGCTTCAAGAAAGGGAAAAAAAACCCATATCTGACAAATTTGTTAGAATATTTTGAGGAGGTAACAAGCAAAGAAAAAGCATTGGCTGTAATATATTTGGGTCAAAGAGGCATTTGATGAGATACTGCACATTAGGCTAGTTAATAACATAATAGCCCATGATGTTAGAGGTAGTACATTCACACGAATAGAGGATTAGTTAACTCTTAGAAAACAAGGAGTTGGGATAAGGGAGACAATTTCTGGATGGCAACATGTAGCTAGTTGAATGCAACAGTATGCATTCATGACTTGGATTTGGAAACTGTGTGGGTAGGCTTGAGGAACCAGAAAGGAACCAAAAAAGATCCTGCTGGGAGTTGTGCACAGGTCTCCTAACAGTAGTCAGGAAATGGGTAGAAAAATAAATCAGGAGATACAAAAGGTATGTAAGAAAGGTATTATTACAATAATCATGGGGGACTTCAATATGCAGATGGTCTGGGAAAAATAGGTTGATAACGGACTTCAAGGAAAGGAATTTGTGGAATGTTTATAAGATGATTTTTTGGAGCAGCTTGTGTTGAGCCCACTAGGAACAGTCAATTCTAGATTTGGGAATGTATAACAAAGCAGACATAATATTGGAGCTTAAGGTGAAAGAACCCCTGGGGGCACTGCCCATAATATGATAGGATTCACCCTGTATTTTTAGAGGGAAAAGCTTGAATCAGTCATAAATGTATTACAGATGGTTGCAAGTTTTTTTTAACATCTAGAAGGTAAAGAGAGAGGCAAGAGTGGACATTGAACTACTGGTAGATGAGGCTGGTGGAGTAACAGGGAACAAAGAAATGGCAGAGGAACTGATTAGATATATTGCATCAGTTTTCACAGTGGAACACACCAGCAGCATATCAGAACATCAAGAAAGTTGGGGTAGAGGTGAGTATTGTGGGCATTACCAAGGTGAAGGTGCTGGGCAAGCTGAAAGGTCTGAAGGGGTGTAATTCAGTCCAGATTTAATGGTCCAGATGGATACACCCCAGAGTTCTGAAGGAGATGGCTGAGTCATTGCTGATGATCTTTCAGGAAACACTGGAGTCAGAGGACTGGAAAATCACTAATGTAATGCCCTGTTTAAGAAAGGAGGGAGACAGAATGCAGGAAACTATAGGCTGGTTCGTCTGATCTTGATCTTTGGTAAGATTTTAGAGTCCATTATTATTGAGGATAAGATTGCACAGTACTTGGAAGTGCATGGTAAAATGGGGTGGAGTCAACACAGCTTTGTCAAGGAGAGGTCATGTCTGACAAACCTGTTAGGATTCTCTGAAGAGGTGATGAGTAATGTAGACAAAGGAGTGCCAACGGGACTGATCTATATGGATTTTTAAAAGGCTTTTGACAAGGTGTGACACAGGAGGTTGCTAAATAAGAGTCCATAGGGGCAAATTCTTTGCTGACTGACAAAAGGTAGAGAGTTGGGATAAAGGGTCATTTTCAGGATAGCAGATGGTGACTAGTGCAGTTCCAACATTGAGAAGATAACAATTCATGCTGTACTTTAACTATCTGGGTGAAGGAACTGAGGGCATTGTTGCTAAGTTTGCAGATGACAGAAAGATAGGTGGAGGGACAGGCAATGATGAGGAAGTTGGGAGACTGTAGGAGGACTTGGATAGGTGAGGAGAGTGGTAAAAGCAGTGGCAGAGATAGAATAGAATGATGCAAACGTGATGCTATGCACTTTGGTGAGAAGAATAAAGGTGTAGACTATTTTCTGAATGGGGAAAGTCTTCGGAAATCTGAAGCGAAGAAAGAACTTGGAAGTCCTTGTTCAGGATTCTCTCAAGGTTAACATGCAGTTTTAGTTGGCAATTGGGAATGCAATGTTGGTATTCATTTCAAGTGGGCTACAATACAAGAGCAGAAATGAACTGCTGAAACTGAATAAGGCTTTGGTCAGACCACATTTAGACTCTTGTGAGCAGTTTTGGGCCACATAGCTAAGGAAGGATGTGATACCATTGGACGGGGTCCAGAGGCGGTTTACAAGAATGATCCTAGGAATGAAGGACTTGTCATATGAACAGTGGTTGAGGAGTCTGGGTCTGTACTCAGTGAGTTTAGAAGGATGGGCGGGAATCTGACTGAAGCTTACAGAATACTGAGAGAGTGGGCATGGAGAAGATGTTTCCACTACTTGGAGAGACTAGGAACTGAAAGCACAGTCTCATATCGAAAGGATGATCCTTTAGAACTTAGACGAGGAGGAATTTTTTTTAACCAGAGGGTGGTTAATCTCTGAAACTTATTGCCGCAGAGTGCTGTGAGGGCAAGTTACTGAGTGCATTTAAGACAGAGATGAACAGGGTCTTGACTAGTTAGTAAATCAGAGGGTACAGGGCGAAGGCAAGAGAATGGGGTTGAGAAACATATTGGCATGATGAATGGCAGAGCAGACTTAATGGGCCTAATGGCTTATTCTGCTCCAATATTTCATGGTTTTAAGATTACTTATGCAGAAACGTTTCATATTTTCAATCTTGATTTTAAGATTTAGATAATGTCATCCATTCTTGGACTAAAATAAAATCATTGGAAATAATTTCTCTCGATGTGGTCAAAGGTTTCAAAAATGTGCATGAAGTCATCCTTTCATATTCTAAATGGCTATATCATCAAAAATAAAATCAGATTCCAAATGCATAAGATATACTCAGCTCTATCTCATTGTCACTTCTCTTGCTATTCACTGACTCTGATTTTTTCACAGAGTTTCTAAGATGTTAAGATTTGACTCAGCAGAAATTTCCACCAACCAAATATTGGGAAATTGCAACAAACTTCAATACTTCTGTCAACATTATCTTTAGTTGACAATTGTTTGAAGTTGAACCAAACTCTTTGTAAAATTGGTGTTAATTGCAAATCCAGGATGAACTTCCAAACAAGTGTCTGTTTCAGCATCAAGTCCCCTTCCTCCCTCTTTCACTCAATTCTGACTGCCTCAGCATCCAATTCTGACTCTGGATTGGATTATTCTGTGCATACTTGGCCTACTTTCAATTCCCACCTCACAAAGACTTGAGCTCTTTCAAACTGTGCTGCGTGTATTTTGCTAGCAGCTCTTATTCATCCATGGCCCTAGTGCTCGGTGACCCTCACTACTTCCAGATTCTGACAACACTGACAATTTTAACAATTTCGCCCTTTGATTTCAAATCCCTCTTCGACAGTACCCCTCCCTATGGTTATAATCTCATTAACTCCATAAACTCACCTGGAAGGACAAAGGCATCAGATGCTGGGAACATCACTGTTTTCTTGGAGACTCACGCCAGGCCAATGGTGTCCTGGCTTGGAAATAAACTGCCATTTCTTCACTGTTGTACCAAGGTGTAGAGCTGGATGAACACAGCAGGCCAAGCAACATCAGAGGAGCAGGAAAGCTGACGTTTCAGGCCTAGACACTTGTTCAGAAATTTTTAAAATTTTTTTCTGAAGAAGGGTCTAGACCTGAAATGTTAGCTTTCCTGCTCCTCTGATGCTGCTTGGCCTGCTGTGTTCATCCAACTCTACACCTTGTCATCTCAGATTCTCCAGCATCGGCAGTTCCTACTATCTCATTTCTTCACTGTTGTTGGATCCAGACTGTCAAAAAACCTGGCCGAACACCACACAGGCTGCACCATTCAAGAAGGAATGGTAAACCAATGCTGGCTGAGTCCATGATTTTGGCAGAATGCAAAAAAATGCTTTGATACACCTGTGCTTCTCCAATTTTAACCTCCCATGCACATTGGCGTTCATTAATCCCGAGGGAATTCCCTCCCTAAGCCCCTCTAAACCTCTTCCTCTTTGAAATTCACCTTGAAATATAACTTCTTCAAATTTTTATTTATAACATTCTTACAAAGCAGGGTGGGACACCATTGCTGTGTTTAGGTAGCTTTTAAAAAAGCATGCTATTTGTTGTTGTAGCAGACAGGAAATTCTAGTTTAACAGGTTGTCAGGACAGCTTTGTTGCAAAATGGGACCACCTCATGAGTATAGCCAGTGCTTCAGCATCAGAAGAACACCTTGCAATGCACCATAATGATATTTACAATACTTTTTTTTGTTCCAGTCAACCACCTCATCAGCCACTTGGCAAAAATGAAATTGACACAATTCCCATCCACAGCAACTGTTTGATTATATATGAGTCTAGGGAGTGACTAAAGATGTTGAAAGTGTATGAGCTCAAACTCTGAGCTTCAAATGTCACCTTCATCTGGAATTAAGTGGTTGTCTGTGAAATAACTCCACAGAGGCTGCTATCCTGTCACCATGTCGCTACAATCACTACAGTATGTGCCCAGAGACTGACTTTTACTCGGTGTGCAACTTTTCCATGAAACTTTCCTTCTTTACAGAGAGTAGAATCATGGAATTGTGGAATAGATCTGGAAATCCTGTCTTTACCTCCTCACTGGCTCTTTGCCAGAGAAATTCACTTAGTGCCCCTTCCATAACCTTTCCCCTGCAGATCTTTCCTTTACAGATAATGTTTCAATTCCTTATAAAATGCTAGAACTGAATCTGTCCATACCATGTCATCTCACAGTGCATTTCAAATCCAAACCGCTCACTCCACAAATAATAGGATTTCCTTTTGTCATCATTGTTGTCTTTGCCAATCACCTTCTGTCTGCATCTTCCCGTTCTTGATGACAACAGTTTCTCTCTATCCAGTTTGCTCACGATTTTGAACTGCTCCGTCAACTCTCCTCTCGAGTGTTTCTTCAAAATGTTGGCCAAGTCCCAGGTTAGTGTTTCATTCAACGTTCAGACTGAAAACAGCATTGAGGACAGGAATCACAGCTTCACCTCATCTGATAGACCCAGGGTCCAATATGCTGCTTGTCATTGAATAAAGTGAGCCTGGAGTCAGATAGCTATCAAGGTACATTCTACACTTTACAAAACGAAATGGCAAGAATTAACAATTTTGTAAAAACCAAAAGAACTGTAGATGCTGTAAGTCGGGAGAAAAAAAAGAAGTTGCTGGAAAAGGTCATCAGGTCTGGCAGCATCTGTGAAGAGGAATCGGAGTAAATATTTTGGTAGCTGGGAAGATGTCACTTTATGTGCAGAAGATAGGGTGAGGGGGCGGAGGAGTAAATGATAGGTGGGAATAGAGCCCAGACAGAGAGAAGTAATAGATGGAGAGACAAAGTAGTGAATAATGATCTGGCTAGAAGGGTGAACAGCTGTTAATGGAGACTGTTAGTGGTTAACAATAGGTAGTGTGTCATGGCAGGCAATGTGATAACAAGGCCTGGTATGTAGGATTGGGAACTAGGACATGGGAGAGTTCAGATCCTGAAATTATTGAACTCAATATTGAGTCTAGGGGGCTTCAGGGTCCCCAAGTGGAAAATAAGGTGCTGTTCTTCCAGCTTGTTCATTTTTTTTTGTTTATTTCTGTTTTTTTGAGATTTAAATCTAGTCCAGTGTTTGAAATAACCCTATGGGTGATACATTGATGTGCTGCAAGGCTGTTGTTGTCATTGCTAACTTTTATTTTCAAGTTACTATTCTGCAAAACCAACATCAACTTCAACACTTACATGAGATGCTTCCTTTAGAAAAATGTGTCTTTTGAGATGTCCTGTGGATGTTTGACAGAATGTTACTACCATGGTAGGCAGAGATTTAATTTCCTTCCTTCATTAGTGGAGCTTCCAAGCTGTTATAACGTATGTTTCAAACAGGTTGGCTCATATTGAGTAATACTGCTGAAACAGAGATGGAAGAGGAGGAGAGACAGTGTGTGTTGGCAGCAGACCCCATAGAAGTTAAATAGCAAACATGCATAATTATCGCCTATCTCAGAGACTGTTTTGTTCTCAGTTTAATTGCAGCCAGGAGAACTGATTGTTATTTGCTTTTTCCAGGTGGAATGTCTTGGTTCTGCAAATTACTGTAAATCTGCTGTTTGCTTTTATTCCTGCTGAGATACTGAATTAATGTTACCTAAAAATTCTTTTTAGATAACAAAGTGTACAGCTGGATGAACACAGCAGGCCAAGCAGCATCAGAGGAGCAGGAAGGCTGACATTTCGGGCCTAGACCCCTGCTGTGTTCATCCAGCTCTCCAGTTTGTTATCTCAGGTTCTCCAGCAGCTGCAGTTCCTTCTATCTCTAAAAATTATTTTTGCCAGTTTGTGCAAAACATTTTTCTCTATTATGGGAGCTGTGACATAAGAATGCTTATTCTCTGGAATTTCGAAATCAAGTAGATGCGTATCCGGTGATTTTAGTACAGAAAAAAGTCATTCCGTTAACAGTAGTGAACTTGCATTTTTGCAGATGTTGGATATACAAAGACACATAATCATTTAAAAAGGGAGCATCAGCATCCTTATGAGATTTGTCTTTGATCCATTTCAGTGAGACAATTAGCTGTTGGAAAATTCAAACAATGTTCAAAGCATATGCACTTCGCAGAGCTGCATCAGCTGAAGGATTCAGACTACCAGGTCAACAAAAGAATGCATAACTTCACCATTTAAGTTAAACTAAAGGCATGGACGATGGTTGCTGGGTCAAAGCTTTGAAAGGCCCTCCCTAACGGCATTGTGATTCTTTCAACAATTCGTGGGCTGCAATGGTTCTAGAAGATAGCTCACCACCACCTTCTCAAGGGATAGGCAATAAATGTTGACCCAGCCAAAAATGCCCACTTTGCCATGAGTGAATTAAATAACAAGTAAGGGGTTTCTGTTTGCAAAATGAATGCTTCTATCTGCAGTGATTGGAACGAAGTCAGCCGAATCTCATAGAATATGAGTTCCCTGATTGGGACTGCTAATCTGGTCCAATCAGGGAGATGTGGCTGACAGATATAAACAGGAGTGCCAAGGGTTCTGTTCACTCTAGGATCCTCCTCATGCACTAAGCACCTATAAATAAAGGGTGAACAGAAACAGGAATTGCTAGCAAGGCTCAGCAGGTCTGGCAGTATCTGTGGAGAGAAATCTGAGTTAATGTTTCGAGTCAAGTGACCCTTCCTCAGGCTTTCCAGCAAGTTCTGGTTTTGTTTCTGATTTACAACATCTGCAGTTCTCTCGGCTATTATTTAGTAAGTAAAGGAACTTGGTGAAGGGATATCTGCCTCTGTGGAGTCATTTCAGTATCCCTTTTTGCTAACTCGATAATGTGACTGGCTGCAGAGACAATAAGAAGTAAAAGGTAAAGTCATCATACTCCTATCGGACCATCGGGCAGCTGTCCCATTAGAGAGAGGCAACTGGTGGTGGTTTAACCCAAGGGTCACCACACCTCAAGTGAACCTGAAACAGTGCAATGTTCATATTAATATGAATTGCTGCAGGAACTGAACCCAAACTGTTGGCATCACTCTGCACCACAAACCTGCTGTCCAGCTCACTGAGCTAAAATACCTTTATAAAGAAGCTGCAATCAACATCAGGCCTGTTGCATAAAATTACATAATTGATGTTCTGAGTTCTAAGGAAGGGTCACCGGACCCGAAATGTTAACTGTTTTTTTCCTTCACAGATGCTGCCAGACCTGCTGAGCTTTTCCAGCTACTTCAGTTTTTGTTCCTGATTTACAGCATCCGTAGTTTTTTTCAGTTTTTAGTTTGTATAACACAATTGATTCCTTATTTCTTACCCTTCAGCACTTAACGGTAAGCAATACAACTTTCTAAACAGCTCTAAAAGCTGGCAACTGCATCAGAAATAAACACAACTAGTGGTTGAGAAGCCACTTGAATGAAGAGAAATTCTTGGACAAGTCTTGTTAACTGAAGATGCTATCACCACAACACAAAAGAATCTTTACGCAGAATACAGTACCTAAACATACCTTAGCTATTTCTACTTATAATATTTGGGTCAAACTGAGCGGAAAAAAATTGGATCCTTCACCTTTCAAACTAGAAGAAATGCATTATAAATTTCTTGTTGGAATAGTTTCCAGAAAAGACTTTTTTTTCAGCTCACACTGTGCTTTCTCAGCATTGCAGTCATATACAGGAGGCGTTTATCCATCTAAGTATTGCCTGAGGCAGTCCTTTAAGAATTCTGGCTTTATTGTTAATTCTCCAGCTTTTCTCTTTGTGAGATTTCAATGGACCTGAGATTCTCCCCCTGTTCCCCAACCTCAAAGCTCGAAGATGCATCTTAAAGGTTTGACTGAAAACTAAACCTGTGAATACAAAACCTCAGATAGGTTTCCCTAACGCACATGGCTGAAAGCAGTAACTTTGCACTCATCAAAGTGAGAGACGATGGGAAAAAGATTTAACATTTTCCTCCTGGTGGGCGAATTCTTCAGTGGCCTCAATGCTCCACTAAACCTACCCCTTTTATCCAAGTTTTTAAACCACCCTTCCTAATATACTCTCCTTTATTGATTTTTGTGGATCTGGGGCTGCCTAAGTGACTTTGCACGTTCACACAGTTCAAGCTCTTCTGCTGAAAATGCATTCCGCTGGATTTCCGATACTACCTACTCACAGATAAAATCCCAGCTCTTTACTACTAAAACATTGCTGTTAAGTCATTCCACAGCACTCTAGTTCTTTGTTCACCTCTGTTCTCTTTTTTTCGTTGGGGGTGGGCTCGAGGAGCTATCCTTTTCCAATCTGCAAATGTGACCAAAAGACCTGCAAGTGAATTTCCAAAAATTATTTCCTAGCACCAGTTACAAACATGAGAAAGAACGGACTAAGAGATCCTTTATAAGATAACAAAGTGTGGAGCTGGATGAACACAGCAGGCCAAGCAGCATCTCAGGAGCACAAAAGCTGACGTTTTGAGCCTCGACCCTTCATCAGAGACCCTTTATATCTTTTTTAGTGAACTTCAACCCAGGGAAGCAAGTCGATTTTCTGCTGTGGTCACCCAGGCTCAGCACAATAAAAAAAATTCTCACACCGTTTCTAACTTAGAGTCAAACAACACAGAAACAGACCTATCGGTCCAACCTGTCCACGCCGACCATAATCACAACTGCATGCACTCGGCCCATATCCTTCCAAACGTTTCTTATTCATGTACTACCTAAATGTCTTTTAAATGGCCCGCAGCCACCATTTCCTCTGGAAGTTCATTCCACACACGAACCACTCTCCGTGTAAAAACAACTGCACCTGACATCTTTTTAAAATCTTTCTACCGTCACCTTAAAAATACTCCCCCGGTCTTAAAATCCCCCACCCTAGGCAAAAGGCACCTGCCATTCACATCACCTATTCCTCTCATTATTTTATAAACGTCTATAAAGTCCCTCTTCAACCTCCTATGCTCCAGTGAAAGAGTGGAATGCTCCAGCCTCTCCTTATAACTCAAACCCTCCATTCCCAACAGCATCTTGATAAATCTCTTCTGAGCCCTGTCCAGCATAATAATCTCCTTCCTATAACAGGGAGACTAGAACTGGGCACAGTACTCCGAAAGAGTATCAATACCCTGTACAGCCTCAATTTAACATCCCAATGCACATACCCAACAGGTACAAATTTGTATCAGAAAGATCATAAACTAAAATGGTCCGTTTGTATCTTCCAACAATAATCTCTTTTTTCTCAATTTCTATTGCCATCATTATTCTTCTTTTGAAATTAGCAACTCTCAAATAAAACAGCTAAAGCAACCCACTTTAAGAAATTTTGTCCAAGGGAAATATCTTTTTGATCACTCATTCAGCAAATATTTTACAAGTTCTCCCTTAATCAGGTATGTGATCATCTTAAATCCACTTTTCTTATGAGCGTTTTGACCAAACAGAGGAAAAAAAATCAAATTTTATGTTTCACTATAAGTCTTTGTAAAGTCCAGCAGGTCACATGTTTAACCTTTTCGGCTCCAGAGGAATGAAAAAAAACTAACTTCTCGTCTCCTCACAATTGTAACGTCTCATCCCCACATGGTGGATTTATGTTGCCTTGTGTTGTTTTTTAACTCAAGTGACATAGTAGTATCTCTGCTGCAGCTTTCTGACAGTATGGTTCAATAATATTTTAGTAAAATCTGGTAGCCATGGATCAAGAGTAGGACTCTTTCCTTGTTCGTTAAAATGTTGTGGTTTTGAGTTATACCCAGGAGATCAGACCACAGGTTCTAAGTGGAGAACAGCTGGATGGCAAAACAGACAATACTGCATCTCAATGGATAAAATAATAAACTGAGGATGAAAGTCCTCATGGGTAGTTATAAAAGACCCCCTGAAACTATTCTAAAAAGGTGCAGCTGATTTCTTTTCACTGTCAGGGCCTGTATTTATCAATTCTAACATTAAATCAACATTGTTAAAAATAAATCTCGGCATCATCACATTGCTGTTTATGGGTACATTGTTTGAATACTGCCTCTTGCATTTCTTGCTTTAAAAAATTAAAAGTACTTTATTGTCTGTAAAGGATATTTAGATGTCTGCAGGTCTAGAAAGCTATGATATAAATGCAAATACTTTTGTTACCTTTTTTAAAGAAAACGTGTTCTGCTTGAAATCTTGCTGAGGTTATCTATTTACTATGAAATTAGGGACTATTCACTGTCGCAAATTCTTGATTGCAACACACTGAGTTGAAACTGTTTGGAAATTATTGCAAACAGATCAGGTTACATTCCAAAGGTCTGAACAGGAGACTCATCAACTCAAGAGTTAAAAGGGACACAGAATGAACCTAATATGGTGTGTGGTGAATCACCATGTTAAAATTCCTACTATTCATTGACTTCATGCAATGATATTTATTAATACTTACCAATGTTCTGTTCAATGTTGGATTTTTTTGCAATCACATCTTTTCTCTAATCTAGTCTGATGAAGAGGTTCTGAAAACAGTGGGCATCATATTTCCAATAACTTTGAACATGACAACAGGTCAGATTTTCAGGTCTACACAGAACAGTTGGACATACAACTGGGAAACAAACAACAAGCTGAAGATGAGAAAATGTTCAAGAGGTCAGCCACTAGACAGTTGACAGAATTTAATGTCTCAAGAGATAGCAGCAGCCAAAGTTAATGGAATCCCTTCTACTCCCTCCCATTTATTTACTCATATAATTGAATTCAAACCACAATAGGTGACCTGATGTGTGCAGGTAGAAACTGATTTATGGCAGACAAACAGAAAGACAAAATTATTCTGGTTGACAGAGTGATCCCATATTGAGACCACAGTTTGTTTCCTGAATTGGTCCTTACATTTTGAAAAAGACACAGATAATATACACTACCCTCACAGAATGAGGTAGGGAATACGTTTTCTTCAATAACTCCAGCATTCTCTTTGGACAGGAGACTAAAGGCCATTTCATAAATCTCAATTACTATTAATGATCTCAACAGCTGAATGTTTCAGAGGGTTTGGCAACATTTCTCAGTTTGTTCAGCTGAAGTTATCAACTCAAAGCTCAGACCTTTGAGCATAAGAGTTGCAACATCATGTTGAGGTTGTAAAGGGCATTGGTTTGGGCCTGTTCTGGATTACAGTGTGCAACTCTTGCTGCTCTGTTATAGGAAAGATATCATTAAATTGGAGAGGGTTCAGACAAGATTTACTAGGACATTGCCGGTTATGGTGGGCTTGAGATCCAAAAATCAAATGGAAAGATTGAGGCTTTTTTCATGCAACTGTAGAAGGTTGAGAGGTGACCTTGTTGCGGTTTATAAAATCACGAGGGGCATAGATAAGGTGAATGATAAGGGCCTTTTCCCTAGTATGGGGGAGTTCAACACTCAGGGGCAATTTTTTTCCACACAGAGAGTGGTTTGTGTGTGGAACGAACTGCCAGAGGACACAGGCACAGTTACAACATTTAAAAGACATTTGAATGAGTACATGAATGGGAAAGGTTTGAGAGATATTGGCCAAATGCAGGCAAGCAGGATTGGTTTAGTTTGGGAACATGGTCAGCGTGGATGGGTTGGACCAAAAGGTTTGTTTCCATGCAGTATGACTCTATGACAACAAAGGCATATCCACGGACAGTGACATTAATGAACAAATACTTTATTCTATCAGTCTTTCCAGGTTTAAACATGAAGGCTTTCACGAAATTTAGACATTGACTTTCCTCAAAATAAGACAAAATAGTGGCAGCCCACCAAGTGAGAACTTGAATACTGCAGGAGGAATAAATGGGGTCTATTAGAAAGGGGAAACAGCTATTATAACTCACTGAGACTCCATGGGGACATTGCATCTTGTGGAATCGTAACCCCACAATCGCAACTCGCAACCTGCCTTGAGGACGTAGCACTCTCTTTGGGGCCCTTGAGTTAACACTTCAGCCAGTTCCTACACAGAGTAACCGAACCTCTAAAGAAGGAAGTCTCCTTTGAGGGTAAAACAGATTAAAACTTGTTGCAGTGCAAGCCTAACAATGTTCATTAGTACAATGTAGGGATTAGAATCTTAACACATGTCATTCTTGCCGCAAACTCAAATCGTTTTTGAACAATTACCTGTAACTAAAGATAGAAGACGTTCATAGCACCTTACTAACATAGCTATACAAGATGTCATCCTTGACCTGATTAAATAAACCTAACTCCATTTTAATAAATAATTTGTAGCAATTTGCCTGCAGATAAACTAGAACCCCATTCTTCGAGTAGAATGCTGAGGTTATCAGTACAAAAAAAAACTCTTGTAAGTTTTCTAACTAGTCCTGCAGCAGGAACCAGTTTTGTTCTGATTCCCGGTGTGTAACATCATGCTGGGCTTGATGCTCAGAACAGTGGTCTCTCTGTCCAATAACATCTTAACAAGGAGCTACAGAAATGCTTGGAACATTCACTGATTTCCAGATTCTGTAGCAGGCTACTGCTTGACTTGACTGACAATATACAACAAAGGCCTGAGCTGAAATTCTTATTAGAGCACATGAGGATGCCATTCAGCCCATTGGGTCCAATGTGGAGAAATGAAGTTACTCCCATGCTCCTGTTTCAACCTCATTGCTCAGCAGCCTTATTCTTTTTCTCTTTTCTCTAATATTCAGAAGTGCTCTGACACAAAATTGAACATTTTTTCTTCCCCTCACCAAATCACCCATGTCCTTTCTCCCCAGCCATTGGAATTCTATGTTTGGCTTGGGTTACTATAGACACACATGGAATTCCTAGATGCGTGGTTCTCAATCCATAATGCAATCAATGAACATGTAGAATTGGACCCCATGTACAAACCCATACGGAACAAAACCGGAACTGATATGGCTCACCATAATGGACCAGACAGTACAAATTGCAAGTGGAGTAGAATGGCATCGCTTCATCGGAGTTCTCACTGATGATGTTACTTAGCATGATGACAACACATTTGAATGAAAACAAGCCAGCTCAGCAAGCAAGTCAACAACATCATACATTTCCTGCTTTTGAACTCAATACCTCTCCTCATGAAATACACACGCCTTGCCAGCCACTTTCTCAATACATCCTGTTACATTCAAAGATCAATGTAGATGTATCCTCAGATCTCTCTGTCCCTTTATACTCTTTAAAAATGTGCCAGTTTACATTGCCTTCACCTTGTCTCGATCTGTTAAAATACATCATGTCACACCTCTCTATATTACAGGTACAGTCACCATAGTCCTACTCTCATTAGAAAGAGGCAACTGGTAGTGGTTCAACCTAAGCCAACTGGATCAAAGAATTTCCCTACGTTAAGAATAACCGAACCTTTGCAGCACTTCCTTCTTTGCAATTTTATCCCATCCATCCGTGAAGCCAACTAGCTCCAGTTCAGCTGAGGTTTCGTCAGATTCTTCTTGTTTCACAATCACCGATAATATTAAATAATCTAAGCACAAGAACAGAAGTTACTGGTAAAGCACAGCAGATCTGGCAGCATCTGTAAAGGAAAAGACAGGGTTAATGTTTCAGGTGAGTTCTGAGAAAGTGTCGCTGGACCTGAAACATTAACTCTGATTTGTAATCGCAGATGCTGCCAGATCTGCTGAGCTTTTCCCAGCAATTTCTGTCCTTGTTCGAGAACTGCTCCTACTCTGTTTGCAATATTTTTCTTTCTATCCTATAGACCTTACATTCCCTTTTGACAAAGAAGCCTCCTCCAAGCTTTGTCTGCTATTTGAAGAAATGTTACTCTGTTGAAGTTTCCTCACGTTTTCACTGGGTTCCTTTTTGTCTTTTGTATTGATTTGCTTGAGAGTTTGCATTTTCATGAATTCAGTTTCAAAGACCTCACACAGATACCTTCCTGTCCCACTGGCAGTGTATTCATCACTGCTGGCTGTTCTCAGATTCAAATTCCTCTGGACAAATCTCTGAAGCCACCTTGACACCATCCGCTTGGATAATTTGCTCATATGGTTTCTTTACTCAGATTCTTGTTTTAGTTGAGCCTGTGGAGTGGTCAATAGCTTATGAGAAGCAGCAATCACCTTTTTTCTTTAAAGAGCTCTGTGTTACTTTTCCTTTGTCCCGCTGAGATTGAATGTGAATCATCTGGAGTGCAGTGTTGCCCTGTTTTCAGGTTTCGCCTCGTGCCATTTGCAATATCAGTTTCTTGATCTGATCAGTCAATATTTTGGCTTTGCTGGTTCACTCAGTACCTTCCCTTGTTACTTGTTCTGTTTGCAGCCGTGCTCTTCGGGTCCCTCTGACCTCCACAGCACCACCCACCATCACTTGTATCTGTTTCCAAGTCCAAAAGTGTAAGGGAGTGGAATTTTGAGCAGAGAATTCATAGTCACATTGCCATTCTGCTCCTGGAGGGGATTTAGATTGCATCAAGTCTGGGCTGGCTGGGTAGGACCTGCCATGGGGAAGGTGGGATGGGGGTCAGCGTGGTTCTGGAGGGGAACAGGGTAGAGAGAAGATGTTCCTCTAAAAGTGGGATGAGGGTCATGTCCGTCCAAGAGTGGGATATGTTGGGTCAGGTCAGGTTTGTCTGGGGAGGGTGGGGGTTACGGATAGAGAAGGTCAGGTCCGGAAGGGGCCTGTACAACGTGGGGGTGTGTTCAGGTTGGCTCTTTGTGATGAGCGGGATAGTGGTGTCAGGTCAGGTACGAGGGCGCACAAGAAGTCTGGGGGTGGTGCAGCTGGGCAAGTGTATGAGCTATGACTGTTGGACAGTTATTCAGGAGTTAGACTAATTTTTCCTGAGTAACTGCTCTGCTTAACTTCATCACAATCCAACAATGTCTCTGATTTATATGGACATTCAGTCGGTTCCAAGCATTGAGGAATTGCCCAGCAGAGTCTTCAATTTCCTGGACAATTCCTACGGAATGTGTTACAATTGAGATTCCCCAGGGTCCGAGTGCATATTTCCCAGCCACGCTGGAACAGACACTGTGTTGCCATCGTAAACTCCGGCCTAGGTTTGAAATCATCTAACTTTTCTTCATTAGCTACCAATTTAATGGAAGCAGAGCTCTCCGGGTTCCCTAATATTAAGGGATTTTAGCAGGGTGTCACGTTGAATTTCATTCTGTGTTGCTCAAACAACCATCTGAATATCTGAGCAGAAGAATCCAGATCTTTGTCACCCTGGTACAGAGGTAGCCCTGTGGATGTGTCCACCTCAATCCTGAATTATCCCTCACTTCTGGTGATCACTCCAGCCTTTGCGGTCACTAAGGAAACAATCGGATCTCCGTCAATTTCCTGAGAATTTCAACCACTTGCCACAGCAATTGTAGCTCAAAATCCCAAGGAATTGTGCAGCCGTGTACTCAAGCTTACAGCCAAGGTATTCCACCAAAGAATATTACATTCTGTGGACCTGGCAGCTCAGAATCCAGCATGTTACACAAAGAATTAGATTATTCCCGCACAAATTATTAAACCCTTGAATTGTATGCCAAACAGCTGTTCCACTAGTTTCTTTTCAGAGATGTTAATCACCACAGCAAGAGCTTCAGCTGGCAGCTAATTCAACACTTTCATATCTTGCTGGGAAGCAAAAAAAAAGGTCTTTCTAATCTTTAGAATTGTTAGGCTCATTCTCCTTCATGATCTGTCCAACTGCATACATCAAGGAGGGCGGTTATAACAAACTGTGATAACATGCCCCTTCGTTTTGGCTCTCACTGCAACATTTGGGGAAATGTTTAATGAGAATATTTCAGCACTGCATCATTACTGTGTCAATCGAGAAACTAGTCTTTGCCAAAGAATGAAGGTTAATTGTCACAGAACTTTCAAATCTCTAAGTTCCAATCAACAAAGTTGATATGCCTCCAAGCTGTTCAGCAATTTTATATTCAGTAACTGAATCTTCTTCTGCTTCCTTTAAAGTACATTACAACTTGAGTGTTCTGGTAAAGATGTGGCGAAGACTTTCTCTCAGGCTAGGCTTCAAATTCTTGGAATTTTCCAGGCATTATGACCACTCTTCTCCATTAGAATACCATGAAATGATTGTTGAGCTCCATTCTTGTGTATCATCTACTGCTCTTTGCTTTGTCAGCTGTGGTCAAGACCTGGGAAAATCTTGACCCAGATCTTCTTTCAAACTTCCTCGACCATCCTTGTCCTTCAAGAAGCTGTTGGTTCTATAAATGAACAATGTATGTCTCTGATTCTCTGTACTTTTGCAAATACTAATAGTAACATTGATCAGGTTTAAAGAGATGACAAGGTGTAGAGCTGGATGAACACAGCAGGCCAAGCAGCATCTCAGGAGCACGAAAGCTGACGTTTTGGGCCTAGACCCTTCATCAGAAATGGGGGAGGGGGAAGGTGTTCTAAAATAAATAGCAGGGGGCAGATCGAAGATGGATAGAGGAGAAGATAGGTGGAGAGGAGACAGACAGGTCAAAGAGGCGGGGATGGAGCCGGTTCCTATTATCATTGATCAGGTTGAAGGCTGTTTCTCCCCATCTCTCCTGGGATTGGGAAATTTCAGTCTCCTGCTCAGCCTGTGGCTTACCATCAATTATTTAGGCTTTTTTTTAGCTTCAGGCTGTTTCTGGCCAGAAAGTCATTCATCCAGACTGAAGAACAAACCTCTGTTGTTTTTGAATTTTATCATGTCCTTTCACTTCACCTTCATGTTTCTAATCCTGTAAGTAGTCCTAGATGTCTCCTGGACTTCTCTTGCTCCAACTGCCTCCCAACTCCTCTAACAGTTTATCTATGCTCCATGCTGACTGCACGTGTACATCCTTGCTATTCTAACACACAACTTCTGACCTTAACTCTGGACTCAATCCTATTATCCCCTAACTATTTCCCATTTCCCATTTACAATCAGATTTTTATGCAGCCTAGTTATTCTGGAACCAGACATATGTAACTTGAACTTCCTCTGAGTCCATTCGCATGTGCATTTTGGCTGCTACATCATACTGGAATCCATTGCTCTATTTTAACTTAATTTCTTTTTGTTTTACTTTTTTATAACCCTTCTTTCAATCCCTCCCTCCTATCGCCATGCATTCTTTCACTTCTTTACTCTTCAGTACCTTACTTTTATAATCCCCGGCCCTAATCCTGCTATAGACCTTAGCCTTTCTTGGTTGCTGCCCTGGGCTTGACTCCTTCATGGGCTAGACTACTGCTTCCCTCTATGTTTCTTTTGGGATCCTCTGAAGGCAAGGACTTGAAGGCACATTACATACAACAATTCCAATTGTCCAACTCCACTCTCTTGTTATCTAGCACGCCCAATGCACTCTCTGGACTGTTCTTTCTCATTCCCTTCCTGTAAAAACCGTATTTTGCATTACTAATCTTGTGCATTCTGTCAGCAGATTAGCTCTCCTCAGCCCGCGACATAATTCCCTCCGGAATGTCCATTCACTTGTTATCAAGCAGCTTGCGAGCAATAATCTTGATGTGGATGATTGCATGAACATCATGGCCTTCTCTGAAACCTGGCTGTGTGGCATAATGAAGCTTTCCCATCTAGTTATATCTTCAACCCCTTGTTCTGTCATCACATCGTGACGGCCTGTGCATCTTATCACAAAATCACACTTTGATCCTCTACTTTGCTAGGGCTTTCTCCTTTTTTTGGGCAACTCAATTTGTTCTATCCCTCTCTTTTTGATTCACATTTTTGCCTGCCCTGCCCTCTGAAATGCAATGAAGATTTTCTCACCGAGTTATTGTCGCTGTTTTCCTTCATTAGTCTCTGCACCAAGCCAGTTTGTGTACGTGGTGATTTCAATTTCTGTCTCATCCCATCTTTCTTCTTTGAATTTACTGCCCTCTGATTGCACCCTCCATATCAACTCTACAGCCCTTCTCCATAGCCAATCTTTGACTTGTCACATGATCATTAGTTCCACTGTATCAGTTAAAGATAAGGGCTTCTCTGATCACTTCCTAATACGACTGTCTGTCCATATTCCTCCAAGCATGTCTCAGTCCTACCTCCTTTTACATTCTCAACTTAGCGCATTTTCAAAATCCTAACTATCTAGTCAATGGTCCTTCATTCATCACAATCTTTCTGCAGCTACTGATTACAAAACAAATTAAACTGAACTAGTCCTACTTATCTATGCTTGGTCCATATCCCTCCAAACCTTTCCTATTCCTGTACTTATCTAAATATCTTTCAAATGTTGTAACCATACCTGCATCCACCACTTTGTCTGGCTGTTCATTCTAGACCACACTCTGTGTTGAAAAGTTGCCTCCATGTCATTTTTAAAACTTTCTCCTCTCACCTTAAAAATACTCCCCCTGGTTTTGAACTCCCCCCGCCCCAGGGAAAAGGCCCTAGCTATACACTTTATCTATGCCCCTCATGATTTTATAAACCTCTACAGGGCCACCCCTCATTTGCTATGCTCCACTGAAAAAAGTCCCAGTATATCTAGCCTATTTTTATAACTAAAACCCTCCAGTCCTAGCAACATTTCTGAATGCTCTCCATTTTAATAAGATCCTTTCTATAACAGGGCAATCAGACTGCATACAGTACTCCAGAAGAGGCCTCACCAATGCCCTATACACGCTCAACAAGACGTCCCAACTGCTAAACTCAAAGGTCTGAGCAATGAAGGCAAGTGTGTTAAACAACTTCCTAACAACTCTGTCTGCAGGTGACACAATCTTTAAAGAATCTGTACTTGCACTCCTCAGTCTCTCTGTTCTAAAACACTACCCAGGGCCCTACCGTTAACTGTACAAGACCGGCCCTTGTTTGCTTTCCCAAAATGCAATACCTCAAATTAATCCAAACTAAGCTCCATCTGCCGTTCCTCAGCCCATTGACAGAATTGATCAAGATCTCTTGGTAATAGATACCTTCTTCACGGCCCACTTTCTCTCCAATTTTGATGTCATCTGCAAACATACTAATCATGCCTTCTATATTCTCATCCAAATCATTTATATAAATGAAAAACAAAAGCAGAGGCAGTACCGATTCCTGTGGAACATCACTGGTCACAGGCCTCCAGCCTGAAACACATCCATCACCACCCTCTGTCTCCTACCATCAAGCCAATTTTGTATCCATGAATATTCCCTCTTTCAACCAATTGCCATTCAAATAATAATCATCCATCCTATTTTTGCTATTAGAGTGGACAACCTCATATTTATCAAAATTATACTGCATCTGCCATGCATTTGCCCACTCATTCTGCCTGTTCAAATCACACTGGAACATCTCTGCATCCCCCTCACAGCTCACCCTTCCACCCAGCTTTGTGCCATCTACAAATTTTGAGATATATTTAGTTCCCTCATCAAAGACTTTTACATATGTTGTGAATAGCTGGGATACTAGTACTGATCCCCGCAGTTCTCCACTAGTCACTACCTAACCATTCAGAAAAAAATGCCATTTATTCCTACTCTTTATTCCTGTGTGGTAACTGATTTTTCATCTGTTTCAGCACACTACACCCGATCCCACGTGCTTTAATTTTACATGGTAATCCCTCATGTGGGAGAGAGCTTTCGTTGATACACTTAAATGAACAGTGAAAGGCTAAGAGGCACAGATGTAAAAAGCATTTAGTGGAAAATTGGTTTCAGCACTGACTTCCAAATCTGGTAAAGCTTGTAAAGCATTTCTGATCCAGCTATCATCTACTAAAACTGCTGAGTATTCTGGAATAATTCTAGATTGTAAGCAAACCCATGACTTATTTTGTCTCTAATAAACAGTCTTTTAAAGGATCTTTCCATTGACAACGCCACCTTTATTTAAAAAAAAATGATTAGGGTTAGCTCATTGACATCTTTTCCAGAACTCCATCATTTCATCTTCGTTATGCTCCTTTTTTAAAGGGTGTCTTGACAAACACATGAATAGGATGGGAATAGAGGGATACAATCCCTGGAAGGGTAGGGGTTTTAGTTGTGATAGGCAGCATGTTGGTGCAGGCTTGGAGGGCCAAAGGGCCTGTTCCTGTATTGTAATTTTCTTTGTTCTTTGTTCCTGCCAACACACTGAAATTGTTCTTATCATCGTCAGAACTCACTGTGACAAAGATAAATGATCCCTCCGTATTCTTCTCAACCTCTCTCCCAACTTTGACAAGGTTGGCCTCACTATCTACTTTCTGTGATCCAATTGGATGGGGCTGCTCTCATTTGGTTCAGTTTGTATCTGTCGAACTGTATCCCAAGCATCTTTTGCGATGGGGTCTATTTTTGTTCATGCAACATTTCTTCTAGTGTTCCTCATGATCTGTCCTTCAAACCCTCATACCTGTCAACTTCAAACTGCCAAGTGGTGACACGGTCTGAAAGTACAGTGTTAATCTTCACATGTACACTGTTAACACCCAATTCTACATATGACCAGATCTCTCAACTCATCCCCCTCCAGCATCCAGTTCTGGAGCAGCAGAGATTTCTTCCAATTAAATACCGGGAAGACTGAAGCCACTGTTTTCGATCAGGTCATAACTCCACGACCACCAACTCCATTTCTCTCCCTGGCAAGATGCTAAAATTAGACCTGTCTGCTCATGATCACATAGATACTTCCAACCTCATGTTTGGGCCATTGTTAACACCATCTATTTTCGCCTCCTTAACAGTGTCTTTGTTTGCCAATTCTGGACATCTATCCGAAGTTTTTGAGGGGGAGATTTGGAGGTGATAGTGGGGAAGTATGGTAGGATACAGATTCTGGAAACAGGTGAAGCACCCAAGGCCCACATTGTCTCTTTCTGGTCCCGATTATATCATTCCTGTGAAACATCTTGGGAAATGGTAATTATGGTCAAGACAATATCTAAGTGCAAGTTGTTGCTTTTGTTCATGTTCTAGGTCAAATTTGTGTGAACTGCAGACACTTTGAGGACTTTTAAAATGAATAAACAAGACCCAGATCCAAAACTGTTAGCCAACTCCTACCAATCCCATTTTTGCCACTACATGAAAGGAGATGGTTGTCATTTATACATGAGTGATATCCAAATGCAACAGGGCCTTAGGGACTCAGTGCTGAAGTCAAACAGACCCATTTTTCACTGGAACAAGAGCCTTAGTCTGCAATTTTGTGAATCATGAATGAATGGAAGAAGTTTAAAGGGTTGTAAAGGGTGGACAGCTTGTCAGGCTGTCAAGTTATTTAAATCCTGAACCCATTTGAAAAGAAAATAAAAGCTTTTATTAGTGAGAGTTGAAACCCTCAAGCTGTGAAGTTGTTTAAATCGCTTTATTCCCTACCCATCCCGTCCAGAGGAAAAATGGAGACTCTTTCCCAAACAGCATGAACTGGGTAGGAAAATGTTATGGCTTGTGCTGTCTGACTCAGAGCCAAACATTTTCCAATAGAAATGTTCGATATTTTTATGCTTGCTGCACAGCTGTGTTCCCTGTGGAAGATCAATAGACATTGTTAATCACAACTTACTCTTCAGGTGATAGTGGCGATGAACCATCTTTGACTGCTGTAGTTTGCATGCCGAAGATAATCCCATTGTGCCAGTAAGTGGAGATTTGCATGTTATTGACCCGCCGACAATTGATGGACACTGATATATTTCCAGGGCCAGATGGTATGAGTATGAATTGGACGTTTATGGCCATGACGCTAAGTAGCAAACCGTTGCTACCACTTTGGTTCAATGTTACTTTAATTGGTTTGTGTTAAAAACTCTAGCTGTGGGTAATAGGAAAATGGTTGACATTGACAAATCTGCAAGTTTACCGTAACGATGGAATGAGGGGATACATCAACGTCAAGGGGAATTTTCAATTACAGCTTGCACTTCCAAAAGCAAGGCATGCAAATCAACTATTCCTGTATGATTAAGGCTGGCTGTGTGATGACAGCACCACCGGGATGTCTTTTCCATGAGGATTGCTGCCCTTCAACATGGCGATGTGTGTCTCTGTGGAGAAGGTGCTTTATTTTTTGATTAAGAAGAATTAATTCTTTCAACAGCATAGTTCATTCCAGCAGCCCAAATTACATTTGTCTTTTCTCTTATGCAACTAAGTTGTTATTTTAGCATTGTTTTAGAAATAAAACAGAATGTTGCAATTTCATTCTACATTCGATATAATAATGGAAATTCTTCCATTGGACTCGGGAGCTACACGTTACGTTAAAGGACGACATTCAAATGTTTCAAGCTTCTATTATTCTCAGGGAAAGGGTTTAATTTACCTCTCTCTCCCAATTTCCCTTAGAACATAAGAACATAAGAACTATGAGCAGGAGTAGGCCATTTGGCCCCTCAAGACTGCTCTGCCATTTAATAAGATCATGGCTGATCTTTTTGAGACTCAGCTCCACTTACCCGCCCACTCAACATAACGCTTAACTCCTTTACTGTTCAAAAATTTATCTAGCCTTGCCTTAAAAACATTCAGCGAGGTAGCTTCAACCATGTCACTGGGCAGGGAATTCTACAGATTCACAAGCCTTTGGGTGAAGAAGTTCCTCCTGACCTCAGTCCTACATTTGCTTCCCTTTATTTTGAGGCTATGCCCCATAGTCCTAGTTTCACCTGCTACTGGAAACAACTTCCCTGCCTCCACCTTATCTATTCCCTTCATAATCTTATATGTTTCTATAAGATCTCCCCTCATTCTTCTGAATCCAATGAGTATAATCCCTGTCTACTCAGTCTCTCGTCATAATCTAACGCTCTCAATTCTGGAATCAACTGAGTGAATCTCCTCTGCACCCCCTCCAGTGCTAGTATATCCCTGCTCAAGTAAGGAGACCAAAACTGCACACAGTATTCCAGGTGTGGCCTCACCAGGACCCTACACAGCTACAGCATAGCCTCCCTGTTTTTAAACTCCATCCCTCTAGCAATGACAGACACAATTCCATTTACCTTTTTAATTACCTGCTGCGCCTGAAATCCCACCTTCAGCGATTTATGCACGAGGACACCCAAGTCCCTCTGCACAGCAGCACGCTGCAATTTTTTACCATTTAATGCATAGTCCATTTTGCTGTTATTCCTACCAAAATGGATGACCTCACACTTATCAACATTGTACCTCATCTGCCAGACCTTTGCCCACTCACTTAGACTATCTCTATCCCTTTGCAGAATTTCAGTGTCTTCTGCACACGTTATTCTACAACTCACCTTAGTGTTATCTGCAAATTTTGACACACCACACTTAATCCCAAACGCCAAATCATCTGTGTAAATTGTAAACAATTGTGGTCCCAACGCTGATTCCTGAGGCACACGACTAACCACTGACCATCAACCAGAAAAACACCCATTTACCCCTACTCTTTGCTTTCTACTGGTCAACTAATCCTCTATCCATGCAAAGACATTACCTGTAATACCATGCAACTTTATCGTATGTAGCAGCCTTTAGTGTGGCACCTTGTCAAAGGTCTTCTGGAAATCCAAGTACACCACATCTACAGGCTCCCCATTGTCCACCATGCACCTCTTTTATACCCTGGGATGCATTTCATCAGGGCCAGGAGACTTGTCGACCTTTAGATCTATTAGCTTACCCTGCACTGTCTCTTTAGTGATAATGATAGTTTCTCGGTCCTCACCTGCTGTAACCTTCTTGTCATTAGTTTTCAGCATGTTATTTGTGTCTTCCACTGTGAAGACCGACACAAAATAACTGTTTAATATCTCAGATATTTCCTTAATCCCAGTTATTAAATTGGCCTTCTCATCCTCTCAAGGACCAACGTTTACCTTCGCCACCTTTTTAAAATTTACATATTTATAGAAACTTTTGCTACCTGTTTTTATATTCTGAACTAGTTTACTCTCATAATCTACCTTACTTTTCTTTATAACATTTTTTGTGGCTTTCTGTTGGCCTTTAAAGATTTCCCAATCTATGAGTTTCCCACTAATCTTTGCTTTTTTGTATGTATTTCTTAAAAATTCTGATACTTTCTTTTATTTCCTGAGATATCCATGGTTGACTATTTCTTTTCCTCAGCATTTTTCCCATGATCATGTATGGATACCATTAGTTTCATGCAGACATTTAGAGAATCTGTGTTAAATTACCAATTGATTGTGATCTCCATGACCTAGGTCAACTGATTGATGCAGACACATGAATGTAAGAACAGCAATGAGATGTAGGGACTATGACTCCGACTCATACTCTCTTCCTCCCAAAGCTCACAACTCTCTCGTCCATAAGTGTTTAGAGTCAGTTATATCTCAAATAAGGCAGAAGTCAGCTAAACTAGTGCGCAGGACCAAATTTGATGCTGGCACCTTTCACAATGTCTGAACTATCTCAGCAGCCTAGGGTATGCTGGCAAATTCAATGGCTCCACAACTCACATGAAAAGGACAAATGATAATATAGTCAGAGCAGCAGAAATTAATAGTTAAAATCCAAGCAGGCATAGATGTTAGGAGTTCCAGGGATATCAATGACTGGCATCTCCAAAAGCTCTTCTTTAAATTCTTCAAACCATTATGTTGATTGCATCACCTACAAACCAACAAAACATCACAATGTTTTTGCACCACAATATGTCCAACATAAATGCTAATAAAGTGTGAAAGACAAAAATAAATGTCTGTGCAGGACAGATGGCTGCTTGGAACAAAAGGCATTTACATTTTCCTCCAATTAAATTAGATGCAATGTTCAACTAATACACTCCATGAATAATTCACTAATCTAATTGCAGCCTTTCATTCAGCTAAACAATAAAAAACAACCCAATTACAACAAGCTCAAACAGTTCATTTAATCAGGGTTTTAGTTTAATGATCTTTTCTCATACCACAGTTCAACTGAAGAACCAGGTAGTAGAGTAAATTGGCATACTCGTTTCCTTTTGATCTTTGGCAACAGAGGAATATTTATGAAGTAAGGCCAAAAGAGGGAGAAGATGGAAATAGAAATCATCTCCTCGGCTGCTTGGGAATTTCCAGAACTAACTTTAGTGTTCCAGGTGATCAAGTAATGGACCAAAGGAATATGGCCCTAATAAAACATTTGCAGTGAATTCCCAAAGGAGTCCTTCAGCAAGAAACTGCGAGAACACCAAAGAACGGAGAGCAAATGGATAAAAATGACAACTGTATCTCCAGCATTTCTTCCTAAATCACTGTTAGAAAATTGGGAGAACTCCCTGGCAATTTACCCCCTCCATAACGTAGATATTTTATTGAACATGTTCCAATATACTCCAGGTATGGTGGGACGTAAGCCCTTGCCTCCTAGCTTAGATGCAGGGACACTACCACTACACTACAAGACCCACCACTATTATAGATTTTGCTTTGATTGAATCAACCTGTTCAGAAATGGTATGATGCACCTCGGGAGCAGGCTAGTGTCCTGGCTCAGAGGTAGGGACACTACCATCACACCACAGCAGACCCCACACCATTGATAATATCTGAAATGCTAACCAAATAATGTGCTCCAGTTAAAAAACAAAATTTACATCCTCTTTTGTCTTTTGTAGATTGTCATTTGCTTTCCCTATCCAGTTACCCCAAATAATTCATATCTCGCATTACTACTTGCAATTTCTTTCATGTCACTGCCCAACTATTAGCCTGAGAATGCAGAAGATGGATATCATCAACAATGAAACAGAATAAACAACTGTGTTTAGTTGGTGTCAGAACATAAATCTCCCTCATATTGAACTGCCTTACCAAGAATAAGGATTATTGCTCTGTTAGCCTGAGAATACAGATTACCCACTGCACAGCATTCTGCTAGCATTGGTTTACAGATCTTATAAAGAAGCATTATTGTTCCACGAGCATGACGCCAGGGAGTGCAATGAGTTATCGAGTCCCATTAATATAATAACAGGGATCTCCTAATGAAAGAAACCATTCTGTTACCATAAGAATGCCAATGGTAATGAATATCACATTTAATTGCTACCAATACACAAGATAGTATGATGGGTTATAGGTGCACAATGAGTACAGCAAAGCAGATAGAAAAAAATCTCTATCTTGTATATACATACTGACTCATGCATATGTATGAATTAGGATTGCTTTCATATACTTTATCTCGGGATACAGATCAACCAATTCTCTGACCAGGGATAGCAGAAACTGCAGATGTTGGAGAATCTGAGATAACAAGGTGTAGAGCTGGGTGAACACAGCAGGCCAAGCAGAAAATGATTTTCTGACGCATTTTCTGAAGAAGGATCTAGGCCCGAAACATCAGCCTCCTCCTCCTCTGATGCTGCTTGGCTTGCTGTGCTCATCCAGTGCTACACCTTGTTATCTCTGTTCTCTGACCAGGATCAGGATGTGCCAATATATTTGGGGCTCCTGTGGTGCAGTGGTGTATCCTTACCTTTGAAACAGGAGGCCTGGGTTCAAGCCCTTCCAGCTCTCGATGTGTGTCATAATACCTCTGAACAGGAAATTTCTACACAATGGTGATGAGGTATTCACAGCCTCCTTGAGGAGCCAGCAGTGTATGTGAGTGACATTGTCTGTATCAGAGACAAATCAGGGAATCTTTGCTGAATGGCTGGGCTTCAGAACTTGTCAGCACGTGCACTGCTGATCCCGTCATGTCCTACATGTGGCGATGCCATGCCAGTTAATGCACGGGCTTCCCTGCCCTTATTTGATGGTAATTAGTTTGTCAAAGAAACAAGATGAATGGTGTCCATTCAGTTGGATGTCCTGGGCAGAAAGCTCAGGAGGAAGGGAAAACTCAATGTAATTTCTGTGTAATTATGTCAGCAGCAGCACACTCATGACAGGGCAGTGACGTTGGTGGTGTTCACAATAAATGCAATAATAACATTACTGCAACAATAATTTTGGAAGTGCTGAGTGGGTGTCTGCTTTACCAAGTGGAGGGAGAGCAGCAAGTACTTGTTTGGGGTTGCACGTTGGCTCAGTGGTTAGCACTGCTGCCTCACAGTACCAGGGTACTGGGTTCAATTCCAGCCTCAGGCAATTGCCTGTGTGGAGTTTACATGTTCTCCCTGTGTTTGCATGCATTTCGTCAGGGTGCTTTGGTTTCCAAAGATGTACAGATTAGGTGGATTGGCCTTATAAATTTGCCCTTGGTGTCCAGGGATCTGCAGGCCAGGTGGACTGGCCACAGGGAAATATGGAGTTAGGGGCACAAGGTGGGAGATGAGCCTGGGCAGGCTGCGCTTTGGATGGTGAGTGCAGACTTGATCAGTCAATTGGCCTCTCTGTGAACTGTAGGCATTCTATGACTGCCTAGAGGTCAGGGACAACGTGCGGACACATATGGGCAGAAGTGGCACCAAACTCTGGCTCTAGGTGGCAGTGTCGGGAGCACCAACTTCTTGTGCCAATGCAATGGCAGGAGATGCACCATTCATTTTATTCTAATACTACTGAACTCAGCGGCCAAGCACTAAAGTATATTGATTAAAGCGTATTTTGCACATAATATGCTCAGGCAGAAATGCTCAGTCAGACATTGGCTCCAGTGCAATCCAAGTCATGACATGTCAAGAATGAATGAAAGTGACAATCTTAGACCGTGTAAAGATTCTTTGTCTCAGTATCATTAGCAGCTGGATAACATGGAGGCTGTGTTAGCCTTTTAACCAGAACCGAATGAAAACAAGTTTAGCCAACTTGCTATGAAACAGAAGAAATACGTATTAATTTTCTTATTTGCTCATTGTTGATCAAAAAACAGCTAGGAGGGAGGAACCTGCAGTCTTTCTGGATGACAACGACCTGAACCAGACTCAAGGTACCATCATGGAAGGGCAGGTAGTTAAACCCTTCCCCCTTCTCCCTAGCCCATTGAGATGGATAGGAACATGGTTTTACTGATTCTGGTTTCATAGTGAAGCTGGGGGCAGTGGATAAATTTAAGGATATTAGATACTAAGCATGCATCACAATCATAAAGAGGAGGAGGAGGACATGGAAGGTCAGGCACTCAGTCTACTGCAATCTGAGGACCATTGTGACAGCAGTGCCTGATCACTGCTCTTTCATCAATAACTTGGTTTAGCGCTAATTGTGGACAGCTTAAGAAAATCTGTGCAGCCTGTGAAAACACCCTCCAGCCAATGTGGTTTTGGAGCTCATCTGGGCTGGAAATCATTTTTAGTTTTGCAATTGTAAGCTACCTAAATGATACAAGTGTATTTAAGAGCTGCGCAAAATCTTACACGTGCGTTTATGAGAAAGACACTGAGGGATGATGTGGGAGTGCCTGAGACAGGGTGGGTGTATACGTGAAGTGAGAAAAAGAGTGAGAATGTACTGACACATGTGCGTGAGAGTGAAGAGAGTGTGTGACTGAAAGAAGAGGGCCGAAACTTTTCAGTCTGTTGAGAAACCTGACGATGCCCGGATGTCTTTCAACGACAATTGGGGGATGTCTTTTTTTAGCTGTCGGTGGCATACAGGTAATCTTAATGGTCTAGTAATCCAGAAATCCAGGTCAAAGTGCAGAGGGCATGAGTTCAGATCCCTCAACGGCAACTGGTAAAATTCGAATTCATTAAAACCCTGAGCTATGGACTAGACTAATGGTGGCCATCGAAACACTGTTGATTGTTGTGAAAATTTGTTTTGTTCACTAATGCCCTTTAGGGAAAGAAATCTGCCACCCTTACCTTGTCTAAACTTACTTAGGATTCCAGGTCCACAATAAACATCAGTTACTCCTAACTCTCCTCTGAAATAGCCTAGAGAGACAAATACTCCAAAGGCAATTAGGGACAGGCAACAAATATCAGGCTTGCCTATGACACCAACATCCCACACAAGAATTAAAAAAAAACACAGTTGATGTTGGGGCTCCCTGAGCCTTGAAAGGAAAACATCTGCCACTAAAATTAAGTGCTGACAGATCAGCAATAAGCAGCTGCAACTGTGCAATCAGGTGCGTGAGACAGCACATGGGCCCTCACACCCTGGTAAGCAAGTATGGTGTTACCTGGACGAGTCAGGCAGGCCCAAATGAAAGGGTGGAGTTGGTGAAGACAGGTCAGGGGTGGTGGGCATGGGTGTTGACCAGAAGAGGGGCAGCCTTCTGTGGCCATCAGAACCACCCTCATTAACACTGTCTTCCTCCACAGCGAGGCCAACAGAGGGTGAGCGAGGGTTATCTCTCACACAACCCGTCAATGGCAGCACGCAACCGGAAGGAAGGATGTAAAGGTTTAAGTGTTAACAGTAACTATGGAAGATTGGAAAGTTGGCCAATAACGATTTCACATTCATGTGAGTAAGATGGAAGCCCTGAACAAGACTATGCACTCACCTGGGATTCATTTGGTCAATAAAGTCACCTTAGTCCCAGGGGACAATAAGGCTTCTCTCCCATGAGAGAGAGGGAGAGATAGAGAGAGAGAGAGAGAGAGAGGGAGAGAGATGACTGGTGGTCAGTTTAACCTGACGGTCACCACATTTCAGGTCAGGGGGTGAGGGTGACAAGGCGCAACATTCATGGAATCCTCAGCCAGCGTCAGTAAAATATTTATAAAGGAGTACTTTGTAAATGTCGTCATGTTCCAGCCATATTTCTGAACCTTCTAAAACACCGCAAGAGACTGTGGCATCAGTGAATTGACCCAACAGTGAGCAAAAGCTGCAAGGACAGCGCCTGAGGAGACACCCAGCAGCAAGTGGCAGCAGAATGTGCAATCAGGCCAGCTGGAGGGAAGAAATCAACAACACAGCTCAGTGGCTAAAAATAAAGAGAAGCACAGAAAATGGGGACATCCACCCAGGGTGAGAAACTGGACTGATAGCTTCCAGAGAGGTTCGGAAATGTGGAGGGGCCACGACAGGCGAAATGGCGAAAACGATTAACTTGCTGTAGAAATGCTTTGGGTCTGGCAACAAAAACAATGAAGAGTGTGTTAGTATCTTGTTGTACACAGTTTAGGGCAGCATTGTGGCTCAGTGGTTAGCACTGCTGCTTCACAATGCCAAATGCCTCTGGGTTCGATTCCACCCTTGGGTGACTCTCTGTGTGGAGTTTGCACATTCTCTCCTTGTCCGCGTGAGTTTCACTCCCACAGTCCAAAGATGTGCAGGTTGGGTGGATTGGCCATGCTAAGTTGCCTGCAGTATTGACGGATATTCAGGCGAGTTAGATTCGCCTTCGGAAATGCAGGATGACAGGGATACTCTTCAGCGGTGGTGGGGGGGGGAAATGGTGTGGACTCGATGGGCTGAATGGCCTGCTTCTACACTGTAGGGATTCTATGATAAGTAGCATTACAGATGTAGGGGGTAAACAAAGGGGCAACCTCCAATAAGCATAGAAATGAAATGTTAGACTCACATCTTAGAGTATGACACCACAACATTAAATCCAAAGTACAGAAGGTGGCACTGTACAGAGCTGGGACAGTGTTCCTTTCTGAGTGCTTTATGAGTGCATATTAGTAGAGCTTTCACCTACCCTGGCAGGGATGTGGGAACTAAGAGAGAATATTACAGAGGATTGCAAGAGGGTAAAAATACTGATAAAAATAGACAGCACTAGTATTGAGAACAGGATGTTAATAAGTGACGATGGAGTTAGGGAGAAAGCAATGAGGTTTAAATCGGGGTTACTCTATTAATGTTAATATAAAGAGCACAGTAAAAAAAAAGACTGGGGAGTTATAGGTATGGGCTGCTGTAGGAGATACGATTTTGTGGTGATAAGGGAGATCCGGCTGACTAAAGAGTAGTGTTGACTGCTAAATATTCCTGAATACAAGGTTTACAAAAAAGACAGGGAAGGAAGGAAAGGAGGAGTATTAGCAGGATTAGTTAGGGAGACCACAGAGGTGCAAGAGAAAGGGGGCACATCAGAGAGTTAAAGGCCAGAATCAATCTAAGTATTACAGTGCTCAGGGTAGTTGACAGAACTACCAACTAAAGGAAATACCTTTTTAAAAAATTGTATTCAAAAAGTTTAAAAAGCAAAGGGCTGAAAAAAACCTGCTTTCCTTGGTGAATTCAAGATATTAGAGAGCAAATATTTAAGTGCTAACATCAAAATTGCAAGACCCATTATTATTTTAAGCTCAATGCGGGAGCAGGAATATCAGTGATTTATGATGTGATGGAATAGCTGAACAAAATATCACTGCAACCATCATCAGTTTAACTCCAAGATTTAGGAGGGATCAGGTTAAAAGTTGAGGGGCAGCCAAATGGAACACTGAGATATGCCGATGTGTATGAGTCATTCAGATCCAAAAACTGTTATTCAACAGAAAACCACTGATGAATCTTAAATGAATTTGAAATTGATGAGTTCAATGGAAGGAACACAGGAATGAATTCAGAACGGAGTTTCTGAAACTGATCAGAGCTTTGGGCAAACAGAAAACTGCATATATCACACCACAGCAGATGCTAAACCCATTTGCTCATGTACACCAAAGGAAGTCCCACATCCACTTCTGAAAATATGAGAAGTGAAGTTGAGGACACTCTTGAACAAGGTGTCATTCTGCCATTAGCCAGGCCAAAAGAAGTGGCTTTCTGGTGCCAGTTCCAAAATCACATGTCTCTGTCAGAATTTGTGTTGACCTTATTCAATTAATTAAGGTCACGGAACATGAACCACATCAATGGTTTCAGCAGATGTAAAATTGGCAGGTCTTACCAAGTAAACCATCTCTTCAAAACTATCATCTTCACAAAACATGCCGCAAACAGTGGGCTCTGGATGAAGAGTCACAACATTTTAACAGCTTTCATATCACTGCGTGGTTTAACCATCTTCCTTACAGAGGACAATGATCAACAACTTAGAAAGCATGTAAGATGTAATTTACCGGAAAGATAATGATGTCTTGATCTATGGTTCAATGAAAACAAAAAACAAGAAAAGTGCTGCAACCATTACAAGATGGAAGATTAATGCTAAATTAAAAGTGGCAATTCTCCAAGTGCATAATAAAATTCTTGGGGCACAACGTCCAAGGAACAGGAGTTCCAGTTAACCCACAGCAAACCAAAAAAAATATAAAATTGTCACCAGCGAGCATGATTACAAAACAGGGAATGGTCAACCACATGGGCACAATTTTACCATATCTAACTCAAATCAATGAAGAAAAACCTTAAGAGAGATCACACATGGTGCTAGAATGGATATCCACAACAATTCTTTTGAGAAATTAAAAGAAACATGAATAACATTGGACATCCTAAATCATTAAGATCCTGGACTATCAATCACTGTGTCAGGCATTAACTAGAATGGGAGGAGCCTTGTTCCACATTCAAAAAGTTGGCATCTAGAGACCGGCTTATGATGCATTGAGGAGTGTATCTGAAAATGATCAGAAAAACGTGGCTTGAGGTATTAGAGAAACTTGGGAATGCCAGAGATTTTGTGACGACTAGAACTACCAGAACAACCGATAAGAAAACTTTGCCCAAGTTTGGGAGATCGGTAAATCCATCACAGAGATTATTCCTGTAAAGAAAGAGGCTTTGGGGTGATGAAGGAGGATATATATTGACTTCATAGTGATAAACATTTGGGGGAGTGGCGGCAGAATGGAGCAAACATTTACAATTGAACATGTAAACAGGAATCTCTGACAATGATGATACTATGATCCCATAAAGATGTGGAGACTTTGAAGAAGAAACCACAGCTCAGACCTTGTACTTAGATATGTGTACTTAATATTATGCAAATAAAGGTGGGCTTTGCAAAGTCCTCAGCACCAGCACTATCAAGTACACGGAGTACTGTACCCTAAACATCGTCTGATCTATCACTTCAACAGAAGAGAGAAAGAGCCTTTGGGTGGCCAATTAATTGGCACAATTAATGAGAAAGGGCTGAGGGTTGTGCTCTATTTTCCCCAGCACCAGCAAAATATTATGGCAGCCGCAAGATGACAGGAACACTAACTTTCTTTCACTATTTTACAGGCCTTTCCACAACCCTGGAGGAGCAAAGGGTATAGTGTGCACATGCATGTGTGCAGATAAATGTCTGTGCGTGTGCATGTGTGCAGATGTGTACATGCACATGTTGGTGTGTATGTCTGCGGGCGCGTACAGAGGGTTATGTGTACGTGGGCGTGGGTGTGACAGGTAGAGGTTTTGCTTATGAGATGGGATGTTTCTATAAGAGAACATGCATGCCTAAGTTCACAGGGTGTCTTGGGTTGGATAGGTCAATATCTGTGAATTATTAAATGAGGGAACTTAGAAAAAGCAGTGAGAAAAAGAGGGGTGAATGAGAAAGGGGTGAATGAGAAAGAGATGGGTGAGTGAGAGGGATGAGAGACAGAGAGCACTAGAGAGACAGAGGGAGACAAAGAGGGAGAGAGGTGAGTAAATGATAGCAGAGTTTGTGTGTGAGAGGAATGTGTGAAAATGGAGATGTTTGTGTGCTGTGAGTTTTTTTTGAGTTTCTGATGCGTGTGCATGAGAGAGAAGGGTATACTAAATTAACCAAGAAGATAGTGAAGTGAAAGCAGGAGGAATAATTTCTGCTCATGACTGATATCTTTTGGTGACTGCTGAAGCACAAAGATATGCATTGCAACTTGTTAAAATCATTTCTGTGCTTGTTCCCGACTGAAATTCTTCATGGGGCTACATTTTTACCTTCCATACTTGAACAGTTAACTGATAGAGCTACCTACCCACTCTACAACCTGTAATTCAGTTGAATCAGGCATGTTCTTTAATGGACAGAGCATCCACTCTACTTTAAAGGCCAAGAGAACCAGTGAAGTTATAGTACCTTTCAGAGCCTCATAACATCCCTTTGTGGTTTTACCATCAGCTAAGTCATAAATCGGAAACACGGTGGTGAGTTTGCTCAATGCAAGCTTCCACAAAATAAAATAATGTCAAAAATGACCAGATAGCCTCATGGAGTCATAGTCATAGTCAGAGACATACAGCATGGAAACAGACCACTCGGTCCAACCAGTCCATGCTGAACACAATCCCAAACTAAACTAGTCCCACCTGCCTGGTCCTGGCTGATAGCCCTCCAAACCTTTCCTACTCATGAATTTCTCCAAACGTCTTTTAAATTTTGTAATTGTACCGCATCCACCACTTCCTCAGGAAATTCATTCCACACGCGAGTTATACAGTCTGGAAACAGACAATTTGGTCCAACAGATCCATGCTGACCATATTCCCAAACTAAACCAGTTCCACTTGCCTGCCCTCAGCCCATATTCCTCCAAACATTTCCTGTTCATGAATTTATTCAAATGTCTTTTAAATGTTGTAACTGTACTTGCATCCACCACTTTGTTTGGCAGCTCATTTCACACATGAGCCACTGTCTATGTGAAGTAATTTGTCCCTCAGGTCCTTTTAAATTCTTTCTTCTCTCATGTTAAAAATGTGCCCTTTAGTTTTCAACTCTCTACTCTCGGGAAAAGACCCTTGCATTCATCTTATCTACGTCCTTCATGATTTTATAAACCTCAATAAGGTTACCCCTTCAATCTCTGATGCTCCAATGTTAGTTGAAGGATAAATGTTGCCCAGGACATCAATACAAAGATCCTTGCTCTTCTTTGAAAACGTACCAGAGCAGCTGGGGGTCTCATGCCAACTTTGGAAGACAAAGTTGGTTCCATCTGGTATGCCAGCCTAGATTTCAGACTGTGGATTTGAGCTGAGTGCTAGCAATGGAATCACAGCTAACAATGTCATTACAGGAAGTCACACAGCTTACCTTTGCCTGTGAGCAATGCTACAAGCTATCAACTAATGTACAATTATTTTCTTTTGAATCTAAGCTCATTTTATTGTGTATTTACCATGTTGTGGAAGACCATTGGCTTGCAGAATTTGTGGCTTTCAAGTTAGCATGGAATCTGATCGGTTGAGTTATTGTAATTGGAGGATTGTGCTGTAGCCAGAGTAAATGTAATCTTTCTGTCGTTTGGGCTGATATAAAATAAAACTGACCGAGATACATTAAAGCAAACTGCCAAGTCATAAGGTAATGTATCAAAATGTATGCTTTCAGCAGAAAAGAAAATCCACTGCCTCTGCTTTAAGAAAGATCAGCTTAACACACAATGTAATGGTTTTAGAGACCTATAATCAGCAATATTGACATTAAATTACAAATGATTTAAAATGTTTTCTTTCAGAGCTCGAGCAACATTGGTATTGCAAGAGGTAGGTAACGGACCAAAGTGTTTCTACCACCCTCAATCATTGCTGGACAATTTCCAATACTATTGCAAGACAGTAAATCAAATCAAATTAAGACTGAAAGCGCAAACTTGTGAAAAGTGGGATCTGTGGAATTTTCATGCAAATATGCACCAAAATGTTTGTTTAATTAAAAGGTGGGCTTTACATTGTGATGGTGAAAAATACCCACGTCTAGAGGTTCTCCAGTTGTACCTCAGTATCCTGCCCCAATTCACAAAAATAGTAGCAGTAAGCTTCACAACGCTCCAACAATACCAGGAACAACAAGATTCTGAACAGTGTCATTATCCATCAGTTTGCTCCATGAATGCAGAGATGTTTATACAAAACTAAAAGGTTGTTGGATCGTACTGTGTTAAATGTGTTGTGCAATGGCAGCCAAATTCAATTTCCCAGATAATAAAATGTGAGGCTGGATGAACACAGCAGGCCAAGCAGCATCTCAGGAGCACAAAAGATGCTGCTTGGCCTGCTGTGTTCATCCAGCCTCACATTTTATTATCTTGGAATCTCCAGCATCTGCAGTTCCCATTATCTCTGATTCAATTTCCCAGAGTCTTCCAGTGTTTCTAGCAACCACAGGGTCACATTTCTAAGGAGTCTTGCCTTGCTTTGTGTCTGCAGCTGCATCTTGCCTACATGTCAATAAACTAAGAAATTGTAGGGCTTTTGGACAGAAGTCTCAAATGATGCATTATAAAACACACAAATTGGTAGATTATTTTGACAAATAAATTGCAAATCTAACCTTTTACAACATCATAAAATATGTGGTTGAAAAGGAGGGAAACAGCCTGTTCGCAAGAACAAATTGTCCTCTCTGACAATACTTTAAAGCCTTTTGAGATGCGTTACCAATAGAAACTGTTGCTATGGTGACTCCTCTGTGAAGCAAGCCAGTCAATGCCTTATTTGCATATGCACAAAAAATAACTGGGAACCAATAATCTTTCTTCTTCACCAAGTCAGTTGATGTGCATGGTAATCAAAAATTGAAAGTGAAACATTGCAGCTTCCTTTTTTTGCCCCCATCACCAATGTACAACACAGTTGCCTAGTGATATTCACATACTGGGATCAAAATGAGAACATGTTGTCTCAACAACCGTAAAGAAAAGAAAGGTCTAAATGTGTGGGAAGGGGCAAAGAGGCAAGAATTTGAGTAATGATCACTTAAAAAAAGATTAAAAACACTATCTAAAGCAATTGTAAAGGTTGAATTGCTATACTTTGATCTAACTATATTATGATTTGTATTGTGTATTGAACCAAACAAGATGAACACATGCTAAACTACACACAGCCATTATTAAACTAACTCTGTTCATACATCCCCAACAAAGAGTGCATCAGAGAGGGAAATAGAACAAAGTCCTCAAATGTTGGATTACAGAATATTCCCTTCCCACAAAGAAACAAAACAATTTAGATATCAAAATTGTACAGAATACTTCAAAATGAACCAACACCATCAATACTTGAAATCCAACAGGTCAGGTTGTTTTTTTTTGTCTTTGACTGGAATCACAAAACATATGAGACCAATACTGACAGTAAGTTTCAATTTATAAAAAACATCTTCTCAACACCTCGATAATATCTTCACTGGCCAGAAAATAATGAAAACAATTTTTTTTTGCTTACTACATGCTTTGAATTAACTTGTCTAGCTCCCATCTCGTTCTGTACTGACACATCATTCCATTTCCAATAGTCTCGGCTCTCGAGACATCTTGGACTGCGTCAAATCTGGACTTTGATCTTGATCACCAACTCCAACTAATAGTTGCATCTGAGGATTTAACTGATCAGTCTTACTCATAGACTCATTTTGCTTTGTAGATAAATTTTGTAATAATGGCAAACTCCTGGTTTCTCACTCTCTTAAAATTGACTCACTGCCTAAATTTAAGATGGGACAGTTAGAGGAAATTGGATTATCATAGGATTATCATGCTCTGCCTTTGTCAGATTTCCTCGTTCGAAGAAATAATCTAATGACAGGCATGGAGTCTTGCTTGCAGGTGCACTAGATATTTGAAGGTACCTACGTTCATTAAAAATAATTCCAAATATACATTTCTCCTATAACATTGGAGCTTTTTCACATGACATTTTAACCAGTACTGTTTCCATAAATTTTACGTAGACTATATTATTAGTCATCTTCACTTTTTTCTTCCTTTTGCCTTTGCTATTGATGGTAGTCTCAAGCAAACTGCAATAATCTTAAGAATGTGTTTAAAGACTAACTTGTAGACAAACCAGGGAAATAAAGTCAACAAACTGGATTTGTTAATGTTGTCTCTGAGTTTATGATGTCCATGAAGGGAGTAGGCTGGAAGGTAGGGCCATAACAAAGGATGGGATGGTCGGAGATGGCATGCCCATTAGCTTCGCGCCACCATTAGTATTTTGTAAATGGCAGGGAAGGTGACAGAAAGCTCATTCTTCTCCAATCGAGGCCATATATGGCCAATTTCCGATGACTTAGAGGCCTCATTCTACCATTACTGGTCACTTACATGTTGGGCATTGAGGCTTGGGGGGATGGCGGTGGTGGTTGGTGAACATTACAGGCAGCATGGTGGCTCAGTGGTTCGTTCTGCTGCCTCACAGTGCCAGGGACCTATGTTTGATTCTACTCTCAGGTGTCTGCGTGGAGTTTGAAAGTTCTCCCTGTGCCTGCGTAGGTTTCCCCTAGGTGCTCCACTTCCCTCCCACAGTCCAAAGGTATGCAGGCTAGATGGATTAGCTGTGGCAAATGCAATGTTACTGGGGTAGCGGGAGGTAGGTCTGGGTGGGATGCTCTTCAGAGGATCAGAGCGGACGTGACGGACAAAAGGGCCTGTTTTCACACTGTAGGAATTCTATGATTCTGTGATTACACCGAATGATGGCACTACCTTGATCTGCACTAACATGGCATACCCTCGTACTCATTTGGGTGAAGGCCTCTGGCCCGAACTCAAAAAGCCCTACCTGCACCCCAGTGAAAAACACTTGCCATCATTGAAAAATCATCCCTACTTTCACAAATGATCCTTCTTTCTCCTCTCCATTGTAACCGATCAGGGCATGCTATAGTCCCAGCAGTGACCACCAGTGGCACAACAGGGAATGAAGTCTTTGGGGGCAGGCCTATGTCCCTGAAATGGAAAAATGTCCTAAACACAGGCAATTAAGTGCCTGAACATCATAAAATCCAATCAAGACTATCTCATCTGGTGAAAGTAGGATTGTTCTTGAGTTCCTGCTCACTGGACATGGCTACTGGCATCTAAAAAATTCCCCACAAATGCTTAGCAGTTAATGTCACATAGGGTCAGGGAATAAGGGATGGTTAACTGATAATTTGGTGATATTTGGGTGAAAAAGTTCTATGTACGAGAACTGGAATATGACTCTGACTGGAAAAGGATATGCCTGGTCTCTGTCTAACCAAACTTTAACCTTTGGTGTCTATCGTCAGTTTTTTGTTCCTATGCTTGTTCTTATAAATGCTCTTTAAGTACTAAATTTGGATAAGCTTCCATTGTAATGGCACAACAGGTACGTCTTGATAAAGTTGACACATCCCATTCTCTCAGAGTCACACAGCATCGAATCAGACCCTTCAGTCCAACCAGTCTACACTGACCATATTCCCAAACTAAACTAGTCTCACTTAGCTGCAGTAGGCCCATGTCTCTTTCCTATTCATAAACTTATCCAAATGCCTGTTAAACATTGTAGACATACCTGCATTCATCAGTTTCTCTGGCAACTCATTCCACACACTAACCACTCTGCCCCTCATGTCCTTCTCAAATCTTTCTCTTCTCAGCTTAAAAAATGCCCTCTAGTTTTGAACTCCACCTCCCTAGGGAAAAGACTCGTCATTCAACTTATCTATCCTCCATCGTGACTGGCAAAACATAAGGTTGAGGCTTTTGTGGTGACCTCAGCTGCTTTGGGAATTTAACTTATGGTGTTAGTTGTTACTTTGTATCACAAACCAGCCATCCAGCTAACTGAGCTAACTGACCGCTATGGTAATGCAGCCTCACAGCAGTAGACGACTGGAGTGATTGCAGCACCAACAAATACAAAATCATAGGATGTCATGAAAATCAGTTAGAGCTCACAGTAAACCACCGTGGTCCTTTTCCACGGTGAAGATCACTCGTGAAGAATAAAATGGCTGCAACAACTTGCCGAGAGAATCTATTAGAGCATCAAGAAATACTGCCAGATGGCACTGATGCTCAATCCTAGCCCTGGTTGTCGGTTCCTTTCACATGTAAACACACAAGTTAAATTCAAGGGAAAATAATTTAGTTGCAGCAAATAAACACTTTCAACCTGAAGTGGCCCAAACATTCCTGTTTCTCCCCAGTTGCAGCTCCTGTTCAAATGTGAAACCATTTAAGCGATCTAATGCAATGTCAGTGTCCCCGACATTCCAGAATTGTGTGAAGGTTGCAATTTAGCTGTCAACAAGGGCGACAGCCATCCAGTGCAAACTGTAATAAAAAACATGTCTTATCATAATCTTCATATTCAACGAAACATAATTAAGGTCTCGAATAGTGTTACTCTCAAGATGTTATTTGTAAATGGTTTACACATGACTTGTATTCAGATCATTAGATTCTTCATTCTTCCTGACTTTCATCATAATTTACTGCTCACATCTTAAAAACATTTTAGAGATAAATCTAAAATAGAACATTAAGTCAAAATTAATTTGCATTTTGCAGCACAGCTCACCAAGCCTGCATCGATTCCTGATCCTTATTTAAACCCACTATTTATTGGCCGTACACAGTTTCTATCCTTCTGTTCGCCTCCCATCCTTGTGAATCAAGATATACCTTAAATGTTGCTAACACGCCTCCACCACTTATAATAGCAGAGAGTTCCAGGCACCCACAACGTTCTACATGAAATCTCTGACTACCCACCCAATCTATGCGTCTCGCAATTTTGTCTAACAGGTCGTCCCTCAGCCTCTGTCTTTCCAGTGAAAACAATCTGAGTTTATTTGGCCTATTGTCAAAACTGAAACTCTCCAGGATGGACAACATCGGTTAAGTTTCTCATGAAAAGTCTTGAATCTGCTATCAAAAGTGAGGGAATTGAGGTAAGCTGCTAAGACCCTGAGAATATCAACAAGTTTGGAAAGTGTCGAAGTTGAGACGAAGCTGATTTCCAACATGGCTTATTGTTCAAAGCCTGGGTTATGTCAGAGAAAACTAAAAGGAAGCAAGGATTTCGGCACTTGCCTTATACTGGGAAAGAATGCGTTAAAGTAACAGATGATTTATGCATAAGTTTGTTTTGTTCATCTTCAGGTGTTGAATAAGTTTACGTTGATTTACAGAAAAGAGAGGCGAAAGGTTATGTTTGGAAACAGCTAGTTCTCCCTGTCTATTGCAATAAATGAAGTTACTGTACATTGACCTCACAACAATGGGTTTACTCTGGATGCAAAGATGAATTAGCATCTGCAACTGCGCTGGCAACATAATTAGTTTAATTCTGATGTGCCCACCACTTTCTGCATCCCCTTGATCGCTGTGGAATGCATTCAATGTAATAGCATTAAATGGTTAAATGTGCAAAACTTCACATGCCCCTAGATCTGCCAGTTTCTTGTATAACATACTATCGGCATTGAGTTCGAATTGGAACAATCAATTCTACTGATTTTAATGTTTTGGCAAACCTGTGAGGCAGTTAATGATTGGCTGGAAGAAGTCAAAAGTAGTCAAAAGAACGTACAACTGATTTCTAGATAATAAAATGTGAGGCTGGATGAACACAGCAGGCCAAGCAGCATCTCAGGAGCACAAAAGCTGACGTTTCGGGCCTAGACCCTTCATCAGAGAGCTCTCTGATGAAGGGTCTAGGCCCGAAACGTCAGCTTTTGTGCTCCTGAGATGCTGCTTGGCCTGCTGTGTTCATCCAGCCTCACATTTTACTATCTTGGCATCTCCAGCATCTGCAGTTCCCATTATCTCTCTACAACTGATTTCTGTTGGTCCCAGGTTTGAGCAGGATCACCAGTTAGGAGGGCCTGAAAACTAGCTAGTGAAGGGTTAACGGTTGGAATGACCAAAACAGCTAATCTTTGCTAACATCCACTATTTTCAATGGATTATACTTCCAAGGGTGAAGAACCAATATTTGAAAGAGACAGTGGCAACAACTCAGGAAGTATGAAGCCTGGGCAGTTATTGTGGACACAACAATCCCGGTGAGCTGTGAAACGAAGTACAGCCAAAGAGGTTGCTCAGTGCTCCGACAGATCTGGAGCAATGAGAAGGTTTCTAGTGCAGACCAGTTACTACACAAAACAAATCAACCTCGTCAAAATGTTTTATTTACTTGGCAATCATGCTATCAGGACAAGATCAAAGCTGAGAAAAATATTACTGACAAGGATGTTGTATGTGCCTAATACTTCAATTATTCATGCGATGTGGGCACTGATGGCGTTGAGATGCCTTCTTGAATTCAGAGAATCCCTACAGTGTGGAAACAGGCCATTCGGCCCAGCAAGTGAACATCGCCACTCTGAAGAACATCCCACCCAGTCCCATTCTCTACCCCTCCCCCTACACTTCCCTTGTCTAACGGACCTAACCTAAACATCCCTGGGCACTATGGGTAATTCAGCAGAGCCAATCCACTTAGCCTACACATCTTGGGACCGTGGGAGGAAATCAGAGCACCTGGGGGAAACCCAAGCAGACTCGGGGAGAATGTGCAAACTCTGCACAGACATTCACCCAAGGCTAGAGTCGAACCTGGATCCATGGTGCTGTGAGGCAGCAGTGTTAACCACTGAGCCACTGTGTCACCAAATGACAAGACCTATCACACCAGAGGATCGTACAGATTTGGAACAGAGCACAACACCAATGCTTCGATTAGAGGTTGCACTGATGATGTTGCCTGTTGTAGTCCTTGGGGTTACAGAGATATCGACTGTGATGTTAAGGAGGAAATTCCAGGATTTTGATCCACCAACAGTGAAGGCATGTTGATGTATTTCCAAGTCAGGAGAGTGATTGGCTTGGAGGTGAACTTGCAAGTCATGGTGCTCTCACGTATCTGATGCCTGTGATTATGGCTGTGGGTTTAGAAAGTGCTGTTAGAGGTGCATTGGTGAGTTACTGCAGTGCTTCCTGCAAATGGACTGCACTACTGCCACTGTGCATCCGTGGTGAATGGGTAAATGTTGAGGATGGAAGATGCTTGGCCTATTAAGTGCTGTTTCATTCCTTAGTATTGACTCTGATATTAGCAGAAAAGATAATTATGCATAAACAACGATGCACAGGCACAAAAGTATAACTATTCATTTGTTGTGCTGTTGAAAGGCGTCATGTCCATAGATCAGAACCCAGATCACCTTTCGATTGAGTGAACTTTCAATTACACCATGTGTTTTTCTTCGAAAAGAGGAGCTAAAGCACCAAAACGGATTGTGAGTATAAATTCGATGACTGTCTGGAGTGGAATCTTGAAATGTCACATCTGGAGGTCTCAAGGAAGCTTCCACGGCAAAAAAAATTGTTCTGTGAGTATCTCAGGCTGTACATAAAAGGAGGAAAGAATACAATCTGGGAATGAAACACATCTGCTTCTCTTTTCAAGAATACAATTTTCAATTAAAAAAGGCTCGCTTCAACCTTAATTGATATGCACGAGTGAGCTGAGGTTCCTGTGTATGCCAGCGGTCTGAGGTACTCTTGTGTGTTAGTTTGGGGGTTAGAGCACTCATGTGCTGTGAAAGTCACTTTTGGTAAACCATTCCCTAGCATGTCTATATTGCAGCAAAGAGCTCTCTTACTCTGAGTGCAGCAAGCCGGTAAACAAGCCAAACAGAAGGATATACAACAAGTAAATTTCAGCTAATCTGCAAAGCCAAGAATTTCAAAATTGACTACTCAACTATCAACATAAATGCGACCAGCATCACCTAATGTAATGGCCACAATGTTTCACTAACTGCTCCTCATAAATGACCAAGTGGCTGATGGTATATTTTATAACTTTTGTGTTTGGACTCACTTCTCATTTCTAAACTGCATGTTTGTGTTTTGCATTCTCATTTACTCTCACATTTAGCAAGCAATAAACTCATATTTCTGTTAACTTGAGAAAACCTGGTCAAACAGACTCCTTTTAATACATAAGTTTGTTTGTTTTGAGAAAAAGTTATCCACGCGAGAACTTCTAAAATTTCTTGCAACCAATTCCAGGGTGTGGATGAGTAAAGGAGGAGAGTAAGTTTATCCCTCCTCACTTTGGAGCTTAACAACTTGGGTTTTGCTATTTGGAACCGTAACTGTAGAACTTTACCCTGGGACTAGTCATTACAGAGGATTGCTTCTATCCAAAAACAGGCTCAGGAACAGCTCAGTGGTTAGCAATGCTGCCTCACAGCTCCAAGAGCCCGGATTTGATTCCACCCTCAGGTGACTGTGTGGAGTTTGCACATTCTCCCCGTTTCTGTGTGGGTTTCCTCTGGGCGCTCTGGTTTCCTCCCACAGTTCAAAGATGTACAGGCTAGGTGGATTGGCCTTGCTAAATTGCCCATTGTATGCAGGGATGTGTAGGTTAAGGTGTTTCAGGGTGATGGGTCTGGGTAGCATGCTCTGAGGGTCAGTGTGGACTTGTTGGGCTGAAGGGCCTGTTTCCACACTGTAGGGAATCTAATTTAATTGAGAAAACATCATCGGCCTTAGTCCCTGAAACAAAAACAAGGTGTGAATCTTATATCACGCAGAATTGCAAGTCAAGCAGCCAATGAGGAAAGTGTGTGTACCACACCGGGGTCAAACAAGACTGCAGCCCAATACAAAACAACCAGTAAGGACTTAGTGAATATTTGTAGCTCGGGTTGTGGATGCAGTTATTCATTAACTCGCCGAACTGGTTGTTCCGCGGTTTGCAGATGTTTCCTTACCATTCTCAGCAACATCATCAGCCTCTTTGTCCCTATACAGGGACAGGTGAACAACAGGCACTCAAGGGAATTTCTGGAACCCTGGTTCTCAGCACGGGACTCCATTTACAAACACATAGAAATAGAACATGTGTACAGACCACTGCTGAAACAATAGAACCAGAAAACACAAGACCTATCACATCAGAGGATCATGTAAGTTCGGAATGGAGCAGAACACCAACGCTTTGAGTAGAGGCTGCACTGATAATGTTGCCGAGAATGGTAACGAAACGTCTTCACACCACAGAACAACTGGCTCAGTGAGCTAACACACAACTACAACCAGTAAGGAGTTGTAACTGGCACATCAGTAGTGAGTTCAAAGAAAGGGAATTCATTTTTCAGTGTCACTGCGACAATGGAATCCATGCTGGGAAGGGCTCACAGGGCTCAATCGATCCACTGTGATTTAAATACAGCCTACGTAGGAAAGGAAATGGAGGGTGAAGCAGAGGGAAGAAGGGATGCAGGACTATCAGATTTCTGTATCTCTTGTTGGTGCGATATAATCAGAATGAAGCCATGACAAATTGTTGATCTAGCATGTGCTCATTGCACCCTGCCCATCCTGAAGTGGGCACTGTCAGGAACATTTTCGGTAAAGTACTCTGCTCAGGACTTTGAGCACATGAGCAGTTCGTGTGCATATTGTCCACACAAAGATAACTGTAATTTAAATAGAGTTCAAAACCACATTTTTACTGGGGCTTTATTTCAATCAAACACACTCCGTACAACTCACAACTCACTGATTACCAATTCCTTATACTGACCAATTCACACATATTTTAAAAAATACTTACATTCATACCCACTTAACCCTTAGGGAGCATTTCCATCTCTTGTTCCTTTATTCCAGTAGGTTTCAGGTATCCCTTCAGACCACATTAGATGATAACTGCATAGAGTAGACTTAAAAGAGAAATGGTATTCCTTTTCATACAAAGAGGAGAAAGGCCAATGCTAATATTAATGTTAAAAGGAATTAGGCAAAAAAATGCCTTTATTAAAGCTATATAATTCTGTTGATGGCTTTAGGCTAATAAAGTAGACACAAAGAGAGAACTGTGGGGAAGGTAGTGTGAAACTTTAGAAGGGTGTATTTGAGTTGGTAGAAAGGGCAAACAAGAGAGATGGTATTAGGAGAAATGTCATTTTCAGTTCGATTGGAGGAACGTGAAGAGACAATGTAGAATTATACATACAACTCAACAGTGGGAGCAGGAGCAGTGGGATCTGGATGTATACGTGCAAAAGTTGTTAAAGGTGGCAGGACAGCTAAAGATAGCTATTAAGAAAGTGTACAATATTCTCAGTTTCATTAAGAGGAGCAGAGTACAATAGCAAGCAGGTTAGACCTCAGCTGGAGTTCTGTGACCAATTCTGGGTATCACATTCTAGAAATGATGTGAAGCATTAAGAGAGGTCTGAAAGGATTCTTAAGTACGGTTCCAGGGATGGGGAATGTCAGGGTTGTGGGTGAAGTATTCAAAACCATGAAAGGTTTGGACAGTCAATAAGGAGTAAAAGGGTCCAGTCATAAAAGGATTGAGAATGAAGTAGCAGAGATTTAATATAACGAGCAAAAGACACAAATGTGATAGAGGCAGGTTCAACTGAGACATCCAGTCATGAATTAGCCTGTAATTTGAAAAGGTACAATGTGCAGGATTACAGCCAGAAGGCAGGAGAATGGCACTGAGCAAACTACTCTCTCAGAGAACCAGGCAGACACGATGGGGTGACTGACCTCCTCCTGCACTGTAATATTTGTGAACTTATCATGAGGCAAACGCAGCAAAGTGGACAACATCATTTACTAAACTTGAAAAAAAATTGCATAGTTACACAAATAATTACTATAATTAACATTAATCGTGATGGGCATCAATCCTGGTCTATGTTGTGTTCATGGGGTCTGCAGGAGCACACCTCATCTCAATGGGGTCAGTGCATCTTTGACGCCTCCTACTCCTTAGCAGGTAGAGAACTTGCTAGTTGGGCTAACTGCTGGGTCTGTGATACCCAGTGTTTTAAACTTTAATAAAATACGCTAAGGTTAAAATGTATTTTCCTGGTCCAAATGTGTTTAATCACTATAGTGGCCCAGATCCTGAACTGAACAATGCTCCTTCAACCAGGAAGACTCTGGGTCCTGAACCTTGATTGGAAAACGCCCCTAAAATTAAGTAACTTTTTATCTGAACTAGATTGGATTTGTACAGATTCCAATCCATGTCAGCAGATTCGGGCCAACGCGTCTCCATTTCCAGACTAAATTCTGACTGAAACTCAAAAGCAAGAGATCAGGCACAGGCAGCCTTTATTGCTGACTCATCCTTTGCCTTGAAAAGGACAGATTGAAGTCCTGTTTCACATGCGGCTGCTGAGAATCTCCCAGAGTTGGAGAAAACTTCGCATGAACTGGTGTCTGTCAACCCTCAGCTTCAAGACCAAGAATGGGCCAGAATGCCAAACACCAACTCTGATTCATCACTTGTATCACAAGCATCTCCCATGATTAAGGGGAAGCTTGGCAGCCATAAAGGGGTTGGTATTTACAAGAAATGGATAGGGGAAAGTTTCCTTGTTGGAGTTTTAAATCAGCATTGCTTCACACTTCCATGTTCATGTTTGACCAGTCACTATGGTCAAATCATTGAAAAATAAAGAACAAACAGCAACTACAGCAAAACCTGGCCACTGCTGATTCTGCACTTCCTACTTAATCAGACCTGAAGTTAGATGAAAGACTACTCCCTTAATTATAGGAACATACTAATCAATCACTTGCATGCAGTGAACAATAATTTACCTGAAAAAAAATTACGTACATATTTATGGATTGATTTCTGCTCTTCAGTGTCTATAAATTATCTTCTAATGTGGCATGACTACATTTCTGAGCTACTTTGGTTGAAAGGACATCGGTAAACAAATTGCATTGTGTTCAGGGTACAAGACATTTCCATTTCACCTTCAAATAAATCACATTTGATACGGGAATGACTGAAAATGTGGAGACAACAGTGCATTGATTTTTCACTCCAATAATGCAATGTATAAAGCTTGTATTTATCCTATTCTCTTCAATTCAAGTCACCCATCCCCCCATTTCTAGTTCAAGTAAAAAGACAATCAATTCTCTGACATACACTCCACACAATTGACTTCCTGTTCAAGGCACTTTTGCGCCCTTGCTGAGTTTTAGTCAACCAGACATTTTGCTTTTCATTTGTTAAGCAATTCCAATGTAGTTCAACAAGGACATCAATTCAGGAGTAAATTGTTGTCCATGTCACTGTCAAAATCCCAGACACTGCTGCAGAGATTCTGACTCAGTACCATGATGTCTCATGCAGTTTCAATACGTCACTATCTACCAAAAAAATTGAAATTTCTCTCAGAGGAGTCAGTGAGGTTAAACAGCAAGAAGCCGAGCCATTCAAATCAAGAATGTATTAAATTCAGTTCCAATGTTTCCTACACATGTTCTGAGGAAGGGTCACCGGACCCAAAACGTTAACTCTGCTTTCTCCTCCACAGACGCTGCCAGACCTGCTGAGCTTTTCCAGCAACTTTGTTTTTGTTCCTGATTTATAGCATCCACAGTTATTTCGGGTTTTCTTCCAATGTTTCCTACTCTGATCCTGGGCTGCATGCAGCAGCAGAGAGTGGTGGGGTGTGCTTTGCTGCCAAATTTCATCTTCCACCAGAGAAATAGATTTCATTTTACACATTCAAAACCGTTACAGGTCACAGTCAAGTTTAAAAACTCTAAGTAGCAGTTAACTGAGGGCAATCTCAGTTTCAGATGACAACTAATTATCTGAGGGAGATTTTAAGTTTTAGGTCCAGGAAGTTGCAGGTGATGAAATCAATCTTTCTTTAACACAGTTTGGTTGGAAGATGAGGAACAGGATGCAAGCCATTAAGCACTCTTAACCCTGGCAATACATACAAGTTCTCCTCGACTAATGTACTTTCTTCATTGACTGACCTTGGCGCACAGTGCTTAATCAATGTTTTCTACAAAGTTGCAAATCTTATTCAAGAACCACCTGTCCCACTTAAAAGGTCAATCCAGACTGCATGGACAAGATATGCAGTGTGTTTGACAAGCTGTGATAAAAGTTCACTTCAAATCTTGCAATCGATATGGTATCAAATGAACAAGCCCATAACTATCTTGCGCAAATTGATTTTTATATCATTTTTTTCCGCTGGAGCAGTGTTTAATTTTTGGTGCATTGTTTCTAAAAATGCATTTTCTTCCTTGTTTCCATAAAACTCACAGCAAAAAAAGCCAGTGTTTTATTTAAAAAAAACATGTATAACTCTGCTAACTGCTCAGAAAGATCTGCAGCTTCTCATTTTGCTGTACTGTATGAGTGGTCTGGATCTATTAATATACAGTATAACAAGCATCTTAATGCAATCACGTTTTTACTTTCTAACCTTAGGAGGTGAAAAATGTAGGAGGGTCTTTTAAAATCATTAGAGTAAATAAAAATAAACTCCATAATGACACTCAGTCTTTATGATTTATTTTGAAAAATTGCTCTGCGCATTGCAATTTTGATGAATTGTAGTTCTAAAAAATATGGCAAAATATATTTCATGTCCAGGCAGGGACAGAGACAAAGTGAGGTCAGTTGCTGGTGCTGCCGTTATCCCTGTCTGGGCCGGCAGTTTGAGCACAACAGCCCTGCCCCTGACCTGAAAACCCTGGTCCCCTTAGTGCCCTGGAATCCACATAATGGGCCCTGATGAACTCCCCTGTCAGAGCCCTGGGTGCAATATCACATATAGACAGGGTGGTTAAAAAGGCATTTCGCAAACTTGCCTTCGTTGCTCAGTCCTTTGAGGACAGAAGTTGGTGAAGTTATGTTGAGGTCGTACAGGTCATTAGCGAGGCCTCTTCTGTAATATTATGTCCAGTTCTGGTCGCCCTGCTTTAGAAAGGTTATGATTAAGGTGGAGGGGGTTCAGAAGAGATTTACCAGAATGTTGCCAAGTATGGAAGGTTTGAGTCATAAAGAAAGGCTGGATAAGTTGGAATAACAAAGTGTGATGCTGGAGGAACACGGCAAGCCAGAAAGCTCCAGAGGAGCAGGAAAGTTGATGTTTCAGGTCAGGACACTTCTTCAGAAGGCTATCCAGCTTTTCGTCACTTCTGAAGAAGTGTCTGGACCAGAAACGTCAGCTTTCCTGCTCCCTATGATGCTGCCTGGCCTGCTGTGTCCCTCTAGCTCCACACTTTGTTATCTCTGACTCCAGCATCTGCAGTTCTTGCTGTCTCTGGATAGGCTGGACTTCTTTCACTGGACCTTAGGAGATTGAGAGGCAACCTTATAAAAGTTTATAAAATAATGAGGGATAGGGCTAGGATTAATGATAGGTGTCTTTTCCCTAGAATGGTGGATTTCCAGACTAGGGGACAAGATTTTTATGGTGAGAGAAGCGAGATTTAGAAAAGACGTGAGGGGCAAATATTTTTAACACAGAGGGTAATTCATGTGTGGAATGAGCCTCTGGAGGAAGGAGTGGATGCGGGCACAATTAAAATGTTGAAAAGACATTTGGCTGAGCACACAAATAGGAAGGGTTCAGAGGGATATGGTGCAGGACCAGGCAGGTGGAACAGGTTTAGTTTTGGATTGTGGTCGGCATGGATTGGTTGGACCGAAGGGTCTGTTTACATGCTGAATGACTCTATGTCCGAGTATATTACCCTCACTAATGTTAATCACATTCCCTACCAATAACCTTGCTTTTTAAATGCCAATCTGGCTGCCTACACTTTGAGATACCAATCCGGAGTAATGTGGGCTGTGGATGTCTGTGCATTTACTGTCATTGAGACTGCCTGCTCCTTATCACTAAGAAAGGCTCTTCAACCCCTATTGGTACTGTAACACTCCTTTGTTTACATCTGTATACAGTTGGTTGGGAGATCTGTTAGTTAGATGGACAGTTTACAATGCAGAGTAGCACCAGTAATGTGGGTTCAAATCCCACACTAGCTGAGGTTACCCACAAAAGTTGACCTACTTTTGGGAAATAAGGCAGAGCAGATGACTGAAGTATCAGTGGGCGAGCACTTTGGGGCCAGTGATGTTAATTCTATTAGTTTTAAAACAGTGACTGAAAAGGATAGATCAGACTGAAAAGTGAAAGTTCGAACTTGGAGGAAGGCTAGTATGAGGCAAGGACTTTCAAAAGTTGATTGGGAGTGGATGTTCGTAGGTAAAATGACGGCTGGAAAATGCGATGGCTTCAAAAATGAGATAATAAGAGTCTAGAGACAGTGTGGTCTTGTTAGGGTGAAGGGGAAGGCCGCCCATGTGTGGAACTACAGGAGAAGGGGGAGGTACTAAATGAGTATTTTGCATCAGTGTTTACTCTGGAGAAGGATACAGAAGATAGGGAATGTGGGGAAATAAATAACATCTTGAAAAATTTCCATGTTGGAGAGGAGGAGGTGCTGGACATTATAAAATGCATAAAGGTGGATAAATTACTGGGACCTGATCAGGTGTACCCTAAAACTCTGTGGGAAGCTTGGGGCAGTCATTGCTGGGCCCCTTGCTGGGATATTCGCATCATCGATAACCACATGTGAAGCGCCAGAAGATAGGAGGTTGGCTAGAATGGTGGCACTATTTATGGGAAGGAAAGGGCAGGGAACTATAGACCAGCGAGCCTGACATTGGTGGTGGGCACATTATTGGAGGGAATCCTGAAGGACAGGACTTACATGTATTTGGAAAGGCAAGCACTGAATAGGGATAGTTAGCATGGCTTTGTGTATGGGAAGTCATATCTCACAAACTTGATTGAGTTTTTTGAAGAAGCAATGATGAGGATTGATGAGGGCAGATCAGAGGACATGATCTATATGGACTTCAGTAAGGCTTTCGACAAAGTTCCTCATTGAATACTGGTTAGCAAGTTTAGATCACATGGAATACAGGGAGAACTAGCCATTTGGATACAAAGCTGGGTCGAAGATAGAAGACAGAGGGTTGTGGTGGAGGGGTGCTTTTCAGACTGGAGGCCTGTGACCAACGATGCGCCACAAGGACTGGTGCTGGATCAACCGCTCTTTGACATTTATATAAATGATTTGGGTGTGAACATAGGAGGTATGGTTACTAAGTTTGCAGATGACACCAACATTGGAAATGTAGTGGACAGCAAAGAAGGTTACCTGTAAGTACAACGGGATCTTGATCAGATGGACCAGTGGGTGGAGGAGTGGCAGATGGAGTTTAATTGAGATAAATGTGAGGTGCTGCATTTTGGAATGATAAGTCAGGGTAGGACTTATACACTTAATGGTAAGGTCGTGGGGAGTGTAGCTGAACAAAGAGACCTTGGAGTGCAGGTTCATAGTTCCTTGAAAGTGGAGTCACAGGGAGACAGGGGATGCTTGCCTTTATTGGTCAGTGGATTCAATATAGGAGTGGGAAGGTCATGCTGAGACTGTATTGGGCATTGGTTAGGCCACAATCGGAATGCTGCATGCAGTTCTGGTGTTCCTGCTATAGGAAAGAGGCTGTGAAACATGAAAGGGTTCAGAAAAGATTTATAAGGATGTTGCCAGGGTTGGCGGGTTTGAGCTATGGGGAGAGGCTGAATAGGCTGGGGCTATTTTCCCTGGAGCGTCAGAGTCTGAGCGGTGACCTTATAAAGGTTTATAAAATCACGAGGAGCATGGATAGAGTAAATAGACAAGGTCTTTTCCTCAGAATAGTGGAGTCTAAAACTAGAGGTTTAAGGTGAGAGGGAAAAGAATTAAAAGGGACCTAAGGGGCAACGTTTTCATGCAGAGAGTAATCCATGGATGGAATGAGCTGCCAGAGGAGGTGATGGAGGCTGGTACAATTACAACATTTAAAAGGTATATGGATGGGTATTTGAATAGCCAGGGTTTAGATGGATATGGGCCAAATGCTAGCAAATGGGACTAGATTAATTTAGGCTATGTGGTTGGCATGGACGAAATGGTCTGTTTTCATGCTGTGTGCCTCAACAATTCTATGTGTCTACATGTCCCATCTTCTTAGCCATGATTTTGGTTAAAGAACCACTAGTTATCTCTTTCCAATGACTGAACAGGGATGTGGCCCACTGGATTTTACCTTTTACACAGCAGGTTCTCAAATGCAGCTCTCGATTGCAGTGTCCTAGATCTCACTCCAGGCATTCACATTTTCAACAGGTGTCCTCTGTCCAACAAATATCACAGTCATGTGAACAGTTAACATCGTGATGATTTATGTGCACCTCACTTAACAACACAACCCTGATATTTAAAGTGTGCCAACAACAACCGAAGACAGAGTAATTAGTTTCAACTGACAGTGAATTATTTATGCAACATTTTCAAAATGAATTCCCTGTAAGTGTCACTAAATCAACTGGATTTAGAGCAGGAGGACAGCCATATAGAAATAATGTTACTGAGATAGTAATCCAGAGACTCTAATCAATTAATAACTCATGAATAAAATGTTGGTCTCATTAATAAAACTTGTGTACACTGACAATAGCCAGCTCTGCCTCACCGTCAACTCTCTCAACTCCTCCACGGTCGCTTAATTTTCAGACTGCCCATCCAACATCCGCTCGTGGTTGTGCAGAAATTTCCTTCATTATTGGAAGAACCACTGTTCAATCCACACTCTAAACCCCTGCTGCTGAGCTTCCACACCCAGTCCACACTCCCTGATGTGGAGCTGCTGGCATTGAACTGGGGTGGACAAAGTCAGAAGTCACACAACATCAGGATAGAGCCCAACAGGCTTATTTGAAATCATGTGTTTTCAGAGCATTGATCCTTCGTAAGGTGAGGCTGAGGGAGGTACACAGGCACAGAAGGTAGACTCGGAGAGCTGGTTACAAGATCATTCCAGGTAATTAAGAGAGGCGAAAGATAGTACAAATTCTGTGAGGAGAGTGTCAACAGGCTGAATAACAAGTTTTTGCAGGTGATCAAAAGTGTCCTACAGTGTGAGTATAGTGTCAACAGCTGAACAGCAAGTGAGGGGATAACCTATGGTCCAATTGATTATGGCAGAGAGATAATTACAAAAAAATCAGAAGCAAGATAGTGCTCAAATAACATGATAGGTATAAGAGCCAAATGTGTGTGTGTGTATATATGAGTCAAATGTTTTACATCTTCCTAACAATAGGCCTTCCTGCTGTAATTAAAGCAAAATACAGCACATGCTGGAAATACGGAACAAATACAGAAAATACTGAAGAACCTCAGCAGCTCTGGCAGCAGAGTGACCTGAATCTTTTTAAAGTCACACCGGACTCAAAATATAAACTTTTTTTTCTCTCTCCACAGATGCTGCCAGACCTGTGATAGACGGTGAAATTTGAATAAAGTTACAAAAACATGAATTATGAGTTGATGATGACCATGAAACTGTTGTTGATTGGGAAAATGCCAACATGAATGTTCTCACCTGGTCCAGCCTACATGTGACTTCTGGCCAACAGCAATGTGATTGACCCTTACTCTGGGCAATTAAGGATAGGCAATAAATACTGGCCTGGCCAGTGGTGGCCACATCCTGTGACTTCATGTAAGAAGTTGGGCAGCAGTCCTCAGGCCAATGAGCTACTTGTTGCTGGCCAAATCTCCACACTCAGCTCCCTTAGCTTTTTCCCTCTGCTTGAAACAATAGCTATGTAAACAACACCAGCAACAAGTGATAACAAAGTGTGGAGCTGGATGAACACAGCAGGCCAAGCAGCATCAGAGGAGCAGGAAAGCTGACATTTTGAACCTACACCCTTCTTCAGAAATATTTCTGAAGAAGGGTCTAGGCCCAAAACATCAGCTTTCTTGCTCCTCTGATGCTGCTTGGCCTGCTGTGTTCATCCAGCTCTACACCTCCCTATCTCATGCTAGAGTATCTACAGTTCCTATTATTTCTGACTAACAATGAGTGTCAGTTAACCTTCTTTTCTAAAAAAATGTACAGTCATTCTTAAACAATGGTAGGCCTTTAAAACACTCCTTTTCCCATCCCAATCAACAATCAAAAATCCAGAAGAAGTAAAAATGACCTTGGATCAAAAGATCTTCACTCGAGGTGCAGGTATGGGATAGAATCTGCTAACTCTAGAGGCAGTACATAGCTAAAGTCAAGGGCACCTTCCGCAGTGGGTTGGTTAGAATGGTCAGTGGCTCTCTGGCATTTTGCACCAGTTGTTTCAGATGGTGCAAGGACCTCTTGCACACATCTCTCACCTTGATGCCATTGTCCCACATTGATGCCATACCGCCTCACTCCAACACAGTGATAAAAGTTCACATACATAAAATAAATTCAAACCTTTTGAAACTCTAATGATTCATCCCTGATAAGAAGAAAGAAAACCCCTATTCAGATCCCACATCAAAAACTGATGACCCCTTAATAGCCTCTTTAAACTGTTAACCAAATTGTGAACTCAGGAACCACACTGAATTAATATTATCTTTTGAAACTCAGGTAAGCATTCATAATGACATAATAACAGTCCTTGAGGAAATGTCAACAGAAATTTCAACTGAACTTGAATGACTGAATGCTCATGCTTTCTATTTCCAACTGGAACCAGATGACCTGTCAATCAAAGATTTCTAGCAGATATCATGTTTAACTCTACTGATGGTTACCACCTTCATTTTTTTAAAATGCACTTATGACGCTTACACTTATTCATTCTTGAAGGGAATGTACACCTACTTTATCAACTAAATTGGGGTCTGTTGAACTCAGCACTGTGCTCAAATATTTCAACTGAGTTCGGTTTTCCAGGTTGTGTGAGTCAATCCAAATATGGCCACCTCCAGAGTAACTCATTAATTAAGATTTTTTGATTTTGTGTTTTAATCTTTCTAGCTGATAATTTTTATTTGGCTCTGATTGTTTTTCTTCTTTTGCGTGATGAACTCCTGTGCTGTTGGTAAAGAATATCTTCAGCTTTGTAAGAATATGTTCTGTGACTTCCACGTAAATCAAATACAAAAGTTGAGTGTGTGATCTATTAGCCGTGTCTGACTTGTCCAGCGTTATCATCAGTTGAGATCATAAGACGAGCTTCTATAAAACACCTTCCCTGCTCGTTCCGTAGCTCCTATGTTACAGTCTTCCAAACAAGTTTACATCTCCTACTTACAGCTTTCCTGCTTATAACCCCTGCATTTATCTTCCTCTCCATTTTATTGCTCCCAATGTAAAGCCAATGTTAGTTTTTCTGTCGTGTTTATAGTTCCTACATTACGATTTCCTTGTCCATTTATTAGTTCCTGTGTTCCATTTTTTTCTGCCCATTTTATAAGACCATCAACTTGGACAATTTATAATTTCTGGAAAATGGCTGAAATGCCTATTTTAGCTATCTTAGAAGGCAGCTGACCTGATGGATTGCTGGCAGTTCTGACTCTAACAGTATGGTAATAATTCTCAGGCTACAACAGCAACTAGCATTTTGAACACAAGAAACCATCTTGTGTGTGATGCACAAAAGGACAGAATTGGAAGAAAACTGAATTCTTGAACGGTTGTATGGGTGCAAGACGTTACATAAACAGGAAGGGGCAAGACAATGAAGGCAATTAAACACAAGGATAGGAATTTGAAAATTGAAGCGTTGGTGAAGCTGGAGCCATTTTATCTCAAGGATGATGTAGATATAATTCTCAAGACTGAAGGGATCAAACAGTATGAGGGACAAGAAGGAATAGGGTGTTGAGTTGGATGATCAGCCTTTTCATATTGAATGGTACAGCATGATCAAAGGAACTACTGGCCTACTCCTGCTCCTAATTTCTATGTTCCTCGGTGTTCAAAATGCAAAAGAACAAAGAGTCAGAATCCAACTATAATTCTCCTGTTCATTTCTTAGTTTCCACGACATCATTTGCTTGCCTTTTGTTTTGCACCCATAGCATGGTCAATCTATTTGTTTTCTTGGTCTAATTTCTTAGTCAAACTATGCTGTCTGCTTAATCACACCATGTTGGGGTTTGCTAGCCCCTTTACACAACTTACAGCAGTGTTACCTGCCCATTTTAGAGTTCCCAAGAATGGTGAACCTGTACATTTTATGAACCTGAATGCACAACTAACTTTAACGCCTTGGAGAAAATTTGCAGCTAGGTTGTGAATGAGGATTTCAGACATGCTCATTGAGCTGGTGGGTTTGGATGCAAATGTTCCCTCACCCTGCTAGGTATCATCGTCAGTGTGACTCCGGTGAAACACTGGTGTCCTGTCCCGCTTGTGATTTAGATGCCTCGGTTTGCTGTGGTGGTTGGCATCACTTCTGGTTCTGTTTTCTCAACGGTTTGTGTACAGGGTCTAATTGAATGTGTTTGTTGATGGGAGCAAAGCAAAAGGCAAGCAAATGGTGTCATGGAAACTAAGAAATAATCAGGAAAATCATAATTGGATTGTGACTCTTTGTTCTTTTGCACTTTGAATTAGACCCTGTACACTAACCACTGAGAAACAGAACTGGAAGTGGTACCAAAGACCCTAACAAACTGAGACATCTAAATAACAAGCGAGACAGAACACCGATGCTTCACTGGCAGCGCACTGACAACGTTACCAAGTATGGCGGCAAAACGTTTGCAACCAAATACACCGGCCTCGTGAGCGTGTCTCCGATCTCATATTACGCAGTTTCAACCACGTGACTACACTTAACCATGTTTATTTCCATGTTGCATTATGTCCCCTTCTTTCTTATGCTAAAGCAATGCTGATCAAATCATTGGACTGAACGCCTACCTGCTTACTTAAACTTCTTCACTCCCATTTTTCACTTTATGGAGGGTGAGGGGGCAGGGAGCGGAAGAAATTGGGAAGTGCTATCAGAACTAAAGTTGTGGGGAAACAGGTCAAGAAGATCCATAATGCTGGAGAGGTTTTCAAATGAGGCAATGCGCTGTAGAAAAGGAATTAATGATGTAAATTGAGTGACATGTCCATTATTGACAGTGCTGTCTTTCAGGACTGATGTAAAGCCTTGTTGGCCTATTCAGACTTGAAGTAGTGGTGGGGAGTTGGCTTTAACCTAATGTTTACCATTCAAAGAGTTAGAAAGAACTATCCATGGATGTTGGAGAGGGCTGACGCTTTCCTGATAAATATGGTTGAAGTGTATGGGATTGTGCACAAGGGCCTGTAGCCAAGTGGATATGGGAGGAACCCCTTGCAAACGGTGCTCACAGTGGCTGCTACGCTTGACTGTTTCACCACTGTGCCCCCAGGGCTACATGGGTGGCATATCAGAGGCTGATGGTCACAGATACGTAAAGGAGGTGACCGATCCTCTCACCTGTCATCCCCATGAATTCACTGGCGATTTTGAAGATGGGGACAGGCAGGCAGCAAAAGACATTGGGCTCAATTGCATGGAGTTTAGGGGGTCATGGCTTGCACTCCTGTGACTATTAGAACTGACTGGGACCAGCCATTGGCATCAATGAATTGCAAGAGATTTCAATTGCTGACTGTGCAACAGGAAAGGAATATTTGACCATAGCCACTTTGTGGGCAGCTTTTGTGCCATCCATCCGTGGTCCCACCAACAGGAACATCACTCCAAAGTTAAAATATCACCTGCTGTGACAGGTTAAGGACAACACATTTTGGGAAGGATGTGAAGGATGTGGGAAGGGCACCGAAAAGATTTTACAGGGACAACAGTTTCACAAATAGATGGAGAGGTCGAGGCTGTTTATATCTGAGAACAGAGTATTGAGAGGAGATTGGATAGGTTGTTCAAAATAATGAGGTCCAAACAATGGAGATTGAGAGAAACTGGCTACACCGATGCAACGGTTGAGAACCAGGGACACCAATTTAAGGTGACTGTCAGAAACAAAACATAAGTGAAATATTTTTAATACAGTGCGTGATTGGGATCTGGGATGCACTGTCGAACTCTGTAGAGAAGGCTGATCAAATCAGGGCTTTTGAAAGGAAATTGAAGATACACCGGTCGGGGAGGAGGAAATAAAATTGCAAGGCTACAGGCTAAGAGAGAGAGAGAAAGTGAGTGATGGGGAGAGACAGAGAGAGAGCGATAGAGACAGAGAGAGAGAGAGAGAGAGCGAGAAAGGGAGAGAGAGAGAGAGGGGGGGGGGCGAGACGAGGAGGAGGAGGGAATGGGACCAACAGAGTTACATTTGCAGAGAGCTAGAGGGAAGGTGATGGGTTGAATGTGCTCTGACCTTGCTTTGATTCTACACTCAATGTTGCACTTGGTTATTCTGTCCCTTCCTGACAGGTATTTCTCTGTCCATCAGAACTGAAATCAGAAGGGCTGCTGCTGAGCAGAAACAGGCAGGGAAGCGGCACAATAGGTCTCTTGCTAAATTTCGACACCCGGCCCACCCAAATCAGGGCAGCAAGTAAACACCTTTACAGCAAATTGCACACTTTCACTTTTGACAGCTCTATGCAACTACACAGCCAAGTAAGAGCTACAGAATCAGTAGAATGAAAATATTAAATGAGAAGCAGTAAAACCAACAGCTATAATGGACATCTGCTGTGTTTTTTTAATTATTCCCCAAGGCATGCGTGCGAATGCCAATAAGCTGGCAGCCTAGGGCATCCAGAATGCCTGTGAAGTTGCAGTCACTTTTCATTTATACAGTAATATGACAACATTGCACTATATTATATCATTCGGATGTGCTCGGCAGCAGCACTGGTCACAACTCAGCAGGACTCTAGATGTTCAAAGGTGCCTTATGCCGTAGAAAGTCAGCCTTGCAGATATAGCATATAACTCACCTGAAGGTCCATCACATTGGCTTTACACTTGATAGCTCTTTCGTCACTCGATGACTTGATGTGAATTGGCAAAGTTCCTTTCTTTTGATATATAAAGAAAACAGGCTTTTGGAGGCTGACATGTTTACTTTGGGAATGTGACTGTTTGCATGGCACCAGCTTCCCAGGAACAGGCAACCTCGTTCTCTGTCACACACTGATTCCTAATGCAAGTTCGTTGACCTGAACCACTAACCCTGCTCCTTCCTCCTCAGATGCATCCACAGAATCTCGCTTTCGTACCCTGGACAGAAATCAAAATTCTCCCAATTTGGAAACCCGAAAACAGTCATGAAACACAGCAGATCAAGCAGAATGCATGTAGGTCACAAAACCAAAGAAAACAACAAATTTGTCCAAACATTCAAATTACCTTCACCCAAGAGGAGACAATTAACAATGCTTATTAATACAACGGATGTAGAAAATTTTAGAAGATAGAACATAGAACAATACAGCGCAGAACAGGCCCTTCAGCCCTCGATGTTGCGCCGACCTGTGAACTAATCTAAGCCCATCCCCCTACACTATCCCACCATCATCCATATGCTTATCCAAGCACTGTCTAAATAAATGCCCCTGATGTGGCTGAGTTAACTACATTGGCAGGCAGGGCATTCCATGCCCTCACCACTCTCTGAGTAAAGAACCTGCCTCTAACATCTGTCTTAAAGCTATTACTCCTCAATTTGCAGTTATGCCCCCTCATACAAGCCGATGTCATGATCCCAGGAAAAAGACTCTCACTGTCCACCCTACCTAATCCTCTGATCATCTTGTATGTCTCTATTAAATCCCCTGTTAGCCTTCTTCTCTCCAATGAGAACAGACCCAAGTCCCTCAGCCTTTCGTCATAAGACCTTCGCTCCAGACCAGGCAACAGCCTGGTAAATCTCCTCTGCACCTTTTCCAATGCTTCTACATCCTTCCTGTAATGGGGCAACCAGAACTGTATGTAATATTCTAAGTGAGGCCACACTAGTGTTGCGTGCAGTTGCAGTGCGACATCACGGCACCGGAACTTAATCCTTCTACCAATAAAACACACAGTATGCCTTTTTAAAAGCACTATCAACCTGGGTGGCAACTTTCAGGGATCTATGTACACGGACTGTATCCCTCTGCACATCCGCACTACCAAGAATCTTTCCATTGACCCAGTATTCTGCCTTCCTATTATTCTTCCCAATGTGAATCACCTCACATTTATCCGCATTGAACTCCATTTGCTACCTTTCAGCCCAATTCTGTAGTTTATCCAAGTCTCCCTGCAACCTGCAACATTCTTCCACACTGTCCACCAATCCACCGACTTTAGTGTCATCTGCAAACTTACTAACCCATCCAGCTATGCCTGCGCCCAAGTCATTTATAAAAATGACAAACAGCAGTGGTCCCAAAACAGATCCTCGAGGCACACCACTAGTAACCGGACTCCAGGTTGAATATTTTCCAACAACCACCACTCGTTGCCTTCTTACAGAAAGCCTGTTTTTCATCCAAACTGCTAAATCTCCCTCAATCCCATGCCTCCACATTTTCTCCAATAACCTACCATGTGGAACCTTATCAAAGGCTTTACTGAAGTCCATGTACACTACGTAAATTGCCCTTCCCTCATCCGCATGCTTGGTCACCTTCTCAAAAAACTCAATGAGGTTTGTGAGACATGACCTGCCCTTGACGAATCCATGTTGACTATCTCCAATCAAATTGTTGTTTGCTAGATGATTATAAATCCTATCTCTGATAATCCTTTCCAAAACTTTCCCTACAACAGACGTAAGGCTCACTAGTCTATAATTACCTGGGTCATCTCTACTGCCCTTCTTGAACAACAGCACAACATTAGCAATCCTCCACTCCTGTGGTAGTAAGCCTGCAGGCAATGACAACTTAAAGATCAAGGGCAAAGCCTCCACCATCTCCTCCCTAGCTTCCCAGAGAATCCTCAGAAAAATCCTATCCAGCCCAGGGGATTTATCTACCTTCACACCGTCTAGAATTGATAACACCATCTCTTGACTCACCTCAACCCTTTCAAGTCTAATAGCCCGCATCTCATTCTTCTCCTCTATAATATTCTCCTTTTCCTATTTTATTGCACATTCTCTCCAATAATCAAGTCTATTTGTGCAATGTCCAGCAGGAAAGAAGGAAATAAACAGGTAATTTAAATGAGGAAAAAATTACCACTTTTATTCTGAGAGGATGCATTCATCCATAGTTCCTGCTAACAATTACTCTACCCTAAACCGGTATGTTGAAGCCAAAGATTTAATTTCTTTTATGGGACAGGAACTGTTCTTGTTTGTTGATGCCACTCTATACATTGACCCATGAGTATTAAGCATTCTAAGACAATAGCATGACTCTCCTCTGACTACTACAAGGCAATAAAGCAGTCTCTGGATAGATGTGTAAATAACACCGAAAATTTTCACTAATTCGGAACATGGTCAGATTTCACAAAAGCAGGATAATAGCCTGTTAGATTAAACAGAGGAGCACAATATAAAATGTTATTTTTTAAACACAAGTAATGCTCAGTGATGCACCAAGTGCATTATCAATTTTAGTTCCAACCCAAAGAATCATGTGGAAACTAGCAGCAAAGGAGGACGACACAGGCAATCGCTTGACACGTTCGTGTAGTTGTCTAATTAGTGCTATCCCTCTGACGTTGTTTCCCAGGTTTGAAAATGTTTCAAGTGTTTATCCTCCCACTTCCTTTCAAACGTTACCATTAAATCCACTTCCAACAATCTGTCAGGCAGAGTATCTCAAGGCCATGTCTCCCTGCACGAACAGAAAAATTATTCTCCTCTCATCTCTGCTTCTTTTGCCAGTTTGTTTCAATCCATGTCCTCTAGTCACTTAGCCTGCTGCCACAAGAAACAGTTTTCGCTACAACGTTTTGAACAATTCTTTTAAATTGCACCTTAATCTTTGTTCCTTCAAGCAATCTCAGCAATTATGTAAATACATCAACAGAAATGTGGAAATAAAGCCCATTAATGCGGTCACGTTAAGATGCTTTTTCAGCTCAAGAAGGTGACTGCAGCCATGAAAATTAACACTTGCAGGTTAATATAACAGTTGGGTATAGCCTGGAAAAGGTGTTCAAAATGCAATTTAGCAATTATTGATATCTCGTTTTCATAAGTCTGCACTGCTTGTGGGGACATCATCTGCAAAGTGCACAGGCTATAAATTTTGCAGATGTTTTGCCGAGGACTGGTGGAACCATTCATTGTTAATATATGGGTCTATGCCTATCCGCATATTCGAGGTTGCATTTGTGGTCAACACCATCACAAGGTGGAGCAACATCTGCACACATGCAGTACCCGAATAGTGTGCTTATGTCTGCATCACAGAAGTGTCTGTGGAATCTAGCTGCTAATTGATAATTGAGAAATGTTTGAAAGCATGGCGTTGATTTCAGCTCTTGATGGGAACGGCACCTCATCTCTCCCAAAACATTGGCAGTGCATCTTCATTTTACACACCAACATGTGCGCAACATTAATCATGAATGTAGCATATAACTCCTAGCTTTCCTGCTCTTCTGATACTGCTTGGCCTGTTGTGTTCATCCACCTCTACACCTTGTTATCTCACAAACGCATTAGTCTTTTTTTTTCTTTTCAAACTAACCTGACTCAGAATACACGATTCTTCTTAAGAAGAGTCATATTGGGCTTGAAATGTTAACTCTGACACACCATAGATGCTGTCCAACTTGCTAAGTTTCTCCAGCATGATCTGTGTTTGCTTCAGACTTCTGTCCTCTGCTGTCTTTTGATTTTTTGTGGAGGAGTCTGTCAATGCCTCACTTTATTTGTGCATGTGCATCAGGGACTGGGCGTGTATATCGACTGCAGAGTGTTAACTTGAATGACAGCCATCCCAATTGGGAATAGGCAGTTAAAAACAAGCCCTTTACTTTCCGACTCCATGAACTTACAGGTGCATGCAGAGGGCCTTAGTGGAAAAATGGAGATGGGGTCCTCATGCCTTTATGCAACTGGCACTTTGTCCAGTCAATAGGCCCTGATTGCCGTTTAACTGGGTTTAACTGGGAAAGTTGCTGAGGTTACCTCTGTGGCCCAGATCAGCTCAGGCTAAATACAAACCAAATACCCTCCCGTGAAACTTTCCCAAGTTCTATGTTGTCATTTAGTGCTGACTGGCCACTGGAACCTCACTCCCCATCTGCGAACAAGCTTCTGACCCTGCCTGTTTTGGGTGAGACCTGATTGGCTGCCCATAGACAAGGCCTGGGAGCTCCAATAGCTCAATCTGAATGTTAGGCAGGCCAGCCCATTCAGCCTTGCTCCATGATCTTGCTCACTCTTTGTCACAGTTTGATTTTTTTTCCAATGCCTTCCTTGGTAGTCATAGAATCTAAAATCCCTACAGTGTGAAAGTAGGCCATTCAGCCCAATGAGTCCACACTGACCATCCAAACAGCATCGCACCCAGACTTATTCCCTACCCTATCTCGGTAAGCCTACATTTCCCATGGCCAAACCACCTTGGCTGCACATCTACGGGCAATGCAGTATGGCCAATCCACCTAACCTCTTACTCTCTGATGCCCCTCTCTCTATACATTTGCAGCTCACATTCTTTCAACTGTTCAGTGTACACCTTGCATTTGACAGTTCAACTTGAAGCATTCCACATGCTGTATGTTTCCAATGCTGATAATCTGCTCAGCAGTTTGTCTGTTATGTGTCTGCAACCTGCCCACACCCAGTTGGCTGCTCTAATAGCTGTTGCTTAACTTACAATGCATTTTACTGTGTTTGTTTTGAAAGTGGACCCCTAGAGTTAACCTATTACCACCAAGCAATTGATTATTGGATTACTATCGGTTAATATGATAACAGTTACCAATTCTTGTTCAAACATTATATCCATCACCCCAAATGTTCTATGTTAATCTCCTGAATTTGAACAGAGTGAATTGTAATCATTACTTTAATTTTTATCTCCTTTAATGTCCTTCAACTATTTGACCATGACACGCTTCTCCAGCTATAAATCATTGTCTTAGTTTGTTTAGCTTTGGGTCTTCCGTGTCTTTGACTCTCCCTTTATTCAGGCACTTGGAGGAAAGCTTCCAATTGCCTTGGCCTACTCCCTGCCGAAAACAACATGCTTCTGAATATTTCCCTCCACTTTAATATATCATGATTTGTAAACTACTTTGGATCTCCTGCGTAGGTACTAAGTGCAAATTTATTCTTTCATTCTTTAAACTCATTTGGTCATTTTCCCAATTTCTGACTCATGTTTTAACATCTATTATTTTGTATATTTTCTCTGTAAAATGTTTCCAATGCTTGAAATAGTGTGCATTTTCAAAGTGAAATCTCTGCAGCTTCGAAATGTTTATGGTCCAAACAAGCACAGCGCAAATCTACTTCAAGATGTATTAAAATGCACATAGCCTGCAACAAAGACTGTAACAAGGTTCCAACTGTTAACTCTAATCACATTTTAGGCACTGAAACATCCCGTCTGCACTAAAGCATAGAATTTGAGGAATAAATGCTCTCACAATTTTGTTCATAAGACATTGTCCTGTCATGGTGTGATGGAGATGTGTCATTAGTCGACGGACCACTGAGTGCATTTATACTGCACTTCACTGGGCTAAGTTATTTTGAAGTGCAGCATATTTGTCTACTTGGGAAGTGGGTTTTTGTTTGAACAGCCATACTTGGAGATAATATGACAGCACAAACAGTGGTATGAGTAGTATAATGATGCTTCGATGTACACAGTTCATTTTGTGATTATTTAGGCCACTCTGGATCATAGGAGACCCAAAGTATGCTTACATGTGTTGTGGTGATGCTGAATCTAACGTAACAACCTTTGTTTAAAGACTCAAAAATGGGACAGGAGACATACACCACACTTTACATAACATTTTAGCTCAAGGTAATAAGTGAAATACCAAGAGTCTGGGAAAGTAAATTACCCTAATGGTTCAAGTCTCCACCTCAAAATCCTGTGTAGCTTGTCAAATCAAATAAATTACTTTAGCTACTTTCCAGCATATGATCTACTGCGCACATTAAGGGGAATATTTCACAGGGTCACACAGGCTCCGGGGACTTTAAACACAGGCAGATGAGGCTGGTAGGGAGATGTCACACCCGCATTTCTAATGTCTTTCATTTTTGTTACAGGGGTAAGGGGTGGGGTAATAACACCCACAAACATTCTGAAATCAATGCAGACTTCAAACAGACCCCAATGACAAGAATGATTACAAAGGGTAGAGAAAGTATATAAAAAATGGCAAGCTTTCAGGTTATTTAAATTCAAATTCAAATCTTTTGAAGTGAAAATGTCTTCCAGCAGTTATAATGGTTGTCGAGTTGATTTTGCTGCAAGAATTATCATTACATCATTATTAAAGTTTGATCAATTTCCACAGCCTATAATTATCCTCGCTGTGTTGTAAATTGTCTGAGTGACGGCTTGATGAGGTTATTAAGGGATTAGCTATCTTTGATGTGGAGCTATGAATACCAGTTCATTTGTTTTGATAATGCAATAAATGCTGGAGGGTCTTTTAAAGTTTTGAATGAAATTTGCTGAGTAGGAGCATTTGGATGTTGAGGTGAAACCTGTAACAGGCATTTTTATGACACTATGGCCATGATTTTATTTCATTGCAATATAGTTCTTGAGGTCTGTCCATGTGAGATACCAGATGAACTTAATATAGAGGGTAACAAAGTGTGAAGCTGGATGAACATAGAACATAACAGCACAGTACAGGCCCTTCGACCCTCGATGTTGTGCTGACCTGTCATACGGATCTCAAGCCCATTTAACCTACACTATTCTATGTACGTCCATATGCTGGTCCAATGACGACTTAAATGTACCTAAAGTTGGTGAATCTACTACCGTTGCAGGCAAAGCATTCCATTCCCTTACTACTCTCTGAGTAAAGAAACTACCTCTGACATCTGTCCTATATCTTTCACCCCTCAATTTAAAGCTATGCCCCCTCATGCTTGCCGTCACCATCCTATGAAAAAGGCTCTCCCTATCCACCCTATCTAACCCTCTGATTATTTTTTATGTTTCAATTAAGTCACCTCTCAACCTTCTTCTAATGAAAACAGCCTCAAGTCCCTCAGCCTTTCCTCGTAAGACCTTCCCTCCATACCAGGCAACATCCTAGTAAATCTCCTCTGCACCCTTTCCAAAGCTTCCACATCCTTCTTATACTGCGGTGACCAGAACTGTACGCAATACTCCAAGTGCGGTCGCACCAGAGTTTTGTACAGCTTCACCATAACCTCTTGGTTCTGGAACTCGATCCCTCTATTAATAAAAGCTAAAACACTGTATGCCTTCTTAACATCAGGGTCGAGGCCCGAAACGTCAGCTTTTGTGCTCCTGAGATGTTGCTTGGCCTGCTGTGTTCATCCAGCTTCACACTTTGTTATCTTGGATTCTCCAGCATCTGCAGTCCCCATTATCAATGTAGAGGGTGTCAGGGCAGAAGATGGTCATTAGAAAGGCATGAACTGACATACAGGGTGTAGGATAGGATCTTTGTTAGCAATGGAAAGTGGGTTCTGGGGTGTGCAGCATGTTGGAAGATGGCTGCAGAGCCTAACATGCAATAAAATGCTGGGATGGAGTCCTAAAGCAATGAGACAAGCCTTTTAAACAGCTCACTTTGGTACTTGGCATGCCCAGTACATGCTTTGGCTTGAGGTGGTAGGCTCGTCTCTACTCTGTACCCTCAAATCTTTGCCATGCCCCTCCACCCAAAAAATAAGCTCTGGAGTGAAAAACTAATTCTGAACATTTTGCCCAAGGTATGTTCACAAAGCTCGGAAATTTCTCAACTTTGCAAGTGAAAATCTCTTTATAATTTTCTGTTTGGTTAGACTCGCAGTGTGTAATTTACTTGCTAATTCTCTATAAGTTTTCCCAGTCTGCACTTTTGAAACCAAATCATTTCTTACTTGCAGAATAACATTAGAATTTCTAACCACCAGCGAGAAAGCTGGAAAACACTGTGGATATATGTATTTATCTGAAACAAACAAATATGAATTTGAGAAGAGCTGAAAAAAAGTTATCAAAGATTTTTATCTTGCTGTCAACAGGACATTTCACAAGAATCCCAATTCAACTTTCATACTACATGAGAGGAGCACATTAATGAATTGATATAAAGCAGTAATATAAGTTGTATTACTTCTCCAAAATACTTTAGAAAAATGATACTGGACAATTGAGTGGTAAGTCTGTGAATTGACTGGCTCGTAACATTTCTCATCAATGAATATTTATAAATGATACATTTCCAGTCTGTGCAGTAAAATTATAAGCGTTAATACAAGTGAAAAGGATTCTATGTGGGGTTCATAACCCCACCATGCTGTGTTAACTTTTCATTACTGCAATTACACAACTTTTCCTTGACCTTTCTCTCTGCCTCAATGATGCGCTATAACCAAAAAGGCATCAAAAATAAATCTTGGCCTTAAAGAATTTCTATCTCGGTGAAGAAGCTTTGAGAAATTCCACATTCTAGAGTCTATTCTGAAAACTCAGCTTGCAGATTGGCTGGTGTGATAAATTCCCACTGCTATGATAATTCACAACATTCTAAAACAATCAGCAAGCTATTTACCAAATTCTGTCGTAATTTGTCCATTAGGTTTTCTTCAGCTCTGCACTTGAATAAACAGTGAACAAAACAGTGGATATATTACCATTTCCAATCGTCAATTGTTAAGGTAAAAATGTTGACTTTTTTTATGCTCCTGCTAATTAGCATTGCATTCATCATAACTGTCTTCCGTGGGTCAAAGCCTCTAATACTTAAAAAAGTCTTGCATCTGTATAATGTTTAGCATGATCACTGGATTTTGACAGCTTTACTGCTTTGAAGTATTCTCTCTGATGTAATATAGGTTGCAAGGCAGCTAATTTGGACAGTGTGAGCTCCCACAAATAGCAATGAGATAATGGCTAAATTATGCTATTGCTGTGATGTTTAGGGTAGCATCGTTAATACTGCTGACTCATAACATCAGGGACCTGTGTTCGATTGTAGCCTCGGGCGACTATCTATGTTGAGTTTGCACATTCTCCCTGTGTCTGCATGGGCTTCCTCCCACAGTCCAAAGATGTGCAGGTCAGATGGATTATCCCGTGCTAAATTGCCCCTAGAGTCCAAGGTGTGCAGGCAAGGCTAAGCTAGGCATGGGAAATGCAGAGTTACAGGGATAGGGTAGGGAGATAGGTCTGGGTTCTTCGGAGGGCCGACGTGGACTCAATGGGCTGAGTGGCCTGATGCTGCACTGTACAGATTCTATGTTGATAGCGGGAATACAGGATGTAACTCATCTTATCCTCTTTAAAATACTGCCATTGGATTTTTAACGTTGTCACAGCTAGATGACAGGACCTCTCATCTGGAAGATGTCGCTGCTGACATTGTGACACTTCCTCAGTGCCCACAGTTGAATTTCAGCCTCGAGTTTTGTTCTTGGGCCCTGCAACGGGACATAAACCTGAAACCTTACGCTCAGAGACAAGAATGTCATCAGCTGAGCCATGGTTCAGTTGTCAAACATGAAAGTACATATGGGACACAACTTAATGCTGTCCCTGGTGCAAAGGTTGGAGTTAGGAGAGGGTTATCCAATCGGAAAGGAGGTTCCGGACTGGGGACCCTGCCACCCTCCCACCTTCATCTGAATACAACCTAAACAGTAGGGTTCATGGATGGCCTTTCTGTATTGTCTGTAATGGTGGGTGCAATAGATTACTGGTGGATGGGGGATTCAACCATACTGGAAACCGGAAAGCTTTGCAGCTCCTGAGGTGCACTGTTTTTCAAAGGCACCCAATGCCTGAACAAGGGATCCAACATTGGGATTGGATTGGAGTGGGAAAGGGATGGGGAGGAAGTGTGGTTGGTCTCTGGGAATAATACTTTACTCCAGTACTCCTCTCATCTGCTCACTGGGAAACATTCCGACCCATGTCTCCCATTCTGCCATTACAACCTCTGGGCCCCTCAGCTGTCTTTGGCCTCAAATGGGGGCATTACCAGCAATTGGGACTTGGGAACACCAAGGGGCAACAGAGAGCTGCAAACCTCTTATTAGTTGGCAGCTCTTGGCCATTCTTTATCTGAAGGGAGTGTACGCTATTAGTCAGATTATTTAAATCTAATGGGCCTTCAGTGGGCTTTGGCTTGCTCTCCAACCAAGAGGTGAGGCCCCTGCACCAATATTAAATTGTGCCCTTAATTTTCCTTGATCTCTGCATCTCACAATCCCTTCTCTGATCTTGCTCTCTCCTGTGCACATTTGGTGTAGATTGTTCTCCATACAAGTGACGATGAGAGTTGCTGGTTTCTTGAACGTGGGAGAGAACTCTGCTTTCTGCCCTGCTTCCTCCGCGAGAGTCACAGAGGAGTACCGTCTTATTAAATATTCATTAGCCAACAAATGATAGCTAATTGCCTTAAGTAAAGCTTGTGACATGATCGGTGAAAGCTTGGCTGCACTTTGAGCCTTCACCTGCCTCCTCAGGAGACTTGAATGCAAACAAATGAGAACATCTGCAGCACCAGTCGGGGTGGGGGGAGGGGTATGCATTTAGAGGGGAAAAACGGCAGCAACGTGGTTGCACGAAAATGTAAAAAACAAAATCAAACATATCTAATTTGAGGAAACGCTAAACAGCCAAGTCACGTAATGATCTAATGAGCCCAAAGGCGCGATGCTGCAATAACACAGAAAACAGAATTTTTTTTGTAACTGACCAGAGATTCTCATCATTTGCCTCACAGGGATGCCTTTGGAAAATTTTCATGGGATGTATCTGCATACGCTGGCTCAGCGCAGCTTGTTGCCGGGCAGAACATATGGCTTGGCTCTGTCGTGCTGGCCCTGTCCTTCATGAGGGTTGAGTTGGGGGAAGGTGAGAATTGCAGCAGCCAGGACAGCACGTAGCACCAATTCCACGGCCAACGATCCAGCACGTACTACACTGCAATTCGTTCGATAATATAAATGGGGCACCTGCTCAAGGCACACATCAAACTTCTGAGCAAGGGTCACCGGACCCGAAACGTTAACTTGTTTTTTTTCTCCTTCACAGGTGCTGCCAGGACTGCTGAGCTGTTCCAGTAGCTTTGTTTTTGTTCCTGATTTACAGCATCCGCAGTTCTTTCGGTCTTCTCCCTTTCGCTTCTCACTCATTGTGTTGGTGGCCTTTCGAGGTAACGTCGGAAGGTGGTTGAGTGATTTAGGTGTGTGTGTTTGGGGTCGGGGGAGCGACTCAAAGAGATGATGATTCTATTCCCTCGCCTCTGGGGGTAGCAAAAGTGATCAGACCTGATTCCCCTTGTTATTGTAACCATATCAGAACTGAGGGCTTGGCTTTTTAGAACACCCTATACATGCTAGATAACAAAGTGTGGATCTGGATGAACACAGCAGGCCAAGCAGCTGACTGGATGGATCTCTGATGAAGGGTCCAAGCCCGAAACGTCAGCTTTTGTGCTTCTAAGATGCTGCTTGGCCTGCTGTGTTCATTCAGCTCCACGCTTTGTTATCTCGGATTCTTCAGCATCTGCATTTCTCATTATCTCTGATACACTACACATGCTCTCTGGCTATGATTGGGGAAGTATTGAACTTGACTTTCCAGAACTCCATCCAACGCTCCCTCCCCCCCACCCCGTCTCAACCCATGCGGTTTCTCTACTGTTACGCGATACGAACGTTTCTATGGGTTCATGCATATGGAAACGGAGACGTGAGGGTGATGTAGGGATGCGTGTGCCTGATGCCAGATGCACGTGGGAAGATGCTCCATGGGAAAACATGGAAGACCCCAAACAAGCATTCCAAAGGATATTTGAACTCCCAAATTTTCTTGCCTCTGGGACCCTCAGGAGAAAAATTCTGACTCTTGATTTCAAAGTCAGAGACTACAGACAGCTTTCTTCTTCCTTGAAAAGTTACTCAGAGTTGGACAGGAAAAATAACTTCTAACTTCTGCTTAAACTTGTAATCGCACCACCACTTAGCCACCGCTGACCGTCCTTCGCCCACTGACCGCTCCCCCCAACCCCTCCCACTAATCCCTGACCTGGCTTCCTTCCCAGTCTGTTCCGGTTAACAGTGACCCACCTACGCTCCTTAACTAGCAATCCACCGCAACATCGCACCACTACACCGACGTGCCACCCATCGCACCTGCCAATCTACCATCCTCCCCACTTGCTACTCTACACACCCGCCTCCCTGCTCACCTCCCACTCCACCTCCTTACCCCTCCTGCATACTGAGCTCCCTGTTTAGCTTCTCTCTGCCGCTTTCCAAAGGAAACTTCAAGGCATTGGTCGCAGCAGCTAGCGCCTTTGTAAAAGAAGACGGCGTGGCTTCTGCAAACGATCCTCTGCACTACTCCCCTCCCCTGAGGATTCAGCTCGGCAATCGGTGTATCACATAGAGAAACCCTCCTGTCCATTCCTCTCGTTGGCCGGTCCGAGTTGGAGATCAGATTTCCCATCCTGATCAGAAAGGTTCAGGCCGTGACGGTGGGCCCACACTTGGCGTCATTACACATTATATGCTGTTTCATGACAGGTTTCTCCGCAATGTTAAAATGAGATCCTCTGCAATGCTGCATGCGCTTTGTGTGTGTTTGTGTATGCGGCTTATTAATGTTTGTGTAACATACGGCAATTGTCTGGAATTTTATACCTGTGTGCAGCATCATAAATTTGGGGAAGCTAATTCCGTGTACAACTTTACAGCCTCAGTGAGCTCAAAGAAGTATTTTTGTTTTTATTTTCCCCCGTTTTCCAAGCGTTGTCACTGTTTTACCCCATATTTCCTCCGCATTCAGTGCGATGACACATGTTTGCAAAGCCTTGGGGAGCCTATGTGTCAGAATCAGAGGTCGACACAAAAAAGGCCCACAGAAAATGGTCGGGATGCACACCCACGAGAAGCAGAATAAAATTTCTGTTACGCGAGAGGCTTTTGTTTCACGATCAGTGCTAAGGCTGTGCCAGCTGATATTTCAAGCGGGAGATAATTTGCGTTGGACTTATTCAGACCGAATGAAATGTTTACGTATGATAGTGGAGCTCCTGCTGCTTGGGAACCGCAGTCCCAGCCAATGTCAAGCACATCAGTGAGGATTGTCGGGGACTGCTGCAGTGTGATGGGTAAGTAGCCCTCCGGAAAGTGAGCCCTCGATTTCAGCCAGACTGCAGTGCGAGTTCAGGGCCTGGCTACAGCCCATGGGGTAGAGAGAGGAGCTAACAAAACTGTACACCCGGTAATACCAGCTTCGTTGGCTGCAAGACAGTAAAACATGAGAGAACGGCTGTGAATACAAAATCGGCCAAACTTGCACAAGCAGAGAGTCCACAAGCAGAAGCAATCAGGGAGACTGACCTCAAACGAGCCTTACAGTTTATTCTAAACATCAAGACTCCTCATGCAGGGATTAGACACAATGGTTCATCTTCATCTCTGTACCTCTCCACTATGCAGCGCAAATAGGTCAGCAGGGAGATAACATTGTTGAAAATAAATGTACTGATGACTTCACTCTACACATCCTTAATTGCCCAGAGGGCAGTTCAGAGTCAACCACATAGCTCTGGGCCTGGAGTCACATGTAGGCCAGACCAGGTGAGGATGGCAGAGATAATGGGAACTGCAGATGCTGGAGAATTCCAAGATAATAAAATGTGAGGCTGGATGAACACAGCAGGCCAAGCAGCATCTCAGGAGCACAAAAGCTGATGTTTCGGGCCTAGACCCTTCATCAGAGGGTGAGGATGGCAGTTTCTTTCCCTCAAGGACATGAGTGAACCAGATGGTTCCCCCAATGCCTACACAACTGACAATCGTCATCGTTAGACTTTTAATTTCAGACTTGTATTGAATTAAAATTTCACCATCTGCCACGGTGGGATAGTATATTTTTTTGCACAATATAAAGATTGGTGGAGTTGTGGGTAGTGTAGAAGGTTGTCAAAGCATACAGTGGGATAATGATCAGTTACAGACAGGGCTGGAAGGTAAGTGAGGTGCTGCACTGTGGGAGATCAAATGTTAAGGAAAAGTATGGAGTTGATGGTAGGGCTCTGAACAGCATTGATGTACAAAAGGATCCTGGGGTTCAAGTCCATAACTCCCAGAAAGTGGCCACGCAAGTCAATAGGGTGGTAAAGAAGGCACACAGCATGCTTGGCTTTATCAGTTGGGGAAGTGAATCCAAGAGTTGGGATATCATGTTGCAGCTTTATAAGACTTTGGATAGGCCATACTTAGAGTTTTGCATTCAATTCGAGTCACCACATGACAGGAAGGACGTGGAGGTTTTGGAGAGGCTGCAGAAGAGGTTTACCAGGATACTGCGTGGATTAGAGGCTGTGAGTGATAAGGAGAGGCTAGAAAAGCTCAGGTTTTCTTTTCCTGATGATTTCAATCTAGAGGCTTGCCCATTGCAATTTTTGATTAGGTCTCACTGTAGTCAACTGAATATGCAAAATGTGTCGAATGCATGAGGCCTCAAATTGAAAAAAGAAAATGCTGGAAGTACTCAGCAGGTCTGGCATTGACTATGCATGAAATCATAGTGTGATCATAGCAGGCAGCAGAGACTGATTTCCAACTTAGAAAGCTATGAGGCTGACTGCAGCCAGAGCCCAGCTGAAGGTGGGAGGAGGAACAGAGGAAGGGTAATAGTAGTACAAGACTGAATGGGGTGGGGTACAGACAGGCATTTCAGTGGCTGTGGACACAATTTCAGGATGGGCTAGTGTCAAAAATATCACAGAATCAAGTCTAAGAGTGAGCAGTCAGAGGTCATGGTTCACATTGGGACCAATGACATTGACAACAAGGAGGACAGGGAGGTAGGAAAGGAGCTAGGTAGAGAATGGCACCATGGAATTCTTTGGAAGTCAGGCATCCTGCCCTTGTTTCAGCTTGTTCAAGGTGGGCTCCCACAACACTAGCAACCAACTCTGGAAATGGGAACTTATGAGGGTCATTCTGGTTCCACCCTAGTGCCATTTCATCAAACCGCCTGAATCCTCCCAAAGTCCTATCCCAATCAGGGTGGGATTAACCTGGAACCTCCTGTCAATCAGCAGGACAGCGAAATGAGAAAACAACAGCCGAGACCATAAGCCATCTTGTGCTGAGGTTGGCCCTTCATGTTGATAGCCAGATTCTTTAAAATCTTCATCCACCTCCATTTTGAGGTGACCTAACACTCATCTGCCTCCACAGTGCCCACTTCTCCCAGTGGGGCAGTCAGCCATTGCAAGCTTGGTGATTGGACCTGGGCATCCTAAGACATTAAACATGGAGGGGACTTTGGAAGTTACCACAGACAGAGAGAGGATTCCCATCCCTAAGGGAGGCAGATCTCATGCCCGCTGCAGTTACAAGGCACCGTTCCCTCTGTGGGCAATTTTCCCGTGCGAGCTGATTGAACTAGTGAAAGGCATATTATGGCCTTCTGTTTAAGGCCCAATGGGCATCAGGGTGTGGTTCAACTGTCTGTAGATGATCTTGGGGTAAACTGCTGGGGAGGGCTGATGTGGATGCGTACATGAAGCAGGAGATCAAGCTGAAGTTACCGCCTGCTCTCTAGAGGACTCCCCTCACCATGACAGGGTGTCTTGGCTACCCAGTCTACCTGATAATTAACATCTTAAAAGTTTGGGGACAGGAACCTCTGTGGGGCCAGCGGTCCAAACATTTCCCGTCCAACTCTGAGAGCCTATTCATCATCATTTGCTGGGTGGGTCTGCGCCCTGGCCACCAATCAGCCAGATTGCTGCAATTCACAGTTGGGTGACTAGCTCTGTAGGCTTCTGACCCTTGTGTGACATTTACACGACGGCCCTGAAGCTTATGGTCGATTTCCTGCCACATCTGACACATCTCTGACCCATGAGATGTCCCGACTTCTGACGTTTTTCAAAAAGCATTAAGATTCCTCTCAACAATTTAGATCAAAGACCTTTCATCAGAACTTCGGCAAAAATCGGAGTTAGTTACTGTCTCTCTCGGATTGGAACCTCTTGTCATAATCTATGTCTTTGTTCTGTGTACCCACTTATTCATAAGTCTAAACACCATTTTCTTACTGCTGTGGCCTCATTCAAACTGGGTTGAAATTTTTGAAGCTCTTTTCACACAAGATGTTGACAGTCGGCAATTAGAGCACATTTCCGTCCATCAACCTCCAATGAATTCTGAACCAGGTGCTCAAGCTGAAAGTTGGGTGACCAACTCTGACACAGAATGCAAGGATGGAATGTTCATTCATGGATCTCAGGATGTGAAGCGTACATTGAATAATCTCCGTCTGGAGTGAAAGCCCTTCATTACAACTACTGACACCCACAGTTTGATATAGGTGATTTCACTTCCACCATGGATGTGAGAATGGAAGATACTTGTTCACTGGAAAGTATGTGGCATTTCAGCATTTGACACATAGCTACTCTGCGGAATATGATTTGGGACTTAGACATATGATGAGGCCAATGTCAGTTTTGTGAAAAGATGGTACATGCTTAACCCATATGCCATTTGAGTTTCTTGATTTTTAAGTTGTACCAATTTCCTGCAAGATTTCAGACTGTTTTGTTTCCTCAGACACATGTTAATGTCAGTCAGTTGTTCAATTTCCAATGTAATGTATTTTGCGAAGTTGCGGCTGTTCAGGAGATTAGTGAGACCATTTTTAGAACACAGCATTCAATTCTGGTCTCCTTGCTAATAGGAAAGACATTCTGAAACGTGAAAGGGTCCGGAAAATATTTACAAGAATGTTGTCAGGATTGGAGGGTTTGCGCTACAGGGAGAGGGTGGGGCTATTTTCTTTGGAGCGTCGGAGGCTGAGGGAGCTACCTCCTCCAGTTTCAGAAATTCCTGCAGGGCATGGATATGGTGAATAGCCATGGTCTTTTTTTCCCCACGATAGATTAATCCAAAACTAGACAGCACAGGTTTAAGATAATGAAATGTGAGGCTGGATGAACACAGCAGGCCCAGTGAGGGGAGAGACTGAAAAAGGACTCGAGGGATAACTTTTTCACTCAGAGGGCGACGCAGGTTTGGAATGAGCTGCCGAAGGAAGTGGTGGAGGCTGGTACAATTACATCATTTAAAAGAATCTGAATAGGTACATGAATCGGAAGGGTTTAGAAGGATAGAGGCCAAATACTGGAAAATGGGACTATATCAGTTTTGGATATCTTGTTGTCATAGACACATTAGATGAAAGGATCTGTTTCCATGCTGTATAACTATGACACTACGTGTGCTGGATGCTGACAACTCTATGTTGTGAATTGGCAGGGCTGCTCTTGAAGAATTTGCTTCACATTAATCAGCAGAAGTGTTTTGGTCGCCATGAAGCTGGGCTTGTTTTAAGATGTTGCTTGCTACAAGTACTACTGAAGTAGTGTTGCAAATCAAACAATGAGCAGTGGTAGCATATATGGAAAGAATCAATGCGGTATTTATAAGTAAGCACAATGAAGAATGCACAGTTCATATCTTTTGTTCACCAGTAGAGGTCCATGTACCATTGCAGGAGGAACAGTGAATAGATTTTGCTGTTTTTCAAACTAATTTTCCTCTTTTCAAAAAAGGTCTAGGGGGTTTCATACTGAATTACAGCAATCAATTCTGATTTAAAGAGATCTCATTTCTGTTTCGTTCCCACTCTGCAGCGTGTGACTGTTTGGGTGCACTCCAAATTATTGTCCTTGCAATTTCAAATGTGAAAGAAAATGGTCTCAAGCTTTTTGTTTTCACTTTGTGCACTGCATTCTACTCATGGCTTCACAGTGAGGACTAAGGGGACTCTGAAGCAATCCTCGATCCAACAATTATCTTGCATCATTATCACCAGGCAAAATGACTGCTTGACAATTGAAATAAAATTGAGTGTAATCAGACCTCAAAGGTACCTGTTATCCCCCTGTTGGCCTCACTGATTTGGCACAGTGTCAGTGAAAGTTACCTAAGTGCTCACAGTGTGCACTGTCAGTGTCATTTCTTAAATTAGTCTTTACTTAATGATCGCCAAAACACGCATTGACTATTTTACACAGACCATTCAATGGCCTACTTAAGTTTGCACCCATAAAAATGACTTTACTTTCCATTCAGTGACATAAATAAGGTTTTCTTGTGTTTGAAATACATTCAGTGTGAGTATGTTTCCTTCAGAAGGGAGCATTAAAACATCTTCCTGTTCCAAGAACCTGCCTCTTCTGGAGGACTCTGTGGAGTTTGGGTTGCCTTGTTATAGGAAGGTTGTCATTAAGCTGAAGAGGGCTTAGAAGACATTTACTAAAATGATGCCGGGAATGGAGCTTTTGAATGATGGGGAGAGGCTAGATAGGCTGGGACTATTTTCCACTGGATCATATGAGGTTAAAGAGGAACCTTATCAAGGTTTATAAAATTATGAGGGGCATAGATATGGTGAATGAGCTGGGTTTTTTTTCGCCCTCGGGGTGGGGGAATTTCAAGACTTGTTTTAAGCTGAGAGGAGAAATATTTTAAAAAGACACAAGGGGCAACAATGACAGTGTGGAGCTGGAGGAAAACTGCAGGCCAGACAGCATCAGAGGAGCAGGAATGTTAATGTTTTGGGTCGGGACCCTCCTTCAGAAATGGGAAAGGGAAGGGAGCTCAGAAATAAATCGAGAGAGGAGGGGTGGGGCTGAAGATGGTAGGTGGGATGGTAATAGATGAGTGCAGCAAGGGGATGGTAGAGATTGATTTGTGAGGTAGGAAGGGCAGATAGGTGGGAGAGAAGATGGACTGGTTGTGTCAGGTCAAGGATGCCTGGATGAGAGGGTGGGTTAGTCATGGGATGAGGCTGGGGTGGAGACATTTTGAAACTGATAAAATCCATATTTAAGCCATTGGCTGAAGGCTCCTGAGGCAGAATATGAGGTGCTGCTCCTCCAGTTTCCAGGTGGCATCGTCGTGGCCTTGGAGGAGGTCCAAGATGGACATGTCATCCAGGGAGTGGTGGGGGGAGTTGAAATGGTTTGCGACTGGAAGGTGTTGTCGGTCAAAAGCACAGTGCAGATGCTCTACAGAGTGGTCTCTGAGCCTCCGCTCGGTGTCCCCAACGTACTGGAAGCCACATCGGGAGCCGTGGATGCAGTAGATCACATTGACGGGTGTGCAAGTGAACCTCTGTGTAATGTGGAAGGTTTGTTTGGTGTATCAGCTATTGCTCCTCTATGCAGAGATGAGGGGCAACTTTTTTTTGATAAGACAAAGTGGTTCGTGTGTGGAATGAAATTCCAGACAAAGTGGTGGATGCAAGTACAATTACAATTTAAAAGATATTTAAATAAGTACATGAATAAAAAATGTTTGGAGGGATATGGGCCAAGCACAGGCAGGTATGGTTACACATTTAATAGTCACTTGGCTAAGTACATGAATAGGAAAGCTTTGGAGGGAAATGGGCCAAAGGCAAACACGTGCGATCTGTTTAGCTTGTGATTATGGTCAGCATGGACTGGTTGGACGAAAGGGTCTGTTTCTGTGCTGTATGACTATGACGAGTAAATCCTAAAGCACAGCACTCAAATTCAAACAGATGATTCCTGGTTTCCATTTGAAACTGAAAGTTTACAAATCGGACTTTGACTTCTTGGAACACCAACCCCATATTTTGGGCAGCACAACAAAGGTGGAAGATCAACCTCAACAAATATAAAGAGGAAGACATTCTACTGCCAACCCCAGTCTTCCCTAAATACTTCAGATGTACACACTGAGCATAACAAATCAAAGTAAAGGACTGCAGATGCTGAAAATCTTGAACAAACATAGAAACTCAACAGGTTTGGCAACATGCGTGGAGAGAGGAGCAGAATTAATGTTTCAAGTCCAATGTGACTCTTCTTCAGTTTGCCTGAAGCAGGCAATATTAATTGCTTCCAAAACAAGCACAGGCATGCTAGGAAAACTGAGTGTAGCAACAAACATTTACTGTTAGTGTTACAATCATGGGCTGAATAAGATCGTTATGTTTTCGTAGAATCCTTACAGTGTACACAGAGGCCATTGAGCCCATCGAGTCAGCACCAATCCACCAAACAGCATCCCGCCCAGGCTGACTTATCACCGCATTTCCCATGGCTAATCTATCTTACCTGCCCATCCCTAGAAAATAAGGAGCATTTTTTTCTTTTTAACATGGCCAATCTACCTAAACTGTACATCTTTGGACTGGGACCGCAGCTTTAAATTTAGGGTGAATGAAAGCAGCTATCAACCTGCTCTGGACTCTGTCAGTCTAACTACTGGAGACCAAAGGAAGGCTTGGACTTTGAAAACTGAGAAGAAGGTGCCACATACTTGTACTTAGAGACAATAGTCGCGATCTGAGAGTTTACAATGAGTATTGCCTGAGTCTCCCAAAGTCCCAGAAGGGTGCTACAAACTGCATTTACTCCTGAGAAGAAACAGAGCTGGGGGTCAAGTTTGGACAGTTATTCTACCTGCATCTGAAGTTGATGCATTTTATGCTACCACTGACAAGGATGCAATGGAAGCCTTTTTTAACATCATTGCACGTGTCCCTGCAACTCAACAAGGATCACAACCAGACAGTCGTTCGGTGTGGTCAGCAGGGAGAGAAAAGACAGCTCAGCTTTGTGAGCTCCCACATGCTAGATGTTGGAGGGAGATGGTCTTTCATTGAAGGTATTGGCTATCCAAGGATTCCTGGAAACCCAAACAGTCAGAGAGATGAAGAATCACTGGAACATCACTGCTGGTGGTGAATTGAAGGAACTCTCAGAAAATGAAAGAAACTGCTTGGAAATGGTCACTTGAAGTTAGGACGCTGCATAGCTGGAACATAGGAATCCAGTATAAGCTGGAAGCAACTGCACACTTGGCCTATAGCCTTTTCTGTCTCAGCATCACAACTGTACATCCAAATACTTCCCAAATGTTATGAAGGGTTCTGCCTCTAAGACACTCACAGGCAGTGGAGTTCCAGTTTCAGCTTCCTGCCCCTTACCTTAAATCTTTGCCCTCAGTCATTCATCCTTCCATCAATGTGGAAGGTTTCTTGCAATGAGGACTGTAATTCCGAGGACAGCGCAATGTATGATAAGTAATTGGGAGGCGATGGTGTAGTGGTATTATCGCTAGACTGTTAATCCTGAGACCCGGGATAACATTCTGGGGAACCAGGATTCAAATCCCACCGTGGCAGATGGTGGAATTTGAATTCAATAAAAATATCTGGAATTAAGAATCTAATGATGATGTTGAATCCATTTCCGATTGTCAGAAAAAAACATCTGGTTCATTAATATCCTTTAGGGAGGGAAACTGCCATCCTTACCTGGTCTGGCCTACATGTGACTTCAGATCCACAGCAATGTGGCTGACTCCCAGCTGCCCTCTGGGCAATTAGGGATGGGCAATAAACGCTGCCTAGCCAGCGACACCCTCATCCTGTTAACGAATAAATGAAGTGCAATAGCAGAACGTTTATTTCATTTACACATTTTGACAGCACAGGTTGCATACAGAAAGAAAATGGTGTTTTACCAGTATATTTTTAAGCCATTTATAACAGATGGATATTTCCTTCTGAATTTTTATCTTTTGATTAGCCATATTTTTGTTGAGCACTTTAAACAATCTATTTCAATGCTTCCATTCCTACGCCTTTGAGCCTACTTATCCAACCTACCTCAGTCCGTTCTTCCCACATTCCTATGCAATTCATTCCACTAAAGTTTAAAAGTTCATTTCATGGGTTTGGCTATGTTGCACTTAAACTCAAATCAGTCTTTAATTTTATGATGGTCAGTTTTTTCCAATGAAATTACTAATTAATCCTTCCTCATTACACAATGCTAGGTCTAAGTTTCAGTGTGTGGGTGGGTGGTGGGGTTGAAGTGTTTTCCTTTCGTCATTGGCATTAATTATTACTGTTCACTATGCATGTTTTATTCATCCCTGAATATTGTCTGTTGCTACTGTTGCAAATTGCAATGCACTATACGCCAAGCTTGACTAAAAAAGGGGACCTCACTCCAATGTAGGAATCCACAATGCTAATTTTAAAAAATATTTACATATACATTCTTTCATGGAAGGTAATAAGGGACAGGAAGGACTTTTTGACACAGTCATTCAGCCATGAGAGGTGAATGCTTCAACTTTGTGGAGAATATGCAGAAAATACGTCAACTGATGGATTGGTTTAGCATCAAATATCTGTTGCTGTAGCAGAACAGAAACAGTCAAAACTGCAACAATAACACAGATGCTGCCAGACCTGTGGAGTTTTTTTTCCAGCAATTTCTGTGTTTGTTGCAGTCAAAACTCTCGTTAACTGATTTGATATTTGATTCTGAAATCAGTTTTGATGTTCCAAGTTGTTTTTAACATATTCCATGTCCAGTGGGGATATGTTAGAAGTTGAAATAAGATGAAATGTGTGACTGCAGTAACACAAGTATACAATTACCACGATCGTGGTGCAGGTCAGAAACTACATGGGTCTTACAGATAGTATCTATCATTACTTGAAAGAGAAAATCAATAGAACAATTTAGACCATCAGAGGAGAGAACATCACCAGTCTTAAAGATCTAAAAAGCAAGAGTTAACCAAAAACAGGCAAAAGGATCAAGAGGAGGGGAGAAAAAAGGATCAAGAGGAGGGGAGAGAAAGGAGAAAATAATTTCTATCTCATATACAGCAACAACAGCATTAATGTTTTGTTCAAAGTGTACAACTTTTTTGTATGCAGTAAGCATTTCTTTTCTTTTCATGGTTTGTGGTTCAATAGGAAAATAACCAGAGAAATGTGCTGAAGAGGTAATGACCAATTGGCAAGCAGCTTCATGAACCTTTGGCTAACACGCTTAACAAGCGACAGGCAGGGAGAACATGGATCAGCAGGGCACAATAATCAGAGAGTACGGATGAATAGGAGAGGGGCTTGAGAAAAAGAATGGCTCAGTCAGACTGTGCCCACAAAGAGAAGGGTGAGACCTCCAGCATATGAACCTCTACTGAACGGTCAAGAGAGTGACAGTGTGGTTGAGAGAATCTTGAAATGTCAGCAGCTGTGTGGAACCTACAAGCAAAATAGAACTGAAGTTAAAGATATAATAAAGCTTTACTTCAAATTGGTTGAGGGAACAAAATCTAAAGAATGAACTGATGGAAGACATTTGGCATATTCCTTAACTAAAGCAGAGACTGCAGCAACACCGCAAAGTGCTACACATGTGAAGTAATAAGTAAACTGACCGTATCAGAGGTTTCAAATTTCCAGATCAACCAGACTCTGGAGAATTTAGATTGTTTCTCGTGAATTCTCAATCCTGCAATGAGGTGCACAACCTGTAAAAGCTAATTTGGCAGGACAGAAGCTTTGGTATAATATGCTTATTTATTTGCTTAGCAGCCTGATTTGACAACTTAAGCATCTACTGCAAATTTAAACCTTAAAATTTTATCTTTATTGAAGTATATTGACCTTAATAAGTGGCAGATTACAACATTGTCGAACAGGGTGTTCAGTCTGTGTTCTTGTTCAAATGATAGTACCTTCTCAACATATGTGACGAACTGGTACTTCAGCGGTACAAAGTTTCAATTGATGTAACAATCATGAGAAAGTTTCAGAATATTAGATCAAAATGTTTCTGTAACAAAAGTAATAATTATAGAGAAAAATTTAATAGCTGGGCTGTGGGCAATAACTCATCGTATTTCCTCTGTGGCTTGAACAGATGCTGACCTTAATTTGGAATTGGGAGAGTATGACTTTTGTTACACGTTTAAGGCCTTTTCATTTGTGTTTTCAGTCCCACCTATTTGTTGAGTTACAAATATTTACTTTGTTCATTTGTGTTCTATGGCCACCATCACCAGATCCCAAACCCCTCCACTCACCACCACCCCCCACACCAGGACTCAGCCTCAGCAGCATCGTAACATCCACAACTCAGTTTGATGCGAATCAGTTCCATTTCATGGGGGTCATAAGTAAGGCCTGCCTGTTTGCTTCGGTTGACACTGCTGCACTGTCGGATGCTTGAGGAACACAGCTCCTCACCACAATGCTGTGTTTATCCTGGCCATCATCAACCCACAGAGTCTCAGTGCATCCTTCAGTTCTCTGGAGTAGCTGTCAAACGACGTCTCCGTCTGTCTGGAGGGTGCCAGTACAAAGCCCAGACATGCCCTCCATGGAAACCAGATGCAGAGGGGCTACCCTGTGGTCTTTGTTGGCCCTCCAGGTAGGACATATTTTATTGTAAACATCAAAAGAACTGCGGATGCTATAAATCGGGAACAAAAACAGAAGTAGCTGGAAAAGCTCAGCAGGTCTGGCAGCATCCATGAAGAGAAATCAGAGTTAACGTTTTGGGTCTGATGCCTTCCTCAGAGGTATTGTACTGTAGCTGAACAGCATAGCCCCTCTGCATCTCATTCAAAACTGCATTTCCCAGAGGGCGAGTGACTGTTGGCTTCCTCGTATTTTCAGCGCAGCAGACCACAAAGGATGTTTGTGCCTCATAGCCATTAGTGAGATTTGTTTGTCATGAATGCTTAAGTTCAAACTCTCAGTCTAGTCGATCGCTGTAACCTTCACATTCCTTTCTTCCTTGTCCTCCCTGTTAAACCCATTCACATTGTTCTTCCCCACATTCATGCTCAATGCATTTATTTAACTGATCATCTTGCCACTTTACTCACTACCCTTCAGGCATACAGCTTAGTCATGCAAGGCATTATTTTACACTGCTTTCCCACCCACCCCACAAACAGTAGCTGTTGTGGTGGCAACAATCAAATGACTGTCCCCACAGCCCCCCATCCCTTTCTGCAGTTTCCCTTTTTTGTTCCATGCTCTATTGTCTCCCACGTTTTTAATGTTGACTTGTCCCCACCTGATAATTATTTTCCCCTTTATATCTCAGCATGCCACTTACAATCTCCACAACTGACATTCCACAATCCCCACTTCTGATCCAAGATGACGACGCTGGCAAGGCAGACAGCGTTCGGGCTCCTGAGCCGTCCATTCCGGGCAGCTACTTCCTCCCTTCTTTCCTTACTCTTTTTAATCTCTCTTTTTCCTATCGGCAGCGGCACAGACGGTGACATTGGAGAGGAGAGCAGCCGGATGGGGTCTTTGGCGACACAAGGGCCTGACCTGGCAGCAGAGCCAAGGCCTGATGGCTGTGTTGAGCCCAGAATGGAGACTCTGGGAGTTGTTGAGGCGGTGGTCAAAGGGCATCCGGGATTCCTGCATGGTTTTGGGAGGGAGGGGGCAGGGGAAGAGTGTGGGTCCAGCAACGGGACCTGGAACTTGCAGCCCATCGAAGAGGAGGTGATGTCTGAAAAGCGGTGAATCTGACATTGGTGGGTCCGATGGGGCAGATGTTGTTGGTCAGCTGCCCCAGGACTTGCAGTGGAACGAAGATGGACTTTCTTTCAGCTTTATCTTTTTATTCTTAAAATGTTCCAATGGTGCCTGATGGTGGTGATAGTTGAAGCTTTACATTTGTATTTTACTGCATTGCTCATTGTAGAGTACAAGTGACAATAAATAAATGATCCTCAATTGATCTCCCCAGCATCCCAACTACAGCAGTGACTACCATCCCTCCCCAACGCGGCACAACAAATTCCGGTGGCACACCCCAAACTCCGGGACTGACTGAGGCCCAAATGTCTGGCTGACTTGGACAGACTCCCTGACTGAGTGACTGAGACTCCTGACTGTCCCAAGTGCAGCTCCCTGATTGTCTGCCTGCCAATCCCTGGAATGGTGAAAGTGGGTTTGCAGGAATGATCAGGGCTCACTCTTTAGACTGCAGAGGCACTGAGTCCACATTACGGACACCCCAGTCAGTCAAGTGACCCGTTCGAAACCCCTGGATCGATTTCGGATGCTGCTCTTGACTGACGGTGCTGTTAGCCTCTGACACAAGACAAGTCTCCCTTGAACTGACTAAGGGCGATTCTCCTTTGGCTTTCAGACGTAGTAATTTCGTTGATGCACCGACAGTGTGTTTGCTGCATAAGCTGCTGGCATATCATGTAGGCACGATACTGATGTCGCGCAGTCAATATTGCAATATGTCCACCCCCTGACTGATCATTAATGACAACCACAACATACTGCCTGGCTTTACGTCAGCACTAAACTGCAAGGCAAGACAGTAAAAATAATAGCACTTAAGTTCCAAAGTACAACAAGGCAAAGCAAGGCAAGGTAGGGATTCCATGAACATCCAAGTAATTGCAAAGTGAGAGAGATCTAAGAGCAAGCGAAGAGTCCTGAGTTGCACCTTGTTCCAAGCAGTGAGTTGGGCTCTGACCCTGTGCAAAAATCTTGGCATCAGTATTACCGTGAGAAGTGTTGATAGGATCCACAGTGCAGCATTGAAATGGATAACTGCATGGGTCAGAGGTGTGCCATGATGATGTGGTGAGGTTGGTGCCTGGGTGATGGCGATCTCTGTTGGCACAGTAGTGTAGAATGTTGCTTGTCCATAGAGTGTAACTGTGACAGTGGGGACTGCAGTCCCAGATGGAGGGCCAGGGGAACAAGTGGTGAGGCTGGAGATGCCAGGAAACCACCATCTGCCATTCAGCAGTAACAACATATTTCACATCAAAGGTGGTGAGATTAGGCAATGAGGAGATGTAAATGTGTGCAGATCAACCTCTCACTGCTCATGATCAAAATTCTCATCTCACTGTGAGAGCACTGAATGCAGACTCAGGCCTTTCATGACCTTGAGATTGTCATTCTTCTGATCTAGCTCATGGGCTGGAAACATTCAGCTCCTTGCATCAGAATAAAATGCATGATCAACGTTGAGGAACTCATTGAATAATACAAAGTTCTGCTCATCAAACTAATGGTTTTGTCCAATTACAATTAGGATATGGACCAAGCCAAATGGGACTCACTGACGTGTGTCCTATCATCATTTATCCCAGACAAGTATCATCTTTCAACATCTGCACCTGGGAAAATCTCAAGAGAGTTGTGGCATAGATAATGCAACAGAACTTCTAAATATGGACACATTGTGTGTTAAAAACAACAAACATATTTGGATGATAAGCTTGCTCGCGGTATATCAAATATACATTTGGTACCAGAATTGTTATAAACAGAGGGAAATCATTTTTTGCCATACATTGTAGCTATTTAAATCACTGGGAATCATTAAAACACCAGCTACAGAGAGTCGAATCCACCACCAAAGCCAGGTCTGTTAACAATGATGGAACTGCATGCATAGAATGATTCTGAGACCTCACTTCAATGTTATTTACTACATGAATGATTTTTCTGTTCATAGGATCATTTACACAACAGTAATGAGAAATTATTGCTGTTCAGTTCCCTGTTTCCACAAAAATGATTTGCTCATTGAGGAAGGAGAAAGGAGAGAATAGTTCTGGATTTTGGAAGGCTGATGAGCAATAGTTTCAATATCACCCTGCAAGTCCCCTCAATGGTGTTACAATCACCGAATCTCCCACTATCAACACCCCAGGAGTTACCACTGACAATAAATAAATGTGCAAATACAGTAGGTAAAAAGAGAAGGTCAGAAGCAAGGAAGCACATGTTTGTTGTTAATTTACCGATTGACATGCAAGCAATGCACCTCTTGACTTGCCAAAGCATGTCCACCACTTACAAGGCACAAGTCAGGAGTGTGATGGAATAGTCCTCACTTGCCTGGATGAGTGTAGCTCCAATAACACTCAAAAGGCTTGACATCATGCGGGATGAACCAGCCCACTTGATCAGTCATGCCACCACTGACGCTCAGTAGCTGCAGCGTACACCATGTGCAAGATGCAATGCCCATGTCCAACCAAAATAAAAGCTTATGATAACCTGCTGCTCACATGTGGATTCCACTTCAAATTGTCCACGAACAAATATGTAATCATTGACATTTCAAAAATCATTTTAGCATGCAAAATCAACAATGAACATTTCAATTAGTAGTGACCACCGCCTCCCGATTTAACAGCAAATATGCTATGAGTATAGTTTCATGTTTGTATAATCAGCAAACCTTTGAGTTTAACAATTCTGAAAAAAAATCACAAGGTATGAAAGGAAATACCTTATGATTAGTTCAATATTGCAATGGCACCATCAAATGGCATGTGAGACATCCATATTTTGATTTGTACATTTCTTCAGTAGTGCGCTTACAAACATTTGTCCTTGGTGAAGGTCAACTTATCATACACTGAAGTTATTTAACATTGCCTGTTCATAAGGATAACTTTATTGTTTTTCACCTTTAGCCAGTACATTTTTTTCTTTTCTATTTCTTTCAGGGTTCAGAAACAAAAGCCGAAGTAAATATGAAGATATCTGCTTTAAAACTAGTGGACGTAGTTAGCAGACATTGTCATGGCATTGCACTCAGTTATCAGTCTCTGAACATACTCAACACCAGCAATCAGACAAAAAATAAACTTCCCAAATACATGAATGCCAAGTGTCATAATATTTTTCAAACCCTTTATTTTAAGCCATGTGTTTGACTCATTAGCAGAAGATAGATCAGAACATGGAAAGAATTAAATCTTACCGGAATGTGCCCATGAACACTTGGCCAAGTGCAGGTTCCTTAGTCTGGTTATTGTAACCGTAGAAGAGATCTCTGAAGCGCGTTTGGTTCAGAGGAAGGCTGGCATCAGCACAGTCAAGGCCATTGGTGCAGGATTCAGAAACCAGCTGGCACATCCTTCCATCCGAAGCTAGCTTGTAGTCCTCAATACAACTGCATTAAAAAAATTCAATTGAGAAAGTTAAATGAAAAGAGCAAGCCCATAGCATCACCAAGGTTAACACATTCAGATCAGGTAAATCTAGAATGGCTAGGTCGCATTAAACAGATTTAAATGCATTTGAATTATAGAAGGAATGGAAAACTGAAAAGGAGTTCAAAGGTTTTGAGGCAATAGAAGAAAAATATGATTTGCAGTGCGAAATGTTGCATTGCTTTTATTTCAATTTGCACAGTTAATACAAAACTCTCCATGTTCCACAAAATGGGATTCAGATTGACTGAGATTATGTTTCATACTTATGTCATCTATTATTGGTGGGTTCTCAGTGAAAGTGGTCTCCAGTAAATAAACTCATCCAGATGCAAACCTTATACAAAACTTTTACTTCTGGATAATAATATTCATAAAGTGCTAATTATCCAACTTTTAGCAGAACAGTAATTATATAATAAAGGAATTTTTTTTAAGAAAGAGAGGACTTGATCACATTTGGTGAATTTATATGCCATCATATTAATTGCAAGTAAGTTTCAAATACAGTATGCTGCATTATGGATAATACTTTGGCTGGCCAGAGTGACAGTATTATTTTGACTATAGACCTTTAGCCATTCATCAGATAGTAAAGGTCATGAGACGAGTTACAGCTCAAAAGATATTTCTTGTTGCTCACTTGGTCGATGTCCACTTAATGACTTTCATTTCTACAATCCTCTAAAAGATAACTGCAACTTAACTATGATTTTGCGGAGGTTTAAAAGTCATTAAACTATTTTAATTCGTAAACCTTTTCATGTTCTCACCATTTTTATGATGCAGGGGTTCGTCTGTTAAAATTAACATACAAAAGAAATCAGAAGACTTTGTTTATAGTTTAGTAAGCTAACTGGGCCATCGACACATCATACACACATTTTCCTTACCATCAGAATAAATCTAACAATGTGAAAGCAATTTGCACTAAATTGTATAAATGTAGCCATATATGACTTGCATTTATTTGATTGCTATGATTTTTATTCAGGCTTTCGATCAGGTTTATCCAGATGTACAGGGTATGTTAACTTTCTGTTGCTAGATTAATCATTCAAACATGTCAGTAACAGACTAAAAGCTAAATACTAACAGTGATATCCTAGCCAAATGCTGCGTAGCCTGTATTTTCTCATTCAGTAAATTCATTATTGTCAGACCAGTGCCATACGTTACATGGATGCACAATGATGGTGATCAATATCCAAGAGAAGCAAATGAACTTAAAATTTGAATACTCCCATTTTTGGGCATTGTACTGATACCTTGTGAATGGTGCTCAAATGTGATACTGATGAACCCTGAATTTTGAACCGTGGATTTCAACAGGACATCAAGGATGCTATGATAGACAAACGTAATGCAGGATCCTTTCAAATTCCAGGGAAGCAATTGGTCTGGGTGTCAGTGAAAAGGAATAGATCACCCTCAGAGTCTGGGATGATATCACTTGGTAAGGGATTAGATAGGGAGGTCCTAGATCTTGGGAGGTTGAAAAGGCTAATCTGGGAGGTAAACTGAAGCAGCACACAGGCTGACATATAACATGCTATCTCAGACTGTTCCAGGGCAATTATAGTTGGATAGTGTGATGGAATACTGCCCACTTGCCCGGATGAGTACAGCTCCAACAATATTCAAGAAGTTTGACATCATCCAAGATGAACCAGCCTATTTGATTGGCATCACTCACCCCATTACTAATATTCAGTAGCAGCAGTGTGTGCGAACTACATGATGCACTGCAGAAATGCACAGAGGCTCCTTTGAGAGCACCTTCCAAACCTGCAACCACTTCGTCCAGAAGGACAAGGCCAGTAGATACAAGTATCTCCCCAAGGCACTCACCATCCTGACACGGAACTATATCACCATTCCTTCAGTGTTGCTGAGTAATATCCAGGAATTCTTTCCCTAATGTAGGTCTACACTCAGCGCAAAGGACTGCAGTGGTTCAAGAAGGCAGCTCACCACCACCTTTTCAAGGGCAACTAGGGAGGGCAACAAATGCTGGCCCAGATAGCAACATCTATTTCCCATGTGAGAATGGAATAAAAGTCATGTTACCCAAGCTACTGTTGGCATAACATAATCTGCCAGCTACTAAACAAAAACCAATAAGTTTTCAAGATGTATATAAAACTTGTGACATAAGAGAACAGCCTTTTCTGTTAAGACATATTCATAGTTCATTCTTCACCACAATCTATGAGTGGATTCGGTGGCACATTCCATGTGAGGTATCAATGCCTCATCATCGCTGTAATCATAAGGCCAAGGAGTCGAGCAGGGACCTGAGAGAGGCCTTTGAGCTTTACTTGTGTCTGTATTTATTCAACAAAACATCACATTGATCCCCATATTTGTCATCTGGCTGGTATAGGTTATTGTACAATCAGCTTTATTAAATGGACCAATTAGATCATTACAATGCACTTTTTCACATTATATCCTGCCTTATAAACACATTCTTTTGGAAAAGTAATATACTGGATGTCTTTGTTTCAGACTATGGAACACTCATACTATTAAATATGACTTTCAGCACCAGTGAAAACCCTAGAGTATGATGTGAGGCTGACGTGAGGCAACATTATAGTCTAATTCTGCAAAATGCAAGGACAATATATATCAAACACAAGTGTGCATCTCTTGTGACTTGACAGACACAAGATAATTTCGTGACCTCTTCTTGAGATTCAAATGCTTTGTTACCTTTAAATTTCTCAACATCAACATTTTGGGGATCATCATTGACCAAAAACTTAACTGGATAATTGCATAAATGCTATGGCTATAAGAGCAGAACAGATGATGGATATTTTGAATAAAATGATATACCTGTTTATTTCCAAAAGACTTTTGATTATCTACAACACATTCCTTATTGTACAGCAATTGCTGACACCTTGTAAGGGATAACCAGGCCATCAACATACAGTAACTGAGCTAATCAAATTTTATTTACATCAAATTATTCCCTGGGACTTTTCTGTTTATGTTTGTTATTAGATTTGGAATCAACAGCACAGAAAAATTCAATTTAATGGAACTAACCTATGATAGCATTTATGCTCAACATGATACCCCCCAGCTTAATTAACTAACTTAATATCCTTGGATTCATTTCTCTCTCATGTACTTCTGAACTTGCCCCATAAATGCAGCTATGCTGTTTTCCTAACACGTAACTATCATTTTTTTTTCTCTTTCCCACTTTCTGCCTCACAACAATGAAAATATTGCATGCATTCTAATGGCCATCCAAAAAATATATGGGACAAGCTGTTTCTTTTATGGTTCAAAATATCTCTAGTGTTTGCATTTGAAAAAAAAAGAGCTCAAATTAAGACAAAGAAGATACTCTCAGTGGTGAAATTGGTCACAGTCATTTCTGGCTCTTCGGTTCAACCTGTCCATGCCAACCATAATCCCAAACCAAACTTGTCCCACAAGCCTGCTCCTGTTCCATATCCCTCCAAATATTTCTTATTTATGTACTTATCTAAATGTCTTTTAAATGTTGTAAATGTACCTGTATCCACCACTTCCTCTGGAAGCTCATTCCACACACGAACTACTATGTAAAAAATACTTGGACCATCATATCTTTTTAAAATCTTTCTTCTCTCACCATAAAAGTATGCCCCCCATCTTGAAATCCACCATGCTAGGGAAAAGACACCTGCTAGTCACCTTATCTATGCCTCTCACGTTTTTGTAAACCTCTATAACATCACCCCTCAACCTCCTATGCTCCAACGAACAAAATCCCAGCCTATCCAGTCATTGGAACAAATTTGAGAACAGAAGTTGGCAACAAATTTTAACCATTTTTGAGTTTCTTTTCAATGACGGCAACTGAGCTTGCAACCTTTTCTCTTTTGCTTTCACTCACCATGTATCTGGCAGTTGTTATTTGAAAAATGTACACTTGATAACTATAATCAAATACAAAGCAGACAATAATTTCTCATTTTGCCTTGAAAGTTGAAATTGTTTTCAATTTTAAAAGAAATAGGGAAAAATTTTCAAGGCTGTTGATTCCATTAGTTTCTCATTCTATTGCATTGTTATAGATGAGACTGTTTTTGGTATTGGTTAGTTCAGCTGGCTGGACTGCTGACTTGCAATACACAGTGCTGCTAACCATGTGGGTTCGCTTCTTGCCCTGTTTGAAGAAGTCTTCTTCTCATCCTTGTTTGAGATGCAATAACCCTCAGGTTAGATCACCACCAGTCGTCCCCCTCTGTAACAACTGTGCAAACCTATGGTCCAGTTAGACTATGATACCTTTACATGTAATATCCCGCAGATAGCAAAACCTCTGACATCCGACAATTACACCACCTCATTGAAAAATTGTTCTTTTGCAGTAATGAAATCCTCCATCTCTCTCCCTCCCTCCTCGCCACCCCCCAACCCCCGCCCTCTAACTTCATATATTTTCTGAAGTTTGCATCATTGGCAACTACAATGTGGTCAGTCACTTTTTCTTATTTAGTTTGTTGCACACTTGTACTCGGAATTGGTTATAAAAATACGTACACACAATTATAGTACCTCAAATAAAATGTTCAAAATATGCTACCTAGCTTTTTTTCTTCTATAACATAGTCAGTAGATGGTGAAGCAATTCTATTGACTAAATGTCATTGATATATGTTTGGATGGGTTCCACATGTTCAGACTGCACGAGTGCACCACCAGTTAACAAGATCTCAACTGTGGACAAATTATCACTTGGAAGAGACTGAGATTTACAACTGAAAAAATGTACGTAAGCTATAAAAGATCACAGAAACAATTCTGCTGATGAATTATATTATTTTATGTTGAAATGCGCAATTAACACCTGCAGTTTCATTTTTTAAAGTGGAAATTTCAGTCACCAAGAAATATGGCAGCCCTTTACAAGCAGACTTTCCATGATATATGGAGAATGGATAATTGAGTGGTACCTAGCAGTGACAGATAATCATTACAAAGAACTCTTGCCACTGGTCTCGACCTGTAAGTGATAATTGCAAGATGTGGCTACATGAACTGCATGAGGTGTTAAAAAAATGAATAAAACCTGTTCTATACATTCAGTGCTTTTTAAAAAAAAAATCAGATTTCCAGCATGCAGAGCATTTTTCTTTGATATTGGTATTTAATTCACTCCCTTTTCCTCTCCAGGAATGCCCGCTGGAAGAAATTCCACTCTTCTCTTCAGCAGATTTCCCATTTTTTTTCTTCTAAATTGCTCAAATTCATTGCTTTCTGTTCATCTTTTACATACATTGACACATTAATAAAATAAATAAATAAATGAATAAATCGCTTCCACAAGTTTGCTTCCGGAGCAAGTGTCACGGCTCTGCCTTATTCCATGTTGACACCAGTTGCAAATTCGACATTGGATCCACCCATGTTTAAAGATATCTCATGCATATTCAGTGTTGATTGATACATTGTCCTTGCCATGTCCTCAGATCCAATCTCAATGGTATGTGTTTGTCACGTACATTCCCACAACCTCTCCCCCAGCAGCATTAATCCAGGCGGCTAGAGCGTTACTGAGTATGCAATGATGCTTAGTGGATACTCAAAGCCAGGATGTTTGCTCCAGTGGTCAGCAGCACACTGCCCCTCTTGGCTCATCTCTCCATATTGTGGGATCATAGAACGAGAGAGAGGCGCGGGGGAATTGAGTGACAATACAGTGAGTGGCAAAGCTATCAGTGCTGGTGGGGCAAAAGTTGGTGAAGACTCCCAGGTGGGTGAGTAGGCAGCACATAGCCAGTGTTTAGTGTGTAGGGGTGAGGAGTGTTGGTGTCAGTGAAAGTGAGTGGGTGGGGGGGATGCGTGGGCAAAATGTTGAAAATAATGGTGAAAGAGCAGCGCAGCCTTGATGCAATAGCAGAGATAGAGTGAGTGTGAGCAGACAGAACCTGGTGGCACTTACCCTGGCTGAGTGGAGAGGGTCACTGACCATCTTTCCATTGCTGGGCATTCCTCCAGTCAGAACAGCTGGGTAGCAACCTCAGAGACCAGGCTGGCAATACGTTGATGACGTGGCCATCTCAGTCAGTCCTGGGGGATGAGGACACTCCTCCTCTGCATCACCCTACCCACCAGGATCTTCAGGTACCTGCCTGCAGAGCGAGGTGCCAATTTCCCCTTACCTGTCACCAGGTGCAGGTCAAATTATTGTAAATGGTGCAGGGCAGCTTCAGGCTGACTGCACTTGGCTGGGTGCATAACAGCCTTTTAAAGATGGCGCAGTTGCCAGGGATGCCACTGCTTTGTGGAACGCAAGTCAGGTTCACCACAGGAATAGGGTAAATGGTTAGCGAGTCAAGTTCGGAATGATAACATAAAAACACACTCAGCCTCACAGGGAGAAACCCCCTATGAAACTTGACAAAATAGACACTTAGCCAAAAGAATCTAAGTTTCAGCGAATGGTATCTCAAAGCTGTCTTTGTTCTCAGTTTCATTTCCTCCTCCTCCCCATCCAACACCTTGATTAAAAAAAAACTTACACCTTCTTTCGGGTGTGAAGGATCATGAGATGCAACAACTTTTGGAAACACAAAAACCCTTTGGATCCCTCTTCTCCTTCCTGTGTCTCTGAGCCCAGCCCTCCTTCTAATCTCACCATTTGTCATGTGTTCACCATAGTCTCTGACCTTACTCATTCTGATCCTGGATGATCTGTCCTTAGAAAGAACCTTCCTCTTCATCCCTTACACCGCCCACCTCAATGTATTTTAATCTCTGCATTGCCCTGAGCTTTTCATCAGGGATCTTCATGGAGTCTTCCCAACAAACAGTGAATCTTTTCTCCTCCAGTCTCTAAACTAATGTTCTCCCTTGCGTGTGCTTGCTTCAACAGAATATGGATGACTGGGCTCTCAACAAAGTTTCATTACACAATGCGTAGTGTTCAATTATTCTCAATTTAATTATGAGAGTCTATTTGTTATTAATGGTTCATTGTTTAAGTCTAAATATGGACTTAGAGTAATGGTAAACAAACGAGAAAGAGCTGGAAGCCAGACCTGGAAGCACAAAGTACATATTTGCTTCAAAACTGTTACAGACAGAGATATCAGTGTCATTTTGCATAGATTCACAGTATAAAATAACACAAAACCCTTACAATGTCAAGCAGCTTAAGCTTAACCTTAATGCAACAGCCACTGACAGAACTTCAGACAAATACCTTCACTTCAAGAGGCTTGGTTTGTTCTCTAGATTTGTCCTATTCTGCTGGACTGAACAAAACAGTCAGCGCTGTACTGGCATAAAAATCTCTTCTGGAGAATGTTCAAATGTTGACTGTTGACTGCCCATTTGGTGAAAAAGACTGCAGAAAATAGCAACCAATGCAGAATTTGCTGGATTAATCTCGGGTCCGACAGCATCTGTGATAAAGAGTTCTGAGTAAGGGTCCCTGGACCTGAAGTATTAACTCTGACTTCTCTCTGCAGATACTGCCAGACCTACTGCGCTTTACCTGCAATTTCTGTTTTTGCTTCTGATTTCCAGTATCCACAGTTCTTTCATTTTCTGTGCAGAAAATAGCATGTCTGCCTGAAGATGAAGGCAGGAAAAGGTGTTTTATAAAAAGCTGCAATATTTATGAAAATTTGAATTATGCTGATTAGAAAATGACTGAATCCAATCAGCTTTAAAAGGTTCAAATTTAATATTTTCAAATGCGAAAATATGAACAACAAACATAATCTTTTCACGGAGATAACAGGAACTGCAGATGCTGAAGAATCTGAGATAACAAAGTGTCGAGCTGGATGAACACAGCAGGCCAAGCGGCATCTTAGGAGCAGGAAAGCTGACGTTTCGGGCCTGGACCCTTCATGAGAAATGGGGGAGGGGAAGGGGTTTCTGAAATAAATAGGGAGAGGGGGGAGGTGGATTGAAGATGGATAGTTGCAGTGGGAGGCAGATCCTCTGAGGTTTGTCTGGAGGGAGGAGTGTAACCTCTTCAGGGTAGGCATCCTTAGAAGAGGCTTCGCTGTGTGGTTAAATCATATGAGAGATAATAGGAATTTCAGACGCTGGAGAATCCGAGATAATAAGGTATGGAGCTGGATGAACACAGCAGGCCAAGCAGCATCAGAGGAGCAGGAAAGCTGACGTTTCGGGCCAAGACCCTTCATCAGAAATGGGGTTTCCAATCCATCTTCGATCCGCCTCCCCCTCGCTCCCTATTTATTTCAGAACCCCCTTCCCCTCCCCCATTTCTGATGAAGGGTCTAGGCCCGAAACGTCAGCCTTCCTGCTCCTTGGCCTGCTGTGTTCATCCAGCTGTATACCTTGTTATCTCATAATCTTTTCACAATTGCCTCACATTTTGCTGACACATTTATTATTTCATGTTTGTTAAATGTAGGTATGAGATGCCCAATGATATTCTCAGGCTAGATTCTCTGGGGAAAAAAAGACTGAAGTAATTATGAACTACACACACGTACTAACCTAATTTATGGGCTGGACCTTTTGTTTATTTGGAAATCTCACATTTGGTGTTTTGTACCGAATAATTCTTACAGTGTAAAGCTGTCATAAACTTGAAAGTTAAACAAAATGTGAGGATGAACTGCAGAAGACATTTTCATTTAATCAATTCAGCATTTCAATTTGGGATTGTCACATTCACCATTACAGCTTTAATGTAGATAGTCAAAGATACAAATTTTTAAAGCAAGTCAAATCATATTGTTGTAAATTGTCTACCTGTTCACATATATGTAAAGAATTCATGACACTTGACAAGGGCATGGAAATTTCCAATGTCCTATCCAACATTAGCCAAAAGGAGTTGAAGACATAAATGGGACTATTCCATATATTTAATTTAACTAGCTTGCTGTGGTTATTAGCTTTGGGATTTTGTTATCTCATGTTTCATCCCCTGGAGAAGATTTTAAAAAATTACTTTTTCTCAGAAATTGTTTTGTTGGTCACTATTGTTGGCTGTCCATTATTCATAGCATCCCTAAGTGCAGAAAGCTGCCATTCAGCTCAGTGAGGTCTGTACTGGCCCTCTGAAGAACATCCCACCCAGACCCAGTGCCCTACCCTATCCTTGTAACCATGCACTTAGCACGGCTAATCCACCTAGCCTACGTGTCTCTGGACACTATGGGACAACTTGGTATGGTACAGCCACCTCATCTGCACACCTTTGGGCTGTGGGAGGAAACCAGAACACGCGGAGGAAACCCACGCAGACATGGGAAAAATGTGCAATCTCCACACAGGCAGTCGCCTGTGGCTGGAATCAAACACAGGGTTCCTGGTGCTGTGAGTGTTAACCGCTGAGCCACCCATATTGACTTGCAAACTTTTGTATTTATAGATTTTCTTGAGTTCTACAATTCCAGGGATGTTGGTCCTTTGTAAACGTAGAAAGTGGAAATTCCCCTTCTCATGAGACATGGGCAATGGTATGCAAAGTGGGCAAATGCAAGAAGAATAGAACAATCAGAATCTCAATGAGAAGAGAACATTTTCCAAATTTCCTCTGAAGCTTTAAATGGCAACTTCAGAATCTTCTTTTTGAGTGGAGATTACCCGATGTCAACGTAAACTTGCCTTATTTATGCAACATGTCCAAGTTTCTTCTGCTTCCCTGAGAAACCAGACAGAATGCAAGTCGAACTTGGTACCTAGCATTTGCAGCTCACTGATTGATTGTCCTCTAACATCACACACTTATGTCATTATCATTATGGCTGCTCCATGGCTGCCATCCTATTTGACCCCTTGTCCTCGCGAGTCAGAATCAGCAAACCACCAGCCTCACCACTCTGATGCCTTTACTTTGGAAGTCAGGGCACCTCTGACTTGCATGCTTCCACTAGGTCACTTGTGCACAGGGACATGTACACACACACACATATCTCTTTTCAGGCTCTGAGTTTGCTTTTCTTTTAAAGGGCTCACACTGTTCACTTCAGTCGCAATATTTTACTTTTTAAACGCGGAAGGATGGCACAGTGGCTCAGTGGTCAGTGCTGCTGTCTCACCGTACCAGGAATCTGGGTTCGATTCCACTCACGGGTGACTGTCTGCGTGCAGGTTCTCCCCATGTCTGTGCGAGTTTCCTCCGGGTGCTCCAGTTTCCTCCGCAGTCCAAAGATGTGCAGGTTCGGTGAACTGGCGGTGTTAAATCGCCTGTATTGTTCAGGGACATGTATCTTAGGTGGATGTGTCTGGATGGAGTCAGCTTAGAGATCGGGACATTGTGAATTGGAGAGGTTTGGGGATGGTGGGTGTCTGACCTCAGCATGGGGAGAGAATAGGGTCAAAAGTTCATGGCAACACACAAAGCTGTTGGCTCTGGAGGTAAGAAGTGGGGACATAAATACGTAGATAGAAGGAGCTCGCTGGAAACGGGGGAGGCTGAACGGTTATTGGGAACACAAAGACTGCAACATAGAAAAGGTAGCATGGGAGTTGGGGGGAGGTGGCTATCATCATACATCTCAGGCAGAGTCTACAACTCAAAAGAACACAAAATTGGAACCTCGCCAAAACAGACAAAATGTCAACTGTGCCATAACTTCACAAAATGACTGACACCACATTCAAAATGGGTGGAGTGAGTGACCGTGTGTGTGTGTGTGTGTGTGTGTGTGTGTGTGTGTGTGTGTGTCCGCGTGCACGCGCACACAATCTGAGGCTCTGTTAGAACCAATTGCAATCATCATGACTGCAGTGATTCAGCAATGCCACCTGTCTGGTGAAATTTGTACCTCGTTGGCTGGTCCAAGAATGCTCAATGAGAATGCTAGTCTAATGCAGTCATGGCCATTGGATTGTGTGCACTAATTGTTTCCTTGTCACATAAACAGGAATTGCTGGAGAAACCCAGCAGGTCTGGGGCAGCATCTGTGGAGAAACAGAGTCCACAAATGGTGGACACAGTGGCCCTTCTTCAGAGCTCCTTGCCATTTCAGTTAAGCAAATGCAATCAGACAAACATACATGGCATCACCTGCACTTTTCAAATCAAACATACTCTACGCATTGCTTAGAAAGCACCTTTCATCAATGTTCAGAGTTCAGCAATAGAAAAAACTACCACTTCCATTACTAAGATAACAAAGTGTGAAGCTAGATGAACACAGCAGGCCAAGCAGCATCTCAGGAGCACAAAAGCTGACATTTCGGGCTTAGCCCCCACTATTCTGGGTATCTGTGACCATCAACGCTAAATATTGAGGGTATGCTCTGGATATCCTAAGAGTTGCTATGATGCATACATAGTGGAGGCAGGAAGCTGCCTCCTTCCAAAGTCCTCAGGCCATACAGGGAAACAAGGTCTATCCACTCCAAACAAGACGAATGAATCCTTCATGAGACCCTCAGGCAAGAGCAGAATAAAGATTCAGTTTTGTCCATGCTTCCACCAGGGCAATTATGCAACAGACCACAGGTCTTCTTAAAATGAGGCTTCAAATACTGGGACTGCTCCAATGTGGGCTTCTGCATCCATTGACCTGACTTAACAACCATATCTGAGAAGAGCAGCTGGTTGTTCCTGTGTCTGTTAGTGTATTTTCACAAAGTTATTAATTGATGAGACTACGTAATTGTTCATTTGAAAGTTGAATTTTTGGTAAATTCCTTTTGGAAACTAAATAATGTTTACTTTTGTCCCATTTATTTATTTTTCTGAGTGGGGACTGTTACAAAATGGTGCTACATTTCTTGAAATGTTAACCAACCAAAAAGTGCGCTCACAAATTCTCTTCTATCCAAACTTTCCTCACAGCAACAATTCTCCATTCCTTAGAACATCTTCATAACTCTCCTTTGTACATTCCCCAGGGTGATCAGACCGTGGCCACAACTGTAGGTTTTAGTTTTGAGGGGATTTGCCTTACTTAGCATTAAAGTGTATGCTTCAGCTCAGGAACATTTGTTTCCTTAACTACCTTTATCCATCTTGTTATTCATAGGGATTTGAGGACATATCTGTCAAGGCCCTTCTTTTCCTATAGGCAGCTCAATATCCTGGCATTTATTGGACATTCCCTTCCCTTAGCTGCCTCCTGAAATGCACTATTTCACATTTCTACAGACTTAATTTTACTTACCACACTCTGATCTTCCTTACCGGCCTATTGATAAGTTCCTCACAGTTTACAGCTTTCCCAATACAACGCAGTTTATCCTCTGAGTTACCATCTATTATTTGGGACAATCATTTACTTTCAGTCATAGCATGAATTCTAAACCAAAGCAACATAATTCAATAGCTTGGTGTTTAAAATGGACATTAATGCCACTTTAATTGAAGATTCAGCAGCTGTTATGAACAATTGATTTAATATTGATCTGCAGTTCTCTTGGTCTAGAATTTACAATCTTATTAAAAATCCACTTTGGCACAGGGATCAATTCAATGATTAGGTGAATGAACTATCTTGCTTGTGGAAGAATAACTGTAGTTGTAGACAACAGCTGGCACAGATGTGTGTCATATTAGCACAACTTTAAATATCTAGCTACCTGCTGTTATATAATTCGAACATCTGAAAATCATTTGGTTAGTCAACAATGGTCAGGCATTTATAACAGATGGGCTATCTATGATACACTCTGCTGGCTGCTTTTATTATCTGCTTGTACTTTTATTTTTCTGCATGTTTGTCCATAATTGTGCTACCTACATATGTGTTCATATTTATTGCGGATGCTGTACAGAGAGCTGTCATTCATGGAAGCTTGTTATTTCTTTTCTCCAGTTCCTCTTGCAATTTCTCCATCCACACCAATAATGAAGGCACTGACTCATTATGGGATGCTTCTGGCTTGTATCCACAGCGTCAGTGAATTCCCATGAGAGAAAAAAAAGACTACAGGGTAGATTGAATTTGTCACCAAGCATAAAACTGCAAACGCAACTCAATTCTATACTGGCAATTGGTAATGCTAGTTTCTCTCTGGATAGTTAGTGAAAAAAATTTACCTGCGAATTTGAAGAATCGATTTGATTATGGGGCATCAGGCTAAGTATTATACCATGAATTAGTTACATATGTGTCCCACTTTCTAATACCATCTTAATGGTGGAACAGCAGATTTGCTGTTATGGGCAGTGATCTTTTCTCCTGCTGAAGCACTACAGCTAGTTCTCCATAAACAATGCTCGACACTGTGTTAATAGGCATAGAATAGGTATAGTTGATTCAAAATCGGTTCTCAATCTGTCTCTGAGCAAACAAAAGTGTACAATCATCTACTTCATGTGTTCACACATCAAAAAGCACTCATTACAATTGTGTGTGTGGCATAAGTTTACCCTATGCCTGGTCCAGATACCAGTGTGCAATGTGAGGAATGGAGGGAAGTCTCACTCTCCTGTGCTCAAAGTGATAGGTGTAAACACATTTTCAAGCCAATTTTTTTTTGTATGTAGATGCTGAAAAACCATTATGTGGCTTACACACAATGGCAGCAAGTCAGTTTGATACACAGGCAAGGTCGCCTAACTACCGGTCACAATGAGCAAATATAAGCAGCAGGAGATACCATTTCTGATTGTGAAGCACTGAGCATCAAGACAAAAAAATGCTGCTGCAGGGAGAGTGCAAGAGACCATAAGGACCCTTGCAAAGAAATGAAATTGAGGGGAAACATTTGACAATGAATTGTTCAGCAGGAGAATCTATTAGATTTCAGTTTAAGAAATGAGTTTCATGGGTGATGGTGGCATTGCTGACAGCTTTATTGTTTTCAAGTTACTGTCTTTACTGAATGATAAATGAAAGGGATGTGCTAAACATTTCAATTAGTTTACACAGAATAACCAAACCTAAACTCAATTAGACTTGGCATGAACAGGCATGGGGCCAGATAAAGTAAGTAAAAGAAAAGACTTAAGCTGAAAAAGACCAGCAAAACTATTCAACAAATTGTGTCACAGCTTGCACATGTTATGAGTTCTGAAGCTTCACTTTCATTGAAGTCTGTTCCAATATCCAAAGTCAAATCCGACGAAAATCATTGCAAGATAATTATATTACGATAGCTGAATTGATGTTTATTATTCCCGCAGATAGAATGCTTAAATCCTATAATTTAGCAGTAGCTGCACTGTAACAAAAAGTGATTCTGCTCATCTGCGTGCTAACCGGCATGTATCCAAGTGAAAATGAAATAACCCAATCCTGAACGGAAAAGTTTCATGTCCCACTAATGATGACCACCTAACTTGCCATCCAGCAAGCTCCCATGTTAGCTCCTTTTGTTGATCATTCTGTTACCTATAAGTACTATACCCATTGTCCTTGAAATCTGAAGGTATTGCTCCCTCCTCAAGAATATCCTTGGCTCCACGGTCCTTGCAAACTATCATTCCAGCTTGAAATTCCTTTTTCACATTAAAGTTCTTGGATGTGTGGCATTCTTTCATCAAACTCCACACTTTGAATCCTTCCCATCAGCACACTGTCCCTATCTCATACGATACATAATTGTGTTTCACTGAAGACACAAGGGACAGCCTGTCTGTCTGTGATAAAGGCAACCTTTTCTTCTTCATATTTCATGACCTGTCAGTAGCCTTTGATGCAGCGAATCAAACCATCTCCCTCCAAAAACCTCTTTGTAATTGACCTAGGCTTGTGCACTCCTACCCACTCTTATCCAGTTATATACAGGAAATCACTTGCAATGACTTTTCCTGTCAGTCAATCTCACACCATTACTTCTGGTATCGTGTTTACCATTGCTTGTGGCATCTGCCATCACTGCCAGTATGTGGTACAGGATAAGGGGAGTTTGAGATAGTTTTTTGACACCAATTGATCTTTGCCTGTATTGTGTACATAGTTTTATGAAGACACATAATATATTCTGATTTTTACTTGGAATTCTGGGTGGTAAATTGGACAGACATGCATACAGCTTTAACTTTAATTTGAGTTTCCATATTGAATATTTAGAAGGGGAGGCATAGCTTATTTTCCTGAATTTTAAGAGTGATGGTGGCTTTTTGGACATTTGTCCATGTGCCTTGAAATAAGGCTTTGAAAAACTGAAGTTAACAGCTCAGTGCTTATATACAAATGGTATGAACAGAGAAAAAGATCTGGCTGCTGCTGAGCATTATGAGGCCCTATGTCACAGCGAGACAGATATAGTGACAAGTTCTTTTGAAAGAGGCAGAGCCATACAAAAGGTCAGGGAACATGCAAGGTATATTTTCGGAGGTAGAAATATCCCCAGGTTATGCAGAAGGGAAAAAGAGGACCTCAATAGAAGCAATGATATTTAGCAGTCTCCAAAATAGTTAAGGCAGGAGGAAAGAAGTCAAGCATGGCTCATTGTCAGTAAGAGATCAACTCCAAAAACAGAAGGCTGTGAAAGATGAATTTAAGGAACTTGTGTTATAAATAAGTGAGCTCTGTTAGCAGTTTGTTTAAGGACCTCTGCAAAAGTAATAAAGGAAATTGCCATCCAGCGAATGTAGAAATTTGCTGAATTAAAAATAAACATTTACAGCCATGACCGTTGAGAAAGGAACTTTGAAGTGGAAGCAGGGTGACAGCTCACTAAGGCTTGAGTATTGGTAAAGGTATTGTTGAGGCTAAGTGTCAAACTACCCCGCATAATCTTCGTTTTACTATCATCCATGTGCATATCCAAGAATCGCTTAAATGTTCGTAATGTATCTGACTCTACTACCACTACTGGCAATACATTCCATGCACCCACTACTCTCTGTGTAAAGAACCTACCTCTGACATCTCCCCTATATCTTCCCCCAATCACATTAACATTATGCCCCCTTGACATAGTCACTTTCACCCTGGGAAAAAGTCTCTGGCTATCCACTCTATCTATGCCTCTCATAATCCTGTACACCTCTATCATGTCACCTCTCATCCTTTTTCGCTCCAATGCAAAAAGCCCTAATTCCCTCAACCTTTCCTCATTAGACATTGAAAGATTTTTCAGTAGCCATAAAGGCTCGCTTTTGTAAAAAGTACAGTTTGGCCGAAATCGTTTTAAAGAGGCTGATGGGAATTTGTTTACATTGGGAGAGTTTTACACACAGATGGTAAACAAGCCAGTGTGTTAGTCTTCAGTTAAACCGTTTCGGATTTTTTTTAGCTTATAGGGAACAACCACTACTTGGAAACATTTAAGTTTTTGGATATTCAGAAGCTTTGGTTAAAGTTGGATGTATAAAACCATTTCTCTTGATGAAATAAGATGCTTTAGGATGGTTAAGAAATAGGTTACCTCAGTGTGATCAGTTTAGTTTGAAAGCTGCAGACCCAGTGTGTTTGGAGAAATCCCTGAAGGCATTATGTGAAGCTGAGAAAGTCTAAGCGCAGATGTCCGAAGATTTAAGGAAGAGACAATCAAATTCTCAAGATGGGAAATTGAAGCCACAGCTAAATCAAACCCTATATGTAACAATGAAGGGAATTCCCTCTGGTGTTTCACTACTATAAGTGGTACTGTAAGTTGGGATTAATGAGGTTGAAGCTTACCGTGTGTTTGTCTTATGGCAGCCAGTAACTTGTGCTATATGTAACTAGTTTGTTTATTCTATTTAATCTTAATTTCTTTTATGTAATAAACTATTTCATTGCTAAGACCAAATCTGCACTATTGCATTCTCGTGTTTCCATGAAAAGCTCCATTGTTAAAACAACAACAATGACAAAAAAACCAAGTTAGCAGATTTTAACCTGGGAATCTGCCTTGTCTTGTAATAAATTCAACTAGGATCAGAACATGAGCCTTGATTGCCCACACCCCATTTGCATAGTTGGGAGATTGGCAATTCTCTAATAAGTTGTCTCCTTCTGGTTGCATTCGCACTGACGGCCACCATTCCTGATGGCAGTGCTCAGATTTTTCATTGGTTGAAGACCTCAGGGATCAGCAGCTGTCCTTGTAAGGGACAGCAGCTCCTGACAGCATCCGATTAGTTGTCAGTCTCCCACAAGTACAGCCCTCAAAGAGTTGGGTCTGTGTCAAATCTAGCTTTCTGGCCCATTGTCAGGACCTCACCATAATGCTTAAATTTGAACTAATATATCTGAAAATGGGTCAGGAATCAACCATCTGACAATTGGCTCTACTTTGTGAAGTTGGGATGGTATAAGCAAAGATATCATAGATATGTAGAGGAAAGTATTCAAACTGTTGTCTACCTTGATCCAGGTAAAAGTCTACATTTTCAAAGGTTTCTTATGGCTAATAGCATCAGGAAGTATTGTTCCTTCTAAAAGAGCAGTGGCTTAAATTTGTGGAAACAGTGCGTGTAATCCAATGATCTGAAGTCTAATTTTTTTTCATGTGTAATTGTTGACAGTGGTGACATTTACCGAGACTATTCTTGTTTGGGTTCCCTTAAACCTCATCAAGGATTAAGACAGCTATCATGAATTTTTCAACAGCTGTCACATGGCGAGCAGGCTTGGTGAGTTTCTTTTCAACATTTGTAAAGCTTTGCAAGCAAACAGGTGGCTGTTGGCTCCATAATGACAGATTCTAGATTTGATACAAACAGGAATCATCTTCTTGTAAGACGTAGTGGATAATTACACAGCCTGTCAAAAATCATGCCAGCAAATACACCTGTAGCAGTCCAAACCAGAATATTCATTGACTAATTTTCCCTTGTTACTCCTCAAGTAGGGATGCTTGATAATTTTCCAGTAACAAGCAAAATGAATCGACACTTTACATAATTGTTTATGAATCTACAGTTTAGTGCTGTCCAGTGGTTAGCAGATGTACATTACTTAAGTGATTTTCCTCCATTTTTTAAAAAAAATCTTAGAATAAATTGCCTGGAACAAAAGAACATAAAGTGATTTAATTTTCAAATTAATTACAATTTATTTCCACCACATTTCCACCTTGCACAACAATTATTTTGCTGAATATTTTGTGAGTTTTCAATGCTTGATCCCATGCAGAGTAACCTGGGAAAAATGTTGCTGTTTAAAAATAAAATAGCTCATTATTTGCAGTGTGTAAAAACAATGCAATGGGAACCTTGTAAACTTCCTCAACAGACAAGGCAGCGTAAAATTATCAGAATGCCTGCAACGGTCAGCAGAGAAATCAAAGAAAGATATAAACATTCATTCAGTTAAATACTTGGAAATCCCACAGTGTTGTGCGATGTAAACAAGCAGATATTGATAGGCAGTAAGTAACTATTACATATATAATAAATTGGAAATACATACATGTAATTGATTCATGCTTTCTGCACAATTAGGTAGACGATGCTATACTTGATCCTAATTGGTCTTGACACTGAAGACATTTATACACCTGATGATTACGTGCTGATAGAATCATTGACTGGCACAACTAGGTATCTTATTAGGATATGAAAACAAAGTTGCTGGAAAAGCACACCCCCTGTTGTTAGTCTCTAACAATCCCCACTAACAACTACTCACCCTCCCAGCCTGATCGTTAGCAACTCAGTCAGTCCAACTGTCTTTCTCTCTCCTTGGGCTCTATCCTATCATTTGCTCCCTACCCTACCCACCTCCCTAATTTCTGCGTATAAACTGACGTTTTCCCAGCCACCATCAGTTCTGTCACCGGACCCGAAACGTTAACTCTGTTTTCTCCTTCACAGATGTTGCCAGACCTGCTGAGCTTCACCAGAAACTTCTGTTTTTATCCCTGATTTACAACATCCGCAGTTCTTTCGGTTTCCTTATATTATTAGGATACCCTGTCTGTCCAGTTTCATGTGCAGAGACAGCTGGAAGGCAAACTATTTAAGCTGTTTAGAGTAATACATGGGATCTTCGGTTTGAGCACAACTTGCCCTAAAGCGGTGTCAGTACTGCTGGAAAAATACCTTACAGCACTTCATAGATGCTAATCGGGAAAATTATTTCAGAGAGATGGATTTTAGGAATGGTCTTTGATGGTAGCCGGGCAGATAAATTTACAGGTAGGTATATAGGAGCCAGGTACATCTGGCCTAGAGGTGTTAAACAAAAGATCAAATAAACAATTCCATGCCAATTTGGATAGTTAATTGGGCTGTGATTATAACATTATGCATTGTATGTTAAATAATGTGGGAAAAGCCATGAACTGTAATGAATCAGAGACATTACTTATGTGAGGTGTCACTACAGAAAGAATTCTCACATGCTTACAAATCTTCTTTGATATAAGGGATAGTTGCTCATGTAATGGTGGTTGGCGCCTTTCAAACTGAGCCTGACACCACACTAAAATAATACGTTGAGCTGTATGAAGTGTATGCCCTACATTTCAGCCAGGCTTTGAGGTTACAGCACCCTCCCTGCCTTTAGTTTATCAGACTTTGAATGCTTTGGATGGTGAAATACTTTTTTTGATTTGTTCATGGGATGTGGGCATTGTTCGTTAGGTCGGCATTTATTGTTCATCCCTAAATGTCCTGGAACTGAGTGGCTTGCTAGGCCATCAGGATGGTAAAGGAGTTGTTTGGCAAACTTGCCTTTATTGGTCATTGCATTGAGTACAGGAGTTGGGATGTCATGTTGCAGCTGTACAGGACATTGGTCAGGTGACTTTTGGAATACTGCATGCAATTCTGGTCCCCTTGCTATAGGAAAGATGTTATTAAACTTGAAAGGGTTCAAAAAAGATTTACAGGGATATTGCAATGATTAGAGAGTTTGGGCTATAGGGAGAGGCTGAATAGGCTGGGACTATTTTCCCTGGAGCATCAGAGGCTGAAGGGTAACCTTATAAAATCATAGGGACCATGGATATGGTGACTAGCCAAGGTCTTTCTCCCCAGGAAAGGGGAACCCAAATCTAGATTGTGTAGGTTTAAGGTGAGAGGGGAAAGATTTAAAAGGGACCTGAAGGGAAGCTTTCTTGTGCAGAGGGTGGTGAGTGTATGGAATGAGATGCCAGAGGAGGTGGTGGAGTCAGGTACAATTACAACATTTAAAAGGCATCTGGGTGGGTACATGAATAGGAAAAGTTTAGAGGGATATGGGCCAAATGCTGGCAAATTGGTCTCGGATATCTGGTCAGCTTGGATGTATTGGACCGAAGGGTCTGTTTCCATGCTGTATGACTCTGACTCTGACAAGAGGTCATAGGTAAAGTGTTCTAAATTATAAGGAACATTGTAAAGCTAAATCCTATTTCCACGGCTTGATGAAATGGCTGTGACATTGTGGAAGATATTGAAGAGGTTTGAAATTTAGTTCATCTCTTTTTCAATCTATGTTATCTTGTTCTTATTGTTAGTATTGTAGACTTTTGTCTGCCTTTTAGGATAACTTCCCTCTCACGTGTAATTTACAGTAAAAGCTAATCATAGAATGACAGAAACACCATGTTTGCTTGCTTTCAATTTTCTGATACAATGATGTTTGATAATTCAATGAATATCCTCAAAATTCCTTTCCTGTTGACTCTTGCAGCTGGTGATATCTGTTATCTGGCCATGTGAAATTGTTGAAGTCATCTACCATCTAAGTCTTGCAGATTTCAAAGTCCGTAAATAAAGAAAAGATTCCAATCCATCTTGGTCTACTTCCAACCTTCCACTCTACATGAATTTGAGCTGTATTCAAAGCTTTGCTGGCCAGTTCACCAACCGCTTCAATGTACATTGGTCTACAAGTGACCAAGACCTCACCTTTTTGAAAATGCTTATCCTTGTTCCTCCTTGTCTTTGTAGCCTCCTTCAGCTCTGCAAGAACTGTGCACTCCTCTCATTCTGACTCCTGTATATCTCTGATTTTAATTGTTTCCCCAATCTTTGCAGCGCTTTTAGCTGCCTAGACCAAAACGCCCTCCCTAAACCCCTCTGTCCTTCTTCACAGGCATGAATCACAACCTGTCTCTTTGTCCAATCTTTTCTTCATTTGCCCTAATATCAGGTTAAATGGCTCCATTACACTTCTAAATAGCCTTTTTGAATATTTTATTTCATTAACGCCACTGCACAAATACACTCAAGCAAAAATTATAACGCTCCTGTGAAGTGCCATGAAACGCTTTTCAATTACATTCTCTTTCTCTCTACAGGTACCCTAAGTCCTTTAAGATGCTCTGTGAGGTTATCCCTACCAGAAAATTTGACATCATTCATTTTTAACCACTTTTGTTTAGTCTTAAGTAATATTTATGCATCAATTAATATCATATGCACTGAAATGCAATCTTTCAGCTACCAGTTGATATCAATTGTACTAAAGATTAACCATGAAGCTATAATTTAATATCCCCAGTGGCTTTCAAATAGCATCATTGTCATCAATTGGGACCAAATGGAATATCACAGCATCAACAATTTGTACTTGGCACAATTTGATTTCCTTTCATTGGCCTCACTGACCAAAGGGAAACATAGGTTTAAGGTGAAAGAGGAAGAATTTACAATGGACCCTAAAGTGTAATTTTTCACACAGCGGGTGGCGTGTGTATGGGAATTAGCTACCAGGGGAGGTAGTGGAGGCCAAATGCTGGCAAATAGGACTCGATGAATTTAATATATCTGATTGGCATGGATAAGTTGCACCAAAGGGTGTGGTTTCTTGCTGTACGGCTCTATGACTAAGACAAAATGTGACTAAATTCCACTCTCTTAAAAAAAAGTTATTTTAATTTGCAGCAATTCAAAGACCAGTCCTAACAGCAACTTTCTCACCAAAAAGTGATGTCACAGATTTTCTGCGATGGCATTGTTGCTCTTTTTACTGTCCTTTCGAACTCAGTAGTTCCGAGCAGCTGCATGTTGTGCTTCTCCCACTCCGAGTTAATTAGTCATAGAGGCATATAGAACAGAAACAGTCACTTCGGTCCAACTCGTCCACGCTGGCCAGATATCTTGGATAAATCTAATTCCATTTGCCAGCATTTGGCCAAAATCCCTCTAAACCCTTCCCATTTATGTACCTATCAGATGCCTTTTAAATGTAAATGTAATTGTATCTGCCTCCACCACTTCCTCTGGCAGCTCGTTCCATACATCCTCGGCATGAAAACTTTGCCCCTTAGGTCCCTTTTACATCTTTCCCCTCTCAACTTACACCTATGCTCTTTAGTTTTGGGCTCCACCACCCTGCAGAAAAGACCTTGTCTATTCACACCATCCATGCCCCTCCATGATTTTATAAACATCTATAAGGTCACCCCTCAGCTTCCAATGCTCCATAGAAAATAGCCCCAGCCCAAATCTTCCAACCCTAGCAACATCTTGTAAATCTTTTCTGAACCCTTTCAATTGACACAGCACTCAGGATTTATTGCCTCACCTTCAAGCTCACAAATCCATTGTCACCCTAATTCCCAGGTAAGTGGTCAAATCGGAAGGAATTACAGGCTGACAATTGCCATGTTTGGCAACGTCTTGAGCACATCTTCTGTGGCCACTAAGCTATGTTCCCTCTAAGCAGGTTGGAGGTCCACACAACATTAAAAAAAATTTAGAGGAAACATTGTGATTAAGTCTGAAGTTGAATATGGACCTTGTGGCTCACTGCATTCAAGACCTCTCCTTGCTTATATGAAAGATGTTGTCTCAAATCAATTTGGTAATGATGATTCTTCAGGGAACTTTTGACTTATTCCTTTATTTTCCTGGCTTAAACTACAAAAGACTTCAATGTACATTATTTCCTATTTCCTTATTTTTTCACTATTCTACAAATTAATGCTTAACTTTTTAACTCTTCTTTCTCTGACTACCTTGTACCTAAACTCTTTTTAAATACGTGGGTACTTTGTTACCCAAGATGGTGCCACGCTTGACAACATTGTACATTTTTCACCGTACTTCTGTAGTTGAGTACACGTGACAATAAAATCTAAAATCTAAAAATTGTAGAGCATGTTCATTCAGTACTTCAAATACTTCAATTTCATTCAGAAATTTGATTTTGAGCATTCCAATTTTCTGTTTGTTACATTGATACATTGATTTTGCGAGAACAGCACATCAATGGCTGAGCCACACTAGGTTTGCATGTAATTTTGTAATAGCTTTACTGAAAATTGCAATATTTAGTGCAATGACTAAATGAGACACATGTTCTTGCAAAAAATCTATGTTAAAGTCAGAATTAGGTTCCTCTGGACATGTTCTTTGCCTGGAGAATGTCAATGTGCAAGTTGAAATATTGTACAATGCAAGTACAGTACTGAACAGAATCCCTGTGCTGACCAATACATGCCATTAGGCAGAGCCCTTCATTGTAAGTCCTGGAAGGCAACTAGGAGAAGGAAGCGGATTCAGTGAGGAAGCGAGTGGCATAAGGGCAGAAGGTGGAAAGCTGAGGAGGCAGCAGGGGTTTGGGCGGCATGGTAGATCAGTGGTTAACATTGCTGCCTCTCAGCAGCAGGGACCCGTGGTTCGATTCCAGCCTTAGGCAACTCTCTGTGTGGAGTTTGCACATTCTCGCCATGTCTGCGTGGGCTTCCTCTAGGTCCTCCAGTTTCCTTCCACAGTCCAAAGATGTGCAGGTTAGGTGGATTGGCCATGCTAAATTGCCCCATAGTGTCCAGGGTGGGCAGGCCAGGTGGATTAGCCATAGGAAATGCAGGGTTTCAGGGATAGGGTACGGGGTGGGTCTAGATGGGATGGTCTTCAAATGCTGGTGTGGATTCTCAATGAGCTGAATGGCTTGCTTCCACTCTACAGGGATGGGGCAGGCAGACAAAGTAAGCGTTGGAATAGGGGCAGGGAAAGGTTGCAGCAAGGAATGACAGTAAACCTAAAATGTAAAATGATATGATGTGAGCATCTTATAGCAACAGTTTATTACCAAAGAATGTTCCACTCTCTCATCATCCTGCATCACAACAGAAATAAGACACTGCTACTTGTCTGGGCTCCAAAAAGACCATCTGCATTAGGGCAACAGAGAAACTTTTGTGACCAAAGAATGGTTAGTATGGAGAACCTGCCTCAACAGAAAAGTTGAGAAAATAGAATAAAATAATGCTCTTAAGAAGTTAGCACATAGATGAGCACAAAAGGACTTGGATTTGTTGGTTGACTCGAAGGAAGTAAGTTGGAAAGAAACTCATATGGAATATAAACACTAGGGTAGCCGAGAATTGTTCCACATGTCTGACAGCATCTACACAGACGAGCAACCCTACCAGGACATTTTACACCATTCACTTTCAACAGCTTTCATTTACTCTTAAGATAATATTCAAGCATCACTTAATCTCATTTGCTCTGAAATCTTTCAGCTATTGTATTATCAATTGTACCAAAGATCATAGCTGGTAGGTGCAGTTTGACACACGCTTCCCCACGCACCTACACCATGTGAGTTTAGAGGTGGTGGGAAGGGTCATTGGGAGGTTGGCATGTGAAAACAATGGAAATCTCACATGGAGTGTGAATGACTCGAGGCAGCCTTCCTTTGTGGAGACTAGCAGAGCTCCTTAGAAGGCCACCCTTGCCAGCAAGCCCATTGAGCTCACACTCACCTCTATGCAAAGATCCATCACCAATCTTTTCTGCCAGCTCTACAGCAACTGCCATTGATCCCTGTGGGTCAAAGAGGCAATATGTACCAGGGACTGAGTTGAATAGGAGACCCCCACTCTAGCTGGGTCAGCTCCTGAATGCAATTGAAGAACATCAGGCCTCCCCAGAGGATAAGTGACATGGGGAATTTCAGAGCTGTGCTTCAACTTGTAAATGAGGCATTCATCACCCACATTAAATTCTATAAAAGAGTTGATGCCTTTTTGATGGGTAATCAACTTATAATGTTGCCTCTGTTTCCCTCACCAGAGATACAATCTGACCTTTTGACTATTTTAGAGTTTCATTTCATAATTCTATCATCTGCGGGCTGGTCTGTATCTGGGAATCAAAGGGGACGTGTGAAAGGAGAAAAATGTTCTCTCTATTAAATAGTTATAAGAAGATAAGAAAGTGAAGGTTATCAAGCAAATTCACAGTTACTCATTCCTCAGCGATAACTGAAGAATGACAATCATTTGGCATTACAAATGACAGCACACAGGAAGGGGAGAATAGCCAGGATGATGTGATGTGTCTTGGTCTTAAGTTCTTATGCATAAATTGTGCACAGTTGAAATGAGCTTTCAAATTAACCTCTGGTTGATTACAGGATTAACCAAATAAAGGTCCTGAACACTGCTCTCCAGCAACTCTACCCAGTCTTGCATAGTGCTACATTAAGCAGGTTTAATTACACTTAACAAATCCCTGATGAGATTTCTGTTCATGAGTTTTGGGATCAATCTCATGTGTGCTGTGTGTAAATGATCGCATTAGTGTGTTCATCTATAAATCGTTTTGTTCAATCAGGTGGCCCTCTGTGTATTGAATCTGTGTACTTAAAGGGAACTCACCATTAAAGAAGCTTTGTGTGTTGTTCTTTTATTTAAAAGAAAATCTTGCTTTGTCTCTCTGGTTTTGTCTGCCCATCCGATTATTATGCAGAACTAATCAGCAGGTCATGAATATGGGCTGACAATGAAGTTCAAGTTTCACCGAAGAACAAGCTCTTTTCTCGGGCATGCACGGCACAAAAGTTTCTCAGTTTCAGATATGCAGATGTGTGTATCCACAATGTGTCATATATTTGAACCCATCTTGAACCCTGCAGACATGTCTATGATTAAGCTCATCGCAATAACTGATGGTATTCTGCCAATAGCCTCGAAGTCATAAGTGCCAACAGTACACTGCACACACAAAAAAGACAGCATTTTCTTATACTACAAGACAATGAAGTAAAGATTAAAAGGGATGATTAGAGGCAGACAGGAACTAGGCATGAATCTCTCTTTCCAAGATGATGCATTCTTCATTCAATCAGTACTTCATGGTTTAATATTTTAAATTACACTTTTAAGTTAATGCGTAACATATTGGATCAAAACTTCTTCTGTAAGAGGAACTCAGCATGGAGAAGAAACAAGAAAATTTGGCTGAGATGTAGGACTGCAAGCTTTGATATTTATTCCCTCCATGCTTCGGTTCTGCCCATCACCTTAATACGCGCTTACTTTCTTTCCCTTCTCTGCGGTTCACTGAGCAAATCAACAAGCAAAACCTGGAAAACTCACCCACAAAACATCACAATGTTGTAGTGCGAGGGGTTGTCTGGTAGAGGCATGGTCTGCTGCAGGCACAGTTGCTCACAACCGCCATTCATCCCGTCTGAACAATCAATGCCAATGTGTCTGTCATAACAGCCAGAACCATCTTTCATCGGGCTGAGTCCCAGAGGGCACTGCAGGGAAAATAACGGGGCAAGAATAGTTACAGAATGAAGAGGCAGCCTACTGTGCACATAATAAACCAAGGATGGTATGATTGAAAAGATGCGTCCATTATAAACAAGCAATTTTGCTTAGTGAGTGACTTTGATCCTCAGCAGTGCTGCTTCTCCTTTGACCATAATAACAATGCATCAAAGCAATCTTTTACCCTTTTCAATTTTTTATGCAGCGGACTTTATCAGTTTTATCTTTATGGTCTCAAAACATCTTTTTGATATTGTTACATCAATCAGTGCCCTCTGATGAGGGAAACTGTGGTGATTTCTGCCTGTAACAAAATACAGAGATCAAGTTGAAAATTAAAAGCCAATTGAAGGACATGGATAGTACTTATTACTAACCTTGTACCACTTTCCCTCTGTAAACCCGATTTCCAGACAGGTTATTAACATGGAAGTCTACATTCGAAATGCATATCAAGAAAGTAAACATTTGAAGCAATCATATTTGCAGTCAGTGTCGTTTCAGACTGTAGTCACTGGTGGCTATTTCCTCCTTCTGGTTTCCACCTTTTGGGTTCATTGGCCTCCTCCCAGTCTTGATTCACTCCTTCCCACCATCCTGACTCTTGACTTTCTCCTTATAAGTTTAACATCTATATCCCAAAAGGTATCTTTTCCGCATTCTCGCCCTCTGTCAGCGACTAACATTTAAACATTCTTTCAACCTCCAGTGACATTTCCCCTGCTCTGGCATCATTCCCTCTTAACTGCATCCCTTAGGATCTCAGATAAAGACATAGATTTCGGGCCCAGGCAAAAGGGAAAATTCTGTGCTGACAACAAAGGGTCTGGGGTGCTGACTGGAGAGCTGGCAAGAGACTCACAACATCTCTTTTCAGTTCCACTTCGGCTTTGGTTCCCTGAACCGAGGAACTCTGGGACAGAATTCAGCAAAGGAGGTCAAGAGCCACAACAGTTACAGCACAGAAGGAAACCATTCAGCTCATCATGGAGACATCAGTTCTATTACTGAAAAGCAGAGAAAGAAAGGGAAAGAGAAAGTAGGTCACTAATATTAACTAGGAAGACACAAAAATGGACTGTAAAAGCTCTGAAACATATATAAACAAGGGAAGGTTTGGTAAAGACTAACGTGGGCCCACACAGGCAGAGAGAGGAGAATTTGAAATGGGGAATAAAGGAAATGGAGGGAAATTAAAAACAAGGCAATTATGATTTTTTTTTGGCTCTGAACATTCAATTATCCTCCCAGAAGTTTTAGAGAAACATGCAAATAGTTGGAATGCAGAATCAAAAAAAAGTTTAAAAAAAAAGCACTGGAAAAATGAAAGGGATTAAAAGTTGATATAACGCTGGACCTATGGATCCCAGAACATTGAAAGAGGGAGCTACGGATATAATGGTTGTGTTTGTGGTCATTTTCCAAAATTCCGTAGATTCATGAATAGATCCTGCAGATGCAGGAAGATGATGTGAAAGGAGGGAAAGAGGAAACAAGGAACTAGAGACCTATTATTCTGATGAGGGAAAATGTGAGAATCTCTCATAAAGTATGTGACAGCTAGATTCTTAGAAAACAACATTGCGACTGTTTAAAATTAAATGGATTTATGAAAAAGAAATTTTTCACGATAAACTTGTTGAAATATTCAGTTTGTAACTATTTGAAAGCGATAATAAGAGGTGGGGTCTCTTTACATTTTGAAGAGGCTTTTTCTAAGGTCTCACAAAGACAAGTAAGCAAAATTTGAACACATGGGATAGGGTGGAATATTGCTGGCACAGATTAAGAATTAGTTCAAGAAACAGAAAATAAAGTCAGATAAAGTCAATGCCATAAGATATTGGAGCAGGATTAGGCGATTCAATCAATTGAGTCTGCTCTGCTATTTATTTATGGCTGACATGTCTCTCAACCCCTTTCTCTTACCATCTCTCTGAGACTCTCGACCTCCTTACTAACCAAGAACCTATCTACCTCAAATCTTAAATAAACTTAGTGACTTGGCCTTCATATAGCCTTTTGGGGCAATTCATTCCAAAGAGTCACTGCTCTCTGGCTGAAGAAATTTCCCCTCATCTCAGTTCTAAAGTCATCTTAGTCCTCCCTTCCCTCTGAGGCTTTGCCCTCAGGTCCTAATCTCTCCTCTTTGTGGAATCATCTTCTCCACGTTCACTCTATCAAGGCTTCTCAGTATTCTGCAAAGTTTCAATCAGATCCCCACTCAACCTAAAATCCACTGAGTGCAGACTAGAGACCTCAATCATTCCTCACATGACAAGTCCTTCATCCCCTGGATCATTCCTGTAAACCCCTGGGCTCCGTCCAACACCAACGCATCCTTCCGTAGATATGCGGCCCAAAACTGCTCACAGTACAGTCATTCCTCTGTATCCAAAGGGTTCCACTCCTAAGAATCTCCATGAATGATGAAATTTAAGAGTGGGCAGCCAATAAAAATAGGTCAAAATGGTTAAAAACATCACGGATGACGGACATTTGTTGTTAGTTATGTTTTCATGCCGATTAGCAAATTTGTAATTTGTGATTTTGCAGATACAGAGATTTACTGTACTCTGAATGCGGTTTGACCAGAGCTTTATATAGTCTTAGCTGTACATCTCTGCTCTTGTATTCTCACCCTCTTGAAATTAATGCTAACATTGCGTTTGCCTCATTAATTGCTAAGTGAACCTGCATGATATCCTTAAGAGATCTGAACCACGTCTCTCAAGGCCATTTGTGCTTCAGATTTCCTAAGCATTTCCCTGTTGAGAGAATTGTCAATGCTTCTATTCTTCCTACCAAAGTGCATCACATCACTTTTCCCACATTGTATTCCTTCTGCCACTTCTTTGCCCACTCTCTTAACCTGTTCAAGTCCTTCTGCAGCCTTCCCACTTCCTCAACACAATCTGACCCTTCACCTATCTTTGTACCATCTGCAAACTTAGCAACAATGTCCTCAATTTCTTCATCCAGGTCATTAATAATTTTTGAGCCCTCTGGGGCACTCCCTGATTCTGGTGATTCCTGAAAGATTAGCACCAACGGATACAATCTCCTCAGCTTTCTCCTTCAGAACTCTGGGGTGTAGTCCATCTGGTCCAGGTAATTTATCCATGGATATAATAAGGCTAAAAATGGGAAGGCTGTGCTGGCCCCAGCCACCTCCTTGTGCCTGATTAAATGCTTTTCTTTGTCACCAAACCATCTGCAGGAAAGAGCACAAGATCCTGCCCTTGGTGTGAACCCAACACAGAAATAACCTAGAGTTAATAAGCTGCTTTTCAGCCAGTTGGCATATTAACATGGGCCAGGCCCACCAAGACTCTCTTTCTCCTCATCTCAGACACAAGGGTTTATTGGCGCCCACCTTGATTTAGCATGCTCTGAAAATACAATGCAACCTCTGACAATGCAGCTTTTCCTCTACTTATACTGTCTTGTATCTGAAGTGAGGTTTATGCTTGCATTTCCAAGATTGATACAGACAAAGCACATCAAACTGAATACCCAAAGACATGTTTTTGTATAGCAGGACACTTGGGAGTCAGTTACCAGCTGGAATCTACTTGAGATGTTCACATATGGTTAATAGACATTGTGCTACAGACCAAAATCTAAGTGAGTATCAGACATAATCACAAGTTCAAAAAGGCTGACCCTCAAGTCAGTCTTTTCCTCAGGGTGGCTGTGTCCAAAACTTAAGGGCATAGGTTTATGGTGAGTGGGGAAAGATCTAAAAGGGACCTAAGGAGCAACTTTTTCACGCAGAGGATGGTATCTGTACGGAATGAACTGTCAGACGAAGTAGTGGAGGGTGGTACAAATGCAATATTTAAAAGGCATCTGGATGGGAATATGAATAGGAAGGCTTTAGAGGGATATGGGCCAAATGCTGGCAAATGGGATGAGATTTATATGGGACATCTGGTCAGCGTGGATGAGTTGGACCAAAGGGTCTGTTTCCATACTGTATATCTTTATGATTTATGACTGGAAGTCATTCAAGTAACAAATAGATTATTGTATTATAGTCAATCATTATTTATATTCATGTACATTATAAATTTGCCATGGCTTATTCAGTTTTGGGTTCCTGTGACAGTGGCAGCTTTCAATCATAGATCAACATTATTACTGGATGTCAGTCAGGAATAATTTACTGACTGTAGGAGTCAGTTATTTGAGTGCTGCTGCTATGTAAAGAAACAAATCATATCATGAAAAATGAATGTATATTAAGTGCAGAAAACAGTGTAGTCTTTCTTGTTGCCTCAGAAACCTTGTAAATCTGCTATTATTGATGGCTTGAAAAATATATCAAGAACTATTTAATAGGTTGAAATTAGCACGAAATACAGAATCAGAGCACCAGTAAAACAGTGATGCTTTCTATGCTCTGAAGAGGTATAGACTTGCCCAAGCTGATTATTATTTCTACACTAGTTCCAATATTCCTTCTATACTCCCACTCTCTCCTCGACAGCCACATTCTGTCTCTGCATGTCTGTCACAATATCCTCAGTCTTACCCTTCTCTGACATGCACCTATCCACCACGCTCCTCCCCGCCAAATTCCCACTCCCACCCTCCCCGCATTGACATGTGTATTCCCACATCCCACGCGGTGCTTCCCTCATTTGTATTACTGCAAATGAAACAGCGCATTGAGACAGATTCATCTTGATACAAAGATCCTTAAAAAAACAACCCTTCAACAATAAATGCAATTCAGGAAATCAAATGATTCCACCATGCTCTTTATTTAAACAAAAATAAAAATTAATTTCTCATGACTCCAGTATGATCTTAGATCGTTGACGACACTAATGTCTTAACCTACTAAGTCACAAGTCAAATTGGATTGCTGCAGTCCAATGATGGGCAATTGTTAGTAGGTCCTGTCTCACAACATGAAAGTGCATTGTAAGCCATTCTCTTTGCGTTTTTTTGAATGGTCAGAAATGAATTATAATTAATGGCAGAAATAAGTCATGAAATAAATGATCTGGAATAAAATAGTTTTCATCACTGCTTGGGAGACAGAATGAAAGTTGCTTTTGCAACTGCAACGTAGATCACAAGAAGATAAAACATGGGACGATTGTGTGGCGCCGTTAATAATAAAACACCCCAGGGAGCTTCACAGGACTATCGTAAACACAAAACGTGACTGTCAGCCGTGGGCGAGCTGGTGGCTCAGTGGTCAGCACTGCAGCTTCACAGTGCCAGGGACCTGGGCTCAATTCCACTGTTGGGGTCTCTGTGTGTGGAGTTTGCACATATTGCCTGTGTATGCATGGGTTTCCTCTGAATGCTCCTGTAATCCAAAAGTATGCAGGTAAATTGCATGATTACTGGATGCTTTTTGGAGGGGTGGTGTGGATTCAATGGGCTGAATGGCCTGCTTCTACACTGTAGGGAAGCTACGAGCCACAGGAGAAGATATTAGGGCAAATGACCAAAATCCAAATCAAACAAATAGTTTCATGAGGTATGTGAAAGGAGACAAGCAACTTGTAGTCATGTAGAGGTTTAAGAGGTACTTCTAGAGTACTGGGGGCTCAGACATCTGAATGCATGGTCACTAGTGCTGGAGTAACTGTCACCATCAATGCTTATCAAACAAAAACTGGAGGAATGTACATATATTGGAGAGTGGTGGGACTGGACATGAGTACAGGTTAACATCATGGAAGAAATTGAAAAGCAAGGCACTGGTTAACCAGGATGCAAAGTAGGTCAGCAAGCACAGGGGTAATAGGTGAATGATATTCACTGTAAATGTGGGCAGCAGAATATTTGAATACCTCAAACCTTTGTAGCATAGCAAATGGGAGCCAGACAGTGTGCACAAGTATATTCAAGTCTTTGAGTAACTAAAACATAGATAGGAGTTTGAGTAAGAGAAGAACTGTTGCAGGGGCAGAGATGGGTGATGTTATGGAGGTGGACTCAAGGGAAAGGGATGGATTCAGTGGCAGGAAGAGATGGACTTTTTGGCGAGGACCAACAGTGAGGCATCAGTCTTCCCAATATTTAATTAAGGTGAGGCAACTTCCTAATAGTATTACCACTGGACTGTTAATCCAGACATCCAGGTAATGTTCTGGGGTCCCAGGTTCAAATCCCACCATGTGGAAACGGTGGAGCTTGAATTCAACAAACACTTGTAATTAAGAATCTAATGATAACTGTGAACTTATTGTCAATTGTTGGACAAATGCTTCCGGGACTTTTAGGGAAGGGAACTGCTATCCTTACCCGGTCTGGCCTACACATGACTCCAGACCCGCGGCAACGTGTTTGACTCTCAACTACCCTCAGGGATGGGCAATAAGTGCTGGCCTGGCCAGGAACACCCAAACCCTGTGAATAAAGAAAATACAAATTGGGAGGAATTGTTTTCCTTCACCTGACACTGGATCTTACACAATACAGGTAGACAGTGGAGGGGGACAAAAGAGTTGATGATGAGGTAAAGGTGGGTGCATGTTGAAACTGAGATGCTTTCAGATGACATTACTGAGGGGCTGTGTGTTTACGTAGGTAAGAAATAGCGTTGGTCTATTGGGCGAGTGGAGGGTGAGAGTGCATTTTCTTTTTGCAGGGAGTTCCCAAGAGTGCGGCAGCATTTACAGGGAATTGCCTGAAAATATTCAGTAGGTTCCTGGGAGCGTCTGATGGTTTACAGGGGCTCCCAGGAATATATCTGCATTCAGAAGGATCATAGAGGGATTCCTGAAGTGTTAATATTCCCAAACATTTCCTGGGAGTGCATCCATACCCTCAGGGGAGTATTCTGGATGCATCAGCAGGACACATGATTGCTGGGTGTGTGTCGATTTATAAAAGTGGTTTCACAACACGTGTAGGTATTCACTGATTTTTCAACACTCGCAGGAGATTCCTGGGCTTGTCTGGGTATTTACAGAGGATTCACACAAATGTATGCTAATCCTGTCTCCCTGCAGTGGTCAGCATTGCGTCATTCAATGTGATCATAACCGATCCGATTGTAACCTCAAAACCACAAGCTCACTTTTCAGATATAACCAGGAGTAAAGCTAGATGAACACAACAGGCCAAGCAGCATCAGAGGAGCAGGAAGGCTATGTTTCGGGCCTAGACCCTTCTTCAGACCCTCTTTCTGAAGAAAGGTCGAAGCCCGAAACATCAGCTTTCCTGCTCCTCTGATGCTGCTTGGCCTGTTGTGTTCATCCAGCTCTGCACCTTGTTATCTCAGACTCTCCAGCATCTGTAGTTCCTACTATCTCTCAAGCTCACTTTTCAGTTCCTTGTTTCACAACAATCAATCTTCTTCTACCTTAAAAATATTCAAGGACTCATTTGCTGAAGAGGTGATGAAAGCAGAGTCCAAAAAACACATGACTGCGATTTTCCCTTATCTCCATTTTTAAATGGGCAATGCCACATTTCTGCAAGCTGGCTTTTACCCAGTATACTGGTCTCATTTCTGCATTGTTTTCTCTCTAACAATCAGTGCTCAAAAGGGAAATTGCCAAAGTTTTTTCCTTTAACCTCAACTGAACCATCTCTTACACTGAGAACCATTGTGTTATGTAAACCATTTGCTCCACACAGGCTGGTGAAGGCTATTGTACGATGCAGTTAGTACCTGAAAGGATTAATGGATAGCACAGGCTAAAATCTGTCTAATGGGAAGTTAAAGGGTATTTCTGGGAGGAGTTAACCAATTTCCTATGTGTACCACAATTTCCGCATGAGTTCACGAGAGTATGTACATTGCTTCAGTAATTCCCCTTAGTATTGACAGCACGTAAACTAGTAATGTATTGTTAATCTTAAAATAGAACCTGATTGTCTCTTGTAAGACAATCATTTACCCCATAGCCCTTGACATCAACGTTGCATCGACCAAGTGTGATATCAAGTCCCCTTAGCAAAATGAGTCATGAGGGCAAACTCTCTGCATAGAAGTTTTAACTTTCAGGTTTTAAATGGAGAGCTTGCCCCAATACCTATTGATTCCAGTTTTTCGAGGGCTCATTGATGTCACACTCCATTGAATGCGGCTTTGATGTCAAGGGCTGTCACTTTTAACCCACCTCAGTAGTTAGTTACATGGCATAACATTCCAGAGTCATCGTTGGCACTCAGGAATATGGTCATGGTTGTCAGAAGTCAATTGTCTCAGTTCCAGGTCACCTCTACAGGAATTGCTCAGGGTAATGTCTGAGGCAAAACTATTTTCAGCTGCTTCATCAATGACCTTCCCTCCATCACAAAGTCAGAAGTGGGATGTTCGTCAATGGCTGGAGAATGTTCACCACCATTTATGACTCCTCAGATATTGAAGCAGTCCATGTTCAAATGCAACAAGATCTGGACAATATCCAGGCTTGGGCTCACAAGATGCAAGTAGCAGTCACGGCACAAAAACGCCAGGCAATGACCATCTTCAAGAAGAAGCACCATCTAACGACAGCTCCTTAATATTCAATGGCGTTACTATAACCGAATTGCTCTCTATCAACATCCTTGGAGTTATCACTGACCAGAAACTCAACTAGAGTTGACACATAAACACAAAGGCTACAAACAGCAGGCCACAGATTCACAATTCTGCGGTGAGTAACTCACCTTCCAATTCTGCAAAGTCTGTCCATTATCTACAAATCAGGATTGCAATAGAATATTCCCCACTTGCCTGCCTGGATGTGCACTGCTCCAACAACACAAGAAGCTTGATATCATCCAGGACAAAGTACCCTGCTTGATTGGCATCATATCTATAAGTATGCACTCGCTCCATGACTGATATTCAGCAGAGTAGACTACCTACAAGATTTGTTGCAGAAATTCACAAAAGATCTTATGGCAGAATCTTTCAAACCCACAACCACCTCCTTCTAGAAGGACAAGGGCAGCGGTACACTGGAACACCACCACCGGCAAGTTCCCTCCCAAGCCACGGAACTAAATCACTGTTCCTTCACCGTCACTGGGTCAAAATCCCTGAATCCCTTTCCTCACGGCATTGTGGGTCAACCCACAGCAGACGGACTGCAGTGACTTAAGAAGGCAGCTGAGCACCTCCTTCTGAATGACAACTAGGGACGGGCAATAAATGCTGGCCAACAAGCACTGCCCATTTCCCACAAATTAAAAAAAAAGTCTTAAATCTTGCTCATCAAGATTGTGACAATTTTCTACTGAGGCTAAATCCAACAAGGAAGATTGGTGGCAGTAAACCTTCACAAGTATTTGAAGATGGTTCCAGTAGAACCCAACATGTACAATAAAGATCATGAAACCTCTGCATCACTTTCACTGTGCTGTGATGCAGCATTATTCTAAAGGTTCTCCTTTCTCACTTCAGTGAGGATAGTACAGTTTCGCACTCTTCGATCATTTTGTGGACTCTAAAAATGTGCCACCTCCCTCAGCTTTCTTTCTATATTCTAGTCCAGAAGTGTTGGAAATGCAGAACTGTCAGAGAATTATAGAATCCCTACAGGGCAGAAGCAGGCCATTTCAATCATTGAATCTGTACTGCCCCTCCAAAGAGCATCACACCCAGACAAACACCCCGCCATATTCCTATAAGCCTGCTGCTCCCAAGTCCGAATCAATCCAGCCTGCGCACGCCCGGACATTACTGGCAATTTAGCAATGCCAATCCACCTGGCCTGCACATCTTTGCATGCTATTCACTTCCTCTAGTTCTGCTTGCCTTCAACGTTATTTCAATTCAATACTGAGCTTCATTGGCACTGTATTACACAGGCATTGGCTTTTCAACCTTCAAAACCAGGTTTTAAAATTACATGACCAAAATAGGTTTTCAAGGCACATAAATATTTGCTGTTCAAGCCAAAATTTTCAACAAGGTTACACTTACATGCTTAGATTTTTAGAACATGTGAAATCAAGAGATTTAATTTGCATGACACATTTTTGTCTCCATGTTTGAATCCAGCTCAGATAGACGTAGTGAAGGTATTGCATTTCTGGCAAGTTGTACTTTGTAAAAACCAAAAGAACTGCAGATGCTGAAAATCAGGAATGAAAACAAAGTTGCTGGAAAAACTCAGCAGGTCTGGCAGCATCTGTGGAGGAGAAAACAGAGTTACCCTTTCGGGTCCGGTGACCCGTCCTCAGAAGTGACGGTGGCTGGGTAAACATAAATTTATATGCAGAAAATAGGGAGGTTGAAGGGGCGGGATGGGGGTAGGGAATAAACAATAGGATAGAGCCCAAAGAGAGAGAAACTCTTGGACAACTGTCTGTCCAACTGCCTTTCTCTCTCCTCGGGCTCTATCCTATTGTTTACTCCCTACCCCCATCCCGCCCCTTCAACCTCCCTATTTTCTGCATATAAATTTATGTTTACCCAGCCACCATCACTTCTGAGGACGGGTCACCGGACCCGAAAGGGTAACTCTGTTTTCTCCTCCACAGATGCTGCCAGACCTGCAGAGCTTTTCCAGCAACTTTTGTTTTTGTTGTCAATCAACTTTCTAGTGGATTTAAAACGATAGGATAAACTTATCCAGAATTCAGCACAGATGACTAAATCGTCAATCTTACACAGAGGGGTGTTGCAGATTGACGTAGCCTCCTGCAGTAGGCATCACAGAGAGCTGGATAACGTCCCTGAGAGAAGCAGTATACATGCACTATACAAATTACCTGACCAATACTCATTTGATAGCAGTAATATTTTCAGAAATTTGGAAAATGACCACTTTTACAGATCATTAATCGGGGCTTGAGCATATATCACTGCCTAAAAGATTATCCTAAGCATAATTGCATTTAAAACTCAAAGAAAATGCTCATATTTGGCTATTCTTTAGATTTGACTATTTCAACCCAAGTTCTGATCAATTTCCCACTTCCACCTGAAAGCCGAGGGCATCAAAATTTCAGCATTCTCCATCATTTTGCACACTGAATTCCAGTCCTCCTCCACCTTTTAGCTTGCTGACTGACATTGGCTTTAACCTGTAATGTCTCCAGTTTAAATTCCCGGTCCCTCCACTGCCTTACCCTTCCCTGTCTCTGGAATCTCTTCCGATCTCAGATGATTCCAGGTATCAGCACTCATCCTCAGTTTTAATTGTTCCCTCCTATCAAAGCGTCACACAGCCCAGAAACAGGCCCTTTGGTCCAACTAGACCATGCAGACCATGTTACCAAACTAAACTGGTCCCACTTGGCTGCGCTTGGCCCATATCTTGCCAAATCTTTCCCATTCACATACTTATCCAAAATGTCTTTTAAATATTGTAACTGTCCCTGCATCCACTTCAACTGGCAGTTCATTCAACTCATTAACCACTCTTTGTGTAAGAAGATTGCCCTTTGTCCTTTTTCATTTTAAGAACTTTCTCCTGTCCCATTAAAAATATGCCTCCTAGTTTTGAACTTCCCCATCCTCAGGAAAAGACCCTGGTCATTCACCTTATCTATGCCCCTCACAATTTTACAAACCTGTGTTAAGGTCAACCCCCCAAACCTCTTATGCTCCAGTGGAAAAATATCCCAGTGTTTCCGGTCTACTTTTGTATCTCAACCTCTCCAATCCCAGAAACAGACTGGTAAATCCTTTCTGAACCTTCTCCAGTATAATGACATCCTTCCTGTAACAGGTCTCTGCCTCTCTTCCTCTTTCCTCCATTAAAATTCTCCTCCAATCTGACCTCTTTGGCTAGGCATTTTGTTAGCTGCCTTAATGGTTCATAGTGTGGCTTAATCCCAATTGTGTTTAATAACGCTCCTGTGATGCATCATGGCATTGTTTGCTACATTAAAGGCATTGCATACTTACAAATCATTATTTTGGTCAAGTAATGCAACACCCTCAGGGCCGAGCCAGTTCAAGGCACCCTTTGCTAGCATTTGATTTACAACTTGTACTGTTTGGACAGGTCTTGCTGTGCACATCAAACTGTAGGGGGTATTTATCATATATATTATACACAGAAAGCCATGGCATTATAAACAACAGCGTATACTGGTTATTCTACACACTGATGTGCAGTGTCCAGAAAGGCATGGACGAGAAAGAGGCATTATATTCTTTACTTTGTGTAGACAAGGAATAGTTTCCCAAATGGTAGTCTGTGTCCCTTTGTACAGATGTCGTGGCAGGAAACAAATACCAAGGCAACTGCAACTGTACGATTTGCTGGGAATATTTTAGACAGACAACGGCATACCACTGAGACACTTGGGGTTATGGGGTGGGTGGGTGTGTACCTTGGAGTCATTAGAGTTGGAATCATAGAATCCATACAGTGTGGAAGCAGGCCATTTGGCCCATTCAGTCAGCACCGAGCATCCCACCCAGACCTGTCCCTTACCCAATCCCCGTAACGCTGAAATTCCCATGGCTAATCCATCCAGCCTGCCCACACATTTTCTGAGCAGTACGGGCAATTTCCCATGGCTAATCCACCTAACCTGCGCAGCTTTGGACTCTGGGAGGAAACCGGAGTAGCCGGAGGAAACCCATGCAAACACGGGGAGAATGCGCAAACTCTACACAGACAGTCGCTGGAGGGTAGAATCGAACTCAGGTCCCTGGCGCTGAGCCACTCTGCCACCCTGGGCGGAGGTAGTCGTTAACTATACAACAGGTCTATTTGGACTATCTAATTTCAGCGCAGTACCTGCAACCGGTTACCTATATAATCAGATACATACAATACTCTGGCCATTATGGCAAAATAATTTACCCCAATTTTTTGATCAAACTATGCATTCCAATAAATAATTCTGCATGCTTATTTTGCAATAACAATGCTCTTTGTACAACACAAGGGAGCCTCTGCTTGTATTTCTGCAGCTTCTTCATTAAATTCCAAAAACTAATCTCACTTTTCATTACCAATTTTCTTTGTACAAATAATGTGTTCTCATGGTGGTGGTTCAGTGCTTGCCCAATGCTGCACTGCAGTGTCATTCTGCTGAATCGCAGGAATGTCTACACATAAGCCTCCACCAGGGTAGTGGGAGACAGGGACCACCAGTAAACCACTCACTGTTGAGTCAGAGACAGAACAGAGTGAATGCAAGAAACTCACACACGCATGATGGATGCCACTTAAGTTTTTAATGACCCTGCTGGCATCAATTATGCCTGAGCATATCAAAATAAAGTATTGGCTCAGGGGTCAGTTCACTCGGCTATTAGCTGACGAAGATATTACCTGGAATTAGTGGCTTGCCTTATGAAGAAAGGGTCGGCAAGCTAGGCCTGTATCGTCTGGAGTTTAGAAGAGTCAGTGGTGACTGAACTGAAACATATACAATGCTGTGGGGATTTGACCGGGTTGGTAGAACATACAACAGTACAGCACAGGAACAGATCCTTCGGCCCACCATCTTGTGCCGAACACGATGTCTAATTAAACTAATCCTTTCTGCCTGCCCTTTGTCCAAGCACCCCTATTCGTTGCATATTCATGCCCCTTTTTAAAAGCCGCTTAAATGCCCCTATTGTACCTTCCTCTACCACCAGCCGGGTGTGTGTTCCAGACTTCTACCACTCTGTGTAAACAAAGAACTTTTCCCCTCACGTCTCCTTTGAACTACCCCTCTTTCACCTTAAATGCATGCCCCCTAGTAGTAGACATTTCAACTCTTGGGGAAAAACAATAGTCTGACTGTCAATCCTATCTATGCATTTCAGATTTTATAAACCTCTATTAAGTCTCCCCTCAGCCTCCACTGCAGTGCTGTTCAGATTCCTACAATTTACTGCATACTTTCCATTAACATTTGATCTTCCAAAGTGCAGCACCTCACACTTGCCCCGATTAAACTCTATCTGCCATTTCTCTGCCCGTATCTGCATCGGATCTACATCCCACTGTGTCCTTTGACAACCTTCAATGCTATCCACAGCTCCTCCAATGTTTATGTCATCTGCTAACTTACTAACCAATCCATCCACATTTCCATCCAAGTCATTTATTTATAACACAAACAACAGAAGTCCCATCACAGACCCCTACGGAACACCACTCATCGTGGACCTCCAGCCTGAGAAAAAACCCTTCCACCATTATTCTCTGACTTCTACGAGCAAGCCAATTCTGAATCCAAATGGCCAAGTCACCATGGAACCCATACATCTAAATCTTCTGGATAAGCCAACCATGCCAAAAGCCTTACTAAAACTCATATCGACAGCTTTGGCTGCTTTACCCTTCTGAAATATATTTGTTACCTCCTCAAAGAATTCAATCAAGTCAGTAAAACATGACCTGCCCTGCACAAATCCATGCTGACTGCTCCTAATTAGGCCACATTTTTCCAAATGCACATAAATCCCATCCCTGAGAATCATCTTTAACAGCTTCTCAACCAGCGAAGTGAGACTCCCTGGTCTATGGTTTCTCAGATTATCCCATTTCCCTTCTTGAACAGAGGAAGAACATTAGCTACTATTAGTCCTCTGGGACTCTCCAGTGGCTACAAAGACATTGGTCGAGGCCCCAACAATCTCCTCTCTTGCGTCTCTTAATAGCCTGTTGTTGACACCATGAGGCCCTGAGGACCTATCCACCTTTATAATCCTTAAGACACCTACACCACATCTTTCCTGATCTTGAAAGGCTCTGGCATATCAGCATGGTCCACAAAGTCTCACTATCCTCCATGTCCTTTTCCTGGGCAAATACTGATGCAACATACTCATTTAGGATCTAGTCCACATCCTTTGCCTCCAAGCATACATTCCCTCCTTTATCCTTCAGTGGTCCTATGCTCTCCCGAGTTAGCATCTTGTTTTCAGATGCTGAATGGATGTTCCCTCTCATGGAAAACAAAGGATGTTCCACTTCAGATAGAGTTGAGGAAACATCGTTTTACTGAGGTTTGCAAGTCTCTGGAATTCAAGCTGGCAGCTCAGCAGCTTGTCGTAGGTGAGCAGGTATCGTACATAGCCTATAAAGTCTATAAAAACTGCAAGAACTGCTGATGCTGTAAATCAGGAACTAAAACAAAGTTGCTGGAAAAGTTCAGCAGGTCTGGCAGCATCTGTGAAGGAAAAAACAGAGTTCTGAGGACAGGTCACTGGACCAGAAACGTTAACTCTGTTTTTTCACTCACAGATGCTGCCAAACCTGCTGAGCTTCTCCAGCAACTTTGTTTTTGTTCCTACAAAGTCCATGCTTGCCTGTCCTCAGAGGGTCCCTGCTCGTTTTCCAACTGTTTATAGTGCAGCCTGCATTTACAACTTGCAGCACCATCACAAGACTGAACTGTTGGGGCGTATGATTCTGCCACACCCTCCTTTCCACTTGCCTAATCGGCCAAACATCCTTCATAGTCCGGAGGAAGGGACAATCGACCAAAAAACGTTAACTCTGATATCCGCTCACAGATGCTGCCAGACCTGCTGAGTTTTTCCAGCAATTTCCACTTTTGTTTCATTCTTCTTCTGTGTCTTCCCTCTAAACTTGCATCACTCTCTAGTTCTTTTATCTCCCCTCACAGTTTTTCAAGCTTGTCTTGTCCAGGAGGTCCACATCCTGGCCTCTCAAACCTATTCCCACCAAACATGCGACCACCCAACTTTCTTTCCCAGCTCCCAACCTAGCTCGGGTCATTAGCATTTTGTTTGCTCTTTTACAGTACCATCTACCCTTCCTTCAAAACCATCATCACCCCTCTACTCAGAAATAAAGTGAACCCTTGGCACCGCCATGCTACCTAATTTCCAACCTCTCTCTTTTGTCTCCCTAAGTGTCTTGAACACCAAGTCAGATCGAAATCCAATTTTTTTGTGGAAAACCAAGGTTTGAATCCTTCCAATCAGGACTGCACTACAGCACAGGTACCAATAAGTGACAAATGATCTGATAAATCTTGGTAGTATGTGAACCATTAAGTTTGCAAATGCCTAACTTTAAAATAATCTTCCGACAGCAATGCCCCCCAATATCTCCTTCCGTAAACTGACCTAGCGCCTGGTGTCATTGACTTAACCTGAATCAGGGAAATCGGTCACGGGTCAGGGGAACTAGAGGCAGTCAGGTTTTACCTCCCCATCCAGAAGCCATCATCAGTGAGCAAAGCAGAAATTTGGGGTCAGCGCACTCAAGCTGTTAGCAAATGAAGAACTATGTCACACAGAAGGATAATTTATGATTGCTGCTGTGAGTTAAAATCAGCAGACTACATAACAGAAGCTGCTGGTTAGAACCGATAATCCCATGGTCTACCAAGGCATGAAGGCTGCTCAGTTTTATTATTTGCTACACTTCTTCAGAAGAAGTGTCTCTACATCAATGAATTCCAAGCGATAAATATCCCAGTTGTGACCACTAATCTTTACTTGCAATGAAAACATACCAATTTCTATTGGGACTGGAAGCCAGCATATCTTACACTTAATTTCTAGACTGTCAATATATGTTGGTGAGAAGAATTTGCTGATTTATTCCTAAGAGACCGAAGAAGTATGCTTTAGCTCAAGTCAAATGTTTCCAGTTTACTCACCAGAGTACTGTGTGGTTTTGGTGTTCAGCAGTGTCTTTTATTTTTGCTTTCGTGTACAACTGCACTTGTAATTAAATTTAGAACAATAGGTTAGTCTGTATAAAAGTGGTCTATCATTGTTCACAGGCACACTGTGAAATTCCCTGGTTGCGCCTGCTATCCTTTCAGTGGAAATCCATTTTGCACATGCAAGCTGCTATTTAACCACAAAGGTTTTTTCATCAATCACTGTCTGCTGGAGGTTACCCAAACTTCACCTTAATCTCAAAAAACAAGCTGCTCTCTTTAGAAACATGCCTGGACTATTTTGCTGCTGCAGAAACCTGAGAAAGGTTGGATTTACATAGTCTTTCTATATATAAAAAAACACAAAAGGAGTTGACTGTAGGCCTTGCAATGGTGCACTTCAATAAAGCTCTGACACATTGCGTTAGGCGACGGCATGAGACGGACTTGTACCACAGTGGATTCTCAAAACCAATTCTGTTGCACTGACAAGCCTGAAGACTTGCGCGAGGAAGAGTGGATTTTGATCTCCTGTCAAAAGAATTTTGATTTCCAGGAAACAAGAAGTCACGGTTTGTGGAAGTTTCTTTTGAATTATGCATCCAGAAGCGAGAAGGGACAATGTGGCATATGGAGGAGAGATATCAGGGGAAAATGAGGTGAGCCATTTTGATTCACAAGCCTGTTGTGCCATTCCATAATCCGTGGCCCAAGTCCACATATTTGCTTTTGTCCCACAATAATGCTTAGTAAACAAATCAAAAAGTGTATCAGCCTCAGTACTAAAATTAACAAATGATCTGGCATTGAATGCTATTTGCAGAAGGGAATTCCACATTTCTACCAACCTTTACATGGAGTAGAAGTGTCCTAATTTCACTTCTGAAAGCTTGGCTCTATTTTTTTTAAATCTCAGAAAGAGGCTACTCAATTAATCGATGCAGTTTCCCCACTGTCAGTCCTATCTGTTCCTCTTCAGAACTGAAAACAGTGATCATTTCACTCTAGGCCTTCTCAGATTCCAGGGAATACAATCCTAATGGGTGTAATTCTTGCCTCTAATTTAGAAATCCGGAAATCATTATGGTAAATCTCAGCCACATTTTCCTCTTAGGCCAATGTATCCCTCCTTCAGGTGTGGTGTTCAGAGCTGTTTACAGCACCGTAGGTAACAAAGTGTGAAGCTGGATGAACACAGCAGGCCAAGCAGCATCTTAGGAGCACAAAAGCTGATGTTTCGGCCCTAGACCCTTCAGCAGAGAGGGGAATGGGGAGACGGTTCTGAAATAAATAGGGAGAGAGGGGGAGGTGGACCAAAGATGGATAGAGGAGAAGATAGTTGGAGAGGAGAGTATAGGTGGCGAGGTAGGGAGGGGATAGGTCAGTCCGGGGAGGACGGACAGATCAAGGAGGCAGGATGAGGTTAGTCGGTAGGAAATGGAGGTGTGGTTTGAGGTGGAAGGAGGGGTTAGGTGAGAAGAAGAACAGGTTAGGGAGGCGGGAACGAGCTGGGCTGGTTTTGGGATGCAGTGGGGGGAGGGGAGATTTTGAAGCTTGTGAAGTCCACATTGATACCATTGGGCTGCAGGGTTCCCAAGCGGAATATGAGTTGCTGTTCCTACAACCTTCAGGTGGCATCATTATGGCACTGCAGAAGGCCCAGGACAGAGATGTTGTTGAAGGAGTGGGAGGGGGAGTTAAAATGGTTCATAACTGGGAGGTGCAGTTGTTTATTGCTGTCTCCTAGCTGCTACTCTCTCTGATTTTCCTCGATATTTTTCTTCCTGGATGGGAGAACCTCATGTGAGAATCTATGTCTGAATTTTGCTTTTTACTGAGGAGTGTGTTTATAGGATGTTACTAAATTGCAACAATTAATTAGGAATATCTATTATTTATTGTTCATTAGTAATGATCATTATTAGTAACTTTTAATTATTAGTAACTATTAGCAAGTATTAATTACTAATTATCTATTACTCTGTTAAGTTTTCCAATCATTAAGTCATTCTAAATTCCTATTTTTGTTTGTATTTTAATTAATTTTTAATAAATTATGTTTCATGAGGGGGGAGGTGTAAGGGCAGGTGTAGTACTTCCTGTGGTTGCAGGGAAAAGTGACAGGGTGGTGGGGCTAGTGGGGAATGTGGTGTGGGTAAGGAAGTAGCGGAGAGCACGGTCCCCCCCGGAAGGCAGATAAGGGTGGGGTCAGATTGCAAATGGTGGAAGTGACAGAGGATGACGTGTTGAATCCGGAGTTGGTGGGGTGATATGTGAGATGAGGGGAATTCTGTCTTTTGGGTTGTAATTGCGGGGAGTGGGTGTGAGGGATAAGTTGCAGGAAACACAAGAGATGCGTTTGAGGGTGTTTTCGACCACTGTGGAGGGGAATTTGTGGTCCTTGAAAAACGAGGAAATCTGGGGTGTCCGGGAGTGGCATGGCTCATCTTGGGAGCAGATGCAGCAGAGGCAAAGAAATTGGAAATAGGAGATGGCATTTTTGCAGGCAGGTGGGTAGGAGGCAGCGTATTCTAGGTAGCTGTGAGAGTCAGTGGGCTTGAAATAGATATCGGTTTCCAGGTGGTTGATGGAAACAGAGAGGTCCAGGAAGGAGAGAGAGGTATCGGAGATGATCCAGGTGAGCTTAGGGTTGGGGTCGAAGGTGTGAGTGAATTGGATGAACCATTCGAGCTCTTCTTGGGAGCATGAGGCAGTGCCAATACAGTCATCGATATAACGGAGGAAGAGGTAGGGGATAGGGCCAGTGAAGCTGCCCCTCACTCCTGTCCCAGTCCCCAAGAAAACCTTCCACATCAAGCAGATGTTCACCTGCACATTTGCTAATGTGGTATATTGTATCCACTGTTCCCGATGTGGTGTCCACTACATCGGGGAAACCAAATGAAGGTTTGGGGGCCGCTTTGTGGAGCACCTACTCTCGGTTTGTGACAAACGACTGCACCTCCCAGTCGCAAACCAGTTCAACTCCCCCTCCCACTCCTTGGATGACATGTCCATCCTGAGCCTCCTGCAGTGTCACAACGATGCCATCCAAAGGCTGCAGGAATGGCACCTCATAGTCCGCTTGGGAACACTGCATCCCAATGGTATCAATGTGGACTTCACGAGCTTCAAAATCTCCCCGCTCCTGACTTCATCCCAAAACCAGCCCAGCTCATCCCCACCTGCTTGACCTGTCCGTCTTTTCTCTCACTTATCTGCTCCTCCCACCTCACTGACCAAACCCCACCCCCACTTCCTACCTACCAGCCTCATCTCCGCCTCTCTGACCTGTCCGTCTTCCCTTGACTGACAACCCCCGATTCCAACTCCTGACCTACAATCACCTTTACCGGGTCCATCCCCACCTCCTTGACCTGTCTGTCTCCTCTCCACCTAACTGCTCCTTTATCCAGCTTCCATCCGTCGCCCCCACCCCCTGCCATCTCTATTTATTTCAGAGTCCCCTTCCCCTCCCCCATTTCAGAAGGAGGGTACAGGCCCGAAATGTCAACTTTCCTGCTCCTCTGATACTGCTTGACCTGCTGTGTTCATCCAGCTCTACACCTTGTTATCTCAGGTTCTCCAGCATCTGCAGTTCCTATTAACTCGGAGAGAAAGGAAACCTGTGGTGAATATGTCGAGGTCCATTCTTCAACAATGGCATCCCTGCCACATTTTAAATGTGTTTAGAATACAGGTTTACTCTTACGGGGAGGCAGTGACCTGGCTTCTTCTGATACACTAAAAGCTATGCAGGTTCTTAGTCAGATTTGTGAAGGTTTTCCAAGCCATTCTTCTCAGAAACAGCTGTGTATTGACCTGGTTTGCTGATGGGCCCCAATAATTCTACAGCAATTTATTAGAAACATCACAGGTCAGAGGCGAAGGTAAGGTTGGATGACAGGGTGGAGGGAGGGATCGAATGTCAACTGGATGGTGGGGGAGAGAGACTCGGGGTTCATGACAGGTGGGAGAAATTAGATCGTGCAGAGTAGCCAGACAGAGGTTGTAGCAATTCTTCTTTTGAGACAAAATCAGGGATGCATTCTTATCGGGGAAACAAAAACACCTGTTATCTCTCCCGAGTTGTTAATTTCCTGAATTCATGCTATTGAAATCTGAGATGGAGGTGCCAGTGTTGGACTGGGGTGGACAAGGTCAGAAATCACATGACACCAGGTTACAGTCCAACAGGTTTGTTTGAAAACACAAGTTTTCAGACATTTGCCCCTTCTCTTCACTTCACCACCTGATGGAACACACAGGCACAGAATTTATAGGCAGAGAGATCAAATGATCATTCAAATGGTGTGAGTCAAGCGTCAATACCAGAAGCTCCTGGAAAAGCTCAGGAGGTCTGGCAGCATCTGCAAAGAGAGATCAGAATTAATGTTTTGGGTCCAGCGACCCTTCCTCAGAAGTGATGGTAGATAGGTAAAATGTCAGTTTGTATGCAGAAGATAGGGTCGGGGAGACACGAAGGAGAAAATGATAGGTGGGAATAGAGCTCAAAGAGACAGGAGAACAGTTGGACAGACAAAGGAGTGGATAATGGCATGGCTCAGAGAGTGACTAGCTATTAACGGCTAACAATAGGTAGTGGGTAAGGGCAGGCTATGTGACAACAAGGACTGGTGTGAGTTTTGGCATGGGAAAGTTCATGTCCTAAAAATTTTGAACTCGACAGAGTCTGGAAGGCTGCAGGGTTTCCAAAAAAAAGTAGAAAATGAGGCTTCACTGGAACACTGCAGCAATCCTGAATCAGAGATGTTGGCCAGGGAGCAGGATGGTGTGTTAAAGTGGCTAGCAATTGGAAGCTCGGGGTCATTTTTTTGCAAGCGGAACGTAGATGCTCTGCGAAATGGTGGCCCAGTCTATGCTTCGTTTCCCCAATGCAGAGAAGACTACACTGTGAGCAGTGAATGCAATAGACTGGATTCTGGGAAGTGCAGGTAAAGTGCTACTTCACCTGGAAGGTGTGTTTGGGGCCTTGGATACTGCGGAGGGTGGAGATAAATGGGCAGGTGTTAAACCTTGGGTGGTTGTAGGGGAAGGAGCCGTGGGGGCTGTGTTGGGGGGGGGGGTGTCGGCAGTGGAGTGGGTGTTGTGTGTGAAGAAAGAATGGACCAGGGTGTCCCAGAGGGAAGAGACCCTGCAGAAGGCAGACAATGGAAGGGAGGAGAATATGTCTGGTAGCAGCATCTTGCTGTTGGTGGCAGAAAAGGCAGCTGATGATCTTCAGGATGCGAATGCTGACGGAATGGTATGTAAGGACAAGAGGGACCTTATTGCTGTTGAGGGAGGGAAGAGGGGTTAAGAACGGAAGTGTGGGAGATGGGTCAGATCTGGTTGAGGACCCTGTCAACAATGGTGCTGGGGAATCTTTGGTTGAGGAAGAAGGTGGACATTTCAGAGGGTCCTTTGTCGAAGCTGGCCTCATTACAGCATGCGTGATAGAGGAAGGGGAGCTGGAAGAATGGAATGGAGTCTTTACATGAAGCAGGGTGCAAGTATGTATAGTCCAGATAGCTGTGGGAATCAGTGGGTCTAAAGTGGATATTATTGTCCAGCCTATCCTCAGAAATGGAAACAGAGATGTCGAAGAAGGGAAGGGAGGGTTTAGAAATAGACCAGGTTAAAGTGAGGGCAGGGTGGAAATTTGAAATGAAATTGATGCACTCTTCCAATTTCGGAGGAGAGAGGGAAGCAGCACTGATTATATCATCGGTGTACTAGAGAAAGAGTTGTGGGTGAAGTATCAATAGACTGAATAATAAGTCTCTGCAAGTAATCAAAAGTGTCAGGTAGTGGAAGTAAAGTGTCAAAAGCTGAACAGTGAAGGGATGACCTGAGGAACTTAGTCACTGCAACAAATCATAATCAGGAGTTCTATCTCTGCAGACCTGGTTACATCTCCTGCCTCAAGGCCTCTACTCCTTCACAATTAGATGTGATCACAGATGGTTGGAGTTTTATTTTCAATTTTACGCATTTAACTTCCTTTCTTGACTCTCAGTCCTGTGGAAAGGACGTCATAAACAAGTCCGGTACATGTTTGTTTTTACATGACAGAAACAGACATAGGCAGACTGTGAAGAGTCAAGTGCTTTTGTGAGAATAAGAAAGAATGCATGTGTGTAGTGAGAGTGTGAATGAGATTTGAAAGAAAAGTGAGTGAACATAAACGCATGTGAACATTTTCTGATCTCATTGCATTGTGTCTAAATAACAAGGCCAATACTGACAGAGTTATTACTGTTACATCTTTTGGTAAGATTGTACTATTTACTGTGAAGATTAATGATTGAAGCACTATCCCCATGTCTCCAGGTATGTTTATATTGATTTTGTCTCTTAGTAGCTGTCCAGAACATTGATAGATTGCTGTTGATATAAAGAACATGCCATCTTAAATCTTCTCAGGCATCAAGATCCTCAAGATTTTTAAATCATATTGCCTTTCCTTATTCTCCTCTCTCATTTTTGGGTATGTCTTGAACAAAGATTCTGATTATTCTTAAATCCTGGCCAATCATATAATAATGTGAATAGTAGAAAGTCAAGGTATTAATCCTTGGTCGTACTTTCTGCTCTAAATCCCAAAAGCATGACATACCATAAACATAAAATTGAAAAAGTATACTGAGGAATAATAATTCCCTGCCATGTTGAATGTCATATTGTAAGAACTTAATATACTTCATCCCATTAGCTACCCTGTTGGCAATATAATTCTTCTGGAAGGAAATCAATTGGCACCAAACCTTTAAAAATCTCACCAGGAGTGCCACATATTTGATGAGTGTAGGGTTGTTGTGTGAAGCAAATATTTCCACCCAGGTTTCAAAGTTCATCAGCTAAGTTAAGCGTTTTCTCTCATTCGGAGACTTATGGCCACCAGCCGATGGGCTAATTATTTACCTTAAGGCCCTAGCCTCTGTCTCATTCTGATTTTGAGGGTAGCTTAACACAACTTTCCGCTAAAAGAAGCAGCATATTGCAAAAGAAATACGAGGGCTGCCCAGCTAGTTTGCATGCATCACCTCTACCCGAATCGCAATGTAAAATCATCTGAACATAAATGCCAATGCAGGGATCAGAGAATTGGCTGAAATTAGCAGTATAAGAGACTTTGCAGACAAAATACAAGTCATGATTACCACGTAAGGCTAAAAAAGTATGAAGCTGAGAGGAGACAGTGGTTGCTAGTAGGGTAGTTAATAATTGGTATCCTTTTATCTGTGACAGATGGTAGGAATGAAACAAAAACAGAACATTACAAAGGTCAGATAAGGTCATCCATTGCACCTCCTTTGCCAACTGAAGAAGCCAACTCTGGAATGGCAAAGTTTGACACAAGTACGGCACATAAAGTTATCCCTTACTGTTGGTAAGGGAATGATATCTACTGATGGCATATTGGCAGGGATGGCGTTCGTTCTGGAGTTTACGATAGCACGGATCATTGTGGTGGTGAACCTTTGATGTCACCATCTGCTTCAGTCGTCAAAGTTTCCGATTTTTATCATGATTGATGCTGATACTTTCAAGTCCCCTCTGACAACCTCAAGTCAGAACTCTGGATCCTCTGCTGGTCTCTTCTCCCGAGGGTGTGTGTTGGTGGGGGTGGGTGGGTGGTCACTTCCCAGTATAAAATTGGCCCATAGGGCTGTGACCATCTTCCATGCTCAGGGCCGAGCCACTGAAGCCTTCTTTGCTTGTGTGGTACCCAGCCTACTTGGTGTGTTTGTCCTCTAAAGGACATTTGGTGACATTGTTGAAATGACATGGAAAGACAACGGAGTTGTAGAGATTAGAGATGGAGGTGTTACCGAGTCCTTTCTCTTGGGTGGTATGGGTTCTCTGAACTTTGCTACTGTTTGAGGATAAAGACCAGATTATTAACCATCTTGGTCCAAAGAGACAGCTTCTTGTTTCCCATGCCTTAAAAATGGTTGGTCCAAAGTTGTCAGCCTTTCCAACATTCTGAGCAAAGGATTTGTTACTTGTCACTGCAACTCAGAGGAGTAAAGTTTGATGAGTCTGATCATAGTGGAGACTAACACCCTGCCCGTAACTACTGTTCTCTTGCCCTAATAATGAGAGAGAGAACTTGACATAGGCACAATGTAGACAATCCACAAGCCTTTGGATCTGGCCACCTGTCTGAGCAACCACTCTGGCTTCATCAGCCCAGAAGCCCACAGATGAGGACATGCAGAACTTGTGTCTTGTCTTTCAATCCTGACAGGTTATAGAATTTCTCACTGCAAATGTGTGCATAGCCAACCCCTTCCTGTGTCAGTTCAGAAGGTATAGATCTGTACGGCTGGGAAAACAGAAACGGACTTCGACGCAAACCTGTTTTACCCTGTTATTTATCTCAGAATTGAAAACTGTGAATTGAACAGTGAGACATGTATAATGGAAGTTAAGCACGAGACTCTGATGTTTGGGAGGACAGCTGATTCTGCATTGTATTCGGAAGGGATTGTCCTGTTGCGGGTGCCAAAGATTTTCACGGGATCCATGAAATCAAGTGTAAGTCAGCATGACAATGATAACTTCTCCCCATACTTCTCTTGCAGCTGAGATCATGATAAATTCGATCTACCATGGATCTACCTGTAGCCACATTGTGCCTTTGCATGTATTTTATTGGCTAGTCACTTGACCATCACTCGAATGACTCTGGCAAAGGGTATCCCAATGACACTGAAGAGTTAACGGTTCGTGTAGTTACTGAAACAGCATTGACCATCTTTGTTGTTGTATAACATGATGACGTTTGCATATGCAGTCAGCTGGAGACTTCACTCCAGCTGGAGGAGGAAGAGTATGGCAGCAGGTAGGGCTTTCCACACTCAGATAGTTCAGCTAGTATTCCATCCTTTCCAGGTAGCCCCCTTCCTTCTGGGGAGCGACTGGCCTTTTTCAGCTCAAGTAATGAAGAGTCTACATCAGGCTCGTACATGAGAGATAACTACAGAAGTTGATTAAGTTTGGACCGGGAGATGCCAGTCTCAAGTGAGTGTGGCTTGTTAGATTCTATACAGTGAGCTATTTGCTCATTCCTTTCTGTGAGTACTTCTGTATTTACGGGCTTGAAAGGAGCAACTTTGGCGACAATGGGGCCAAATGCTCTTTCGAAGAACTCTTATATAGTGTACACGTTATCGTTGTCACTAACAGATTGTACTACCTCTCAAAAGCTGATTCAATACTTGTTGGCACAGGACTGTCCTCAGCACAATTGCCTTGGCTAGCATTTGATGGCTGCATGCTTTAGCATTAGGAGACAGGTTGTAAGGCAAACTGGGCTGCATTCTGTGCTTCAATGATAGGAGCCTTTTCCAGAATAGAGCTCGCAAGACTGCAGCTGCTTCTGCATCTTTCCTCGCCATTGAAGGTGCCTGCAGCTTCACAGATAATTGACTATTGAGACTTCCGCGCTTCGTGAACATCAGCTGGTGAAAAAGGCCTGCCCACAAGCTCCTGAAACCTTCTGACGTTTACTGTCATTTCTCATTGATTGAATATTGCTGATGTAGAATAATCTTTTCACGATGCATTTAGTTCAAAAAAATGCAAAATCCATCTGAAAATTAAGGAAATTGATAGGAAAATGCATAGTAGACAGACGGATGCACAAAATAGGAGCAGAAGTACATCTTTGTGCCCAATCCACAATTCAATTAGATTAAGGCTTATCTCTTTCTGTTTTGAATTCTACATGCTTGCCGACCCTAATAATCTTAGATTCTTATTAGACAAGGGAACCAATCTATATCTTTAAGTAATATTCAACAACACCATCTCCCACTGCCTTTTGAGGCAGAGTCCCACAAATTCCAATAACATTTGACAAATTAAGAAGAAAGTCAGAAGTCACACGACACCAGGTTAGAGTCCAGCAGGTTTATTTGAAATCACAAGCATTCAGAGCGCTGCTCCTTCGTCAGGCGGAGTGAAGAGAAGCACACAGTCACAGAATTTATAGGCAGAGATATCCAAAGATCATGCAAGCAGTGTGAGTGGACTGTCAACAGGCTGAATAATAAGTCTCTGCAGGCGATCAAAAGTGTCAGACAGAGTGAGTAGTTTCAACAGCTGAATAGCCAGCAAAGGGATGACCTGTAATTTAGTTAATTGAGACAGTGAGATAATTACAAATAATTTAAAATTAGAAGGTGGTGTTGGAAACAAACCAAAAGGCTGGAATAACACGATAGGTATGTGTCACATGCTCAGGGTCTAACCAAAGTAACAAGTAATCTAAAACTGTACAACTAATTAAGGTAGAGGGATCATAACAAGTTATCAAGGTGATGATGTCAAAACAGGAGAACATGGAAGATTTCACAGATATAAAAACAGTATGGTGGCCTCACATGTAGAATGAAATGAACCCAAGACCTTGGTTGATGCCATCTTTATGGGTATGGAACTTGGCTATCAGTTTCTGCTGGGCGATTCTGCATTTCGCATCTCCATGGCCATCTTGGAGGGCCATTCAAGGAAAGGAGAAGTGTGATCGAAAGCAGGAAGTGGTCCAGATCAACAGATAGTTATGTTAGGCTGTGCATAGGACCTTTCAGCAAGCATTGCACTTAATACCTTTTTATCAACTCCACAACTCCTTCACAAATATTTCAAGGAAGTTCAGAAGGTGCTTATTTCTACAAAATTGGTACCCCACCCACAACCATCCTAACCCTGTAACTCCACATTTCCCATGGCCAATTCACCTATCCTGCACATCTTTGAACACTGACAGCAATTCCCCATGGCTGATTGACCTTAGTTGCACATCTTTGGACTGTGGGAGGAAACTGGAGCACCCGGAGAAAACCCTCGCAGACATGGGGAGAATATCCGTCTGTGTGGAGTTTGCACAGTCACCCGAGGGTGGAATTGAACACGGCTCCCTGGTGCTGAGATGAAGCTCAAGAAAATGCACCAGGCACATAAAACACGAGTCAAAGAACAATTATTTTACAAAGAAAAACAACTATAATGATTTCTGCAAAGTTAGATATCCATAAGACCATAAGACATAGGAGTGGAAGTAAGGCCATTCAGCCCATCAAGTCCACTCCGCCATTTAAATCATGGCTGATAGGCATTTCAACACCACTTCCCTGCACTCTCCCCGTAGCCCTCGATTCCTTTTGAGATCAAGAATTTGTCGATTTCTGCCTTGAAGGCATCCAACATCCTGGCCTCCACTGCACTCTGCGGCAATGAATTCCACAAGCCCACCACTCTTTGGTTGAAGAAATGTCGTCTCATTTCAGTTTCAAATTTACCCTCTCTAATTTTAAGGCTGTGCCCACAAAGGCTTCAAAAAATTTGATAACTAACAATACAAGAAAATGTCTGGGCAAATTTGCAATTGCTGGGTTAAAAAGGGACATTTTAAAACACACCTTTGAAGTGGAGATAGAGTTGGGGAAATCAGACAGGTGTAGGGTGGAATTCCAGAACTCAAAAGCACAGACAGCTAAGGGTACTAGCATCAATGGTGAACCCATTAAAATCAGGGACCCTTATTCAGGTCAGAACTGGATGAGCACAGATAGCTCAGAGAAGTGTCATGCTGGAGTAAGTACAAGAGACAGGGACACATGAAGTATGGAGGAGTTTTGAAATCAATTCCGAGAATTTTAAAATTGAGGGATTTCTTAGTTCAGAGCTAGTGACAGGTAAATGAGATTGATGTGAATCAAGATGTACATGGCAGAGTTATGAGTGATCTCAAGTCTTTGGGGGATGAACGATGGAAAGGCAGCTCATTGGAATAGGTGTAACAAAAGCACGAAGGGGAGTTTCAGCAAAAAGTGAACTGAGGCAGAGGTAGAGAGTGGCAATGCTGCAGAGGTGGGCATGAGGGGATCAGATGACATGAATATAGAATTCCTACAGCATGGAAACAGGCCCATTGTGTTCACACTGACTTTCCAAAAGACAATCCCACTCAGAACCGGCCCCCGAAACATGTCCTGTAACCTTGCATTTCATGGTTAACCTACATAACCCTGCACACTATGGGCAATATAGCAATCCACTGAACGGGCTCACTTGGGGAGTAACCGGAGTGCCCAGAGGAAACCCACACAGACACAGGGGGATGTGCAGACTCCACACAGACACAGCTGCCCGACGGTGGAACTGAACCCTGGGCCCTGCCACTGTGAGGCAGCAGAGCTAACCATTGAGCCACCGCACTGTGCAATGTAGTCAGAAATTCATCTCAGAGTCAGCCTGACATTACGGTTGTAAATTCCAGATCCATCAAGGATCAAAAGCAATGCAAGATTTCAGAGGGTGCTGAAGGTGGCAGCCAATCTCGGAGACTGGTGTTCCCTATCAGAGAGTATTCTCGCAGTTACTCAGCGTTGGTACTGAGGTTGTCGTATGTGCGTGCAATTCAATATGAATGAAATACCAAGTTAGTCACTGTAATAACACTTGCTAATATAAAAACCCACTTGTGTGAATAATTAGTAATTATTGAAATCCATGCTCAAATTCGTTTCCTATTAAGCTCACAACTAGCCTAGAAAGGGAGTTCTCAATGAATCCAATACAGATTGGTGAAAATTCATGTCTCAAGCTGTTCTGATATTGTGGCAAACAATTGCACGACCCAGCAAGTATTATCGTAACTTTTATGTTTCATTGTAAATGCGTATATCCTGGTGCATTCGTGCTGAAATAAAGACTCGCATTTATGGATGCCTTTTGTGAATATCATTTAAACTCAAAGTACTTTAATGACCAGTGAAACAGTTCTGAAGTGTATTTTTTTTTAAGGATTGAGGATGAATTACAACCTTCCTACTTCAAGAGATTCTGGGATGGATCCTGACTCTAATGCGTGATCTGCTGACTGCTAAATTCAGGGGAGGTGATGTTTGATAGATTGAATAGCTCAGTGCTTTGGAGTTGTGTGTACTCCCTTCAACACCTCTCCTTAACTCTGCATATTTCCAATGAACTGTTTCAATGTCTTTGCTGCCTTCATGAATGAGCTTCCCCAATTCCGTCACAATTCCCATGGGTTAGAAGGCACTTTTCACCTTTTCAGGGACTTTAGGTTTTGAAGTGTAGTCATTGCTTTACTGAGCTATGCTGTGCTTATTTGGCTCAAAGCCACTGTGAGGTTAAACATGGCCATGAGGCAGAATGGGTTGCTTCAAAGTGATCCAAGAATAGCGCTAAATGAGAAATTCCTTAACAATTAATCCACTGTTTGGAAATCCAATAGGAGGCATGAGTTGCTTCAACTATTTGTTTCAAAAGTGAGAAAAACAAAATAAGCAAATCTACAAGACAGCATAGTTCAAAAACAATGATATTTCAAATAACTGAGTTATTGTTACAAAATAATTGCATTTATTCAATAAGAACAAATGACAATCCGGACTGAAGTTCCGGCTGACACACATCTGGGACTGTGCTGTGCAGTAGGATTTGTATAACTTAATTCAGCACTTTCATGCATAATGCATGGTTTGAAGTAATTTAGTAAACAAAAATCAAGAGAAATTCAGCCTACAAAGTGTCCCAGACTGTGTGTGTTTGTTTCTTTTATTCATAATGCAATCACTATCTATTTCCTTCAAAATGTGCTTTTGAGCAGCATTACATTTTCCAATGAAAGTTCTGCAAGCTTATGTATTAAATAATAGTATGTAAAATGATGATGTGACAAACATTTCTGAAACTGGGCACACTCTGACAGTTGAAGCATCCAGAATGATGTTCCAGCAAAGATCCAGTGAAGGAGTTGGAAAATCATCTTGCGGATGAGATGTCAAAATGGAGACCACACCTGCCTGCTTGGTGGATTTGAAATATCTCTTAACATATTTGGAACAGTTGGGAGTGGTAGTGGTAGTAGTGGGGCAAAAAATGTATTATATAGAACATAGAACATTACAGCACAGTACAGGCCCTTCGGCCCTCAATGTTGTGCTGACCTGTCATACCGTTCTCAAGCCCATCTAACCTACACTATTCCATGTACGTCCATATGCTTGTCCAATGACGACTTAAATGTACCTAAAGTTGGCGAATCTACTACCGTTGCAGGCAAAGCGTTCCATTCCCTTACTACTCTCTGAGTAAAGAAACTGCCTCTGACATCTGTTCTATATCTTTCACCCCTCAATTTAAAGCTATGCCCCCTCGTGCTCGCCGTCACCATCCTAGGAAAAAGGATCTCCCTATCCACCCTGTCTAACCCTCTGATTATTTTATATGTTTCGATTAAGTCACCTCTCAGCCTTCTTCTCTCTAATGAAAACAGCCTCAAGTCCCTCAGCATTTCCTCATAAGACCTTCCCTCCATACCAGGCAACATCCTAGTTAATCTCCTCTGCACCCTTTCCAAAGCTTCCACATCCTTCCTATAATGCGGTGACCAGAACTGTACACAATACTCCAAGTGCGGCCGCACCAGAGTTTTGTACAGCTGCAGCATAACCTCATGGTTCCGGAACTCGATCCCTCTCTTAATAAAAGCTAAAACACCGTATGCCTTCTTAACAGTCCTGTCAACCTGGGTGGCAACTTTCAAGGATCTGTGTACATGGACGCCGAGATCTCTCTGCTCATCTACACTGCTAAGAATCTTACCATTAGCCCTGTACTTTGTCTTCCGGTTACTCCTACCAAAGTGCATCACCTCACCCTTGTCTGCATTAAACTCCATTTGCCACCTCTCAGCCCAGCTCTGCAGCTTATCTATGTCTCTCTGCAACCTACAGCATCCTTCGTCACTATCCACAACTCCACCGACCTTAGTGTCGTCTGCAAATTTACTAACCCATCCTTCTACGCCCTCATCCAGGTCCTTTATAAAAATGACAAACAGCAGTGGACCCAACACCGACCCTTGCAGTACACCACTAGTAACTGGTCTCCAGGATGAACATTTCCCATCAACTACCACCCTCTGTCTTCTTCCAGCAAGCCAATTTCCGATCCAAACTGCTATATCTCCCACAATTCCATTCCTCCGCATTTTGTACAATAGCCTATTGTGGGGAACTTTATCGAATGCCTTGCTGAAATCCATATACGCCACGTCAACCAGTTTACTCTCATCTACTTGTTTGGTCACCTTCTCAAAGAACTCAATAAGGTTTGTGAGGCACGACCTTCCCTTCACAAAACTGTGCTGACTATCCCTAATCAATTTATTCTTTTCTAGGTGATTATAAATCCTATCCCTTATAACCTTTTCCAACACTTTACCAACAACTGAGGTAACGCTCACTGGTCTATAATTACCAGGGTTGTCTCTACTCCCCTTCTTGAACAGGGGATCCACATTTGCTATCCTCCAGTCATCTGGCACTATTCCTGTGGACAATGACGCGTTAAAGATCAATGCCAAAGGCTTGGCAATCTCCTCCCTGGCTTCCCAGAGGATCTGAGGATAAATCCCATCCAGCCCAGGGGACTTATCTATCTTCACCCTCTAGGATTTCTAATACCTCTTCCTTGTGAACCTCAATCCCACCTAGTCTAGTAGCCTGTATCTCAGTATTCTCCTCGACAACATTGTCGTTTTCTAGAGTGAATACTGTTGAAAAATATTCATTTAGCGCTTCCCCTATCTCATCTCACTCCACACACAACTTACCACTACTATCCTTGATTGGGCCTAATCTTACTTTCGTCATTCTTTTATTCCTTAAAAACCTATAGAAAGCCTTAGGGTTTACCCTGATCCTATCCGCCAACAACTTCTCATGTCTCCTCCTGGCTCTTCTGAGCTCTCTCTATAGGTCTTTCCTGGCTACCTCGTAGCCCTCAAGTGCCCTAACTGAGCCTTCACATTTTCATCCTAACATAAGCCTACTTCTTCCTCTTGACCAGAGATTCCACCTCCTTCGTAAACCATGGCTCCCGCACTCTACAACTTCGTCCCTGCCTGACAGGTACATATTTATCTAGGACACATAGAAGCTTTTCCTTGAATAAGCTCCACATTTCTAATGTGCCCATCCCCTGCAGTTTCCTTCCCCATTCTATGCTCCCTAATTCTTGCCTAATCTCATCGTAATTGCCTTTCCCCCAGCTATAACTCTTGCCCAGTGGCATACACCTATCCCTTTCCATCACTAAAGTAAACATAACAGAATTGTGATTGCTATCACCAAAGTGCTCACCTACTTCCAAATCTAACACCTGGCCGGGCTGATTACCCAGTACCAAATCTAATGTCGTTTCGCTCCTTGTTGGCCTATCTACATACTGTGTCAGGAAGCCCTCCTGCACACTCTGGACAAAACCTGACCCATCTATAGTACTCGAACTATAGTGTTTCCAGTCAATATTTGGAACGTTGAAGTCCCCCTTGACAACTACCCTGTCTCTCTCACTCCTATCGAGAATCATCTTTGCTATCCTTTCCTCTATATCTCTGGAACTATTTGGAGGCCTGTAGAAAGCTCCCAACAGGGTGACCTCTCCTTTCCTGTTTCTAACCTCAGCCCATACTACCTCAGTTGACGAGTCCCCAAACATCCTTTCTGCAACTGTAATACTGTCCTAGGCAACAAATACTTTTTAATTAACACCACTGAAATGTTTCTCTGTTGTCTTACAATGTATGAATTAGCTATTACACTTGCATACAGAACAAAGATTACACCACTCAGAAGCCATCCACTGACAGTGACAACTGGGACAGAAATAGTGGCATACAAATGCACCTATGTTCATTTGAGCTCCCTATCAGCTTGCGATGATTGGCAAAGACAAATAACCAAAACTATTCACACACCTATATTTCAATATTGTTACAGTCAAGATGTCTTGAATAATGCCAAAAGTTGGACAAGATTTCCTAATCTATGGTGATTCAGAGGCCAGGCATCCAGATGTCCCAGATGAGACCAATTTTTTTTGGGATCCAATTTGAAACAAGAGGCTTATTTTTAAAAACTTGAAATCCCTGTTGCTGCATAAAATCACAAAATTCCATAATCTTAAACAGACTTTTTTTACTGTGAGTTAATAAAGCAAACTGTCATGACTCTCTATCTTGTACATCCAGAATTAACATGAGGAAAACATGAATTTACAGGTAAAGGTGATCAGATGCTTCATAAACTACACATTGACTGGCAATTACAACTAAGACGGGCTTCCCCAAACTTGTTAACATGCCACCCGGTGACCAGACGCAAATACTCATGAAAGCTTGGCTTTCCTCAAAGGGACATTTAGTTGTTACTTCAAATAAATCGTCTGATCCGCAGCCAATGACAGCTTTCTTTTACCCGAGTTCCATGAGGACAATCTTAACAGAAAAGGCACAGTCTTCCAGTTTTACCTCAAATCTTCTCATAGCTTGAGAATGTTTGATCTTCTTTTTCAGCTGGTCTAACCTTCAACTTAGCCTGCACACCCCACTGTATCGACCACACTGCACTCCAGCATTTAATACATGAATGGGCCCAAATTCTCAGCTGGCAACCATGGCTTTTGGGTTTCCCTGGGCATCAATTCCCTCAGATACATGGGGCAAGTCCTGCTCCTGGTTTCCCAAAGTCCCAAATCTTAGCATCACACAGCTCCTAATAACTCCGAGGCTTCTTTGAGATCCAGGCCAGTCACCGGTGGGCTAACCTGCCACCGGCGATATCTCCCACCACAGCTCAGTCCTCGTCCATTGTCAGGATCGAACATATCAAACATGGGGCAGTCTGTACCTTAAATGTTACAATCTCCAATTAATCAAGGATAATGGTTCAGATTTAAACATGCAGCCAACCTACTTTAGACTAAAATAAATTGGTCACTTCACAATTGCTTACAAAAACACAGATCAAACTTAAAACATTATGTGTAAACACAATATTCATCAGGTGTTATTCTTTAGCACATAATTTCATCGCAAGAACAGTTGCTTCAGTGGGTAAATGAACCAACCAGGTTGGCACTCAACACCGTACACTGTACCATATAGAGTTTCTGCTTACAACCAAACTGTCAAATTGGTCAGCATCTGCAATTGGCTACAATGTTTGGGGTGAAGTAAGAAAATTGTTATCAAAAAGATGTATTCTAGATTGCCAGCTTTTTACCCTGGGCTGTGTGGGCTTCAGGGACAAATTTAGGATAAGGCTTATCCTTCATAATCTTCCAAAGGTGTCAAATAAAACCGGACACACTGGTAGACTGTCGCCTTTTAGCCACCAGTGAAGCTGCCTTTGGTGGCAGGAAATGGAAACTGGTCTCCAGCAGGTCAGGGAGCAGGTCCTGATGAAGGGCCTAGGCCCAAAATGTCAAATCTCCTCATCCTCTGATGTTGCCTGGCCTGCTGTGTTCCTCCAGCTCCACACTGCATTGTTTCTGATTCCAGCATTTGTAGTTCTTGCTATCTCTCTCTCACTGGTGTCCACCTTAGCCATTTGGTAGCACTCTTACTTTGGAGTTAGAAGATTATAGGGTGAGGTGCCATTTCAGTAACACAAGGACCTACTCAGGGCATGCTACGCTATCAAAGGTGCTATGTTTTCGATGAAGCCCTAAGTACGATCTACCCATTATTTCAACATTAAAAGATCCGATGACACTATTCAAAGAAATGCAAGGCAGTTATTTTGCTGTTCCCTGGCCAGTCATCCACTCTTAGCCAATCTTGTGGGAAAATACAGATTATCTGGTTATTAATCTCTGCCAGTCCTTGAGCTGCGCTGAATGCAGAACGACTGTTGCACTTTCCTACGGGAGTGACAGCATGCCACACAAAAAAAAACAATGCTCTGTGAAGTACTTTGGAGCGTTAGGTCATGAAATGATTGATATAAATTTAATTTCATTTTCACTCCCTCCCACCACCCCCAATCCTATCTCGTGCCCGAAGCCACTCTTTTAAACAAAGGAAGTGCTTCTAAGGGTGTGTTAAGAGTCTGTACCAGGTCCTATTCATCGCACATGTTTTCTGCAATAGGAATTAATGTGATATGTCCAGTTGTCTAAAAAAAAGCTGCTTGCTTGCACGTTTTTGATTTATTGCCCCTGTTAAGTAGAGCTACGTAATTGTGTTAAACAAAAGTTAAATGAGAATTTAATCATTTTACGAAAGTAAATTGTCTTCCACGTTTTACATGATCTCATTATTTTATTAATTGAAATATGATTATCATTTCATTTAATCAAAAAGAACACATTTTTCACATTAAGTATGCGACGGAAATAGTTTAGTTTAAAGAAATAAAACTTATTTAAACACTAGTGCTCTTTCAGTGCTATTTCAGTAGGAGCTTTGTGCCTCTCACCCTTCATCCCGAGTGTGCAATACTCATTCTATCTGGAAATTTAGGACGTGTAACTGCTTTGCATAGTGCTCTCAATTCTGGGAAATGTGACTTGATGCTATTCTGCAATCAACTAATAACTGCAATACTGTGGGATGTGGTGGCATGGTGATGGTGTAACTGGATTAATAACCCTGTACCCCAGACTAAATGTTCTGATCACACACGATCTGCTTGACTCTCAGCTACAGCTGAAATGGCCAGCAAGCCAGTCAGTTATATCAAACTGTTATGAAGCCTTAACGAATGATCCCAAATATGCACATTGCTTCTTGATTGTTCAGCAACAAAATGGATTCTGTATTTTGGTTCAAATTACAAATGAAGTGACTTCTTAAATTCTTTCCGGTTACAAAGTGTGTGGAAGCATTCTGCAGTGTTTTTGGTGGTGTTAAGCAAGCTCTTTGCCAAAGTTTGCTTTCTGTGCCCTCACCTTAGCGGTCGGGGGTGGAACAGGAGGGCAAAGTTGGTGGTGACTTGTCCGTGCTGGGGTGGATCTCTGCACAGGTCTGTGCCTGTGTGTACAAAACATCTGTAATGTTTGTACTTCTGGGTGAGCAACAAGACAGAAAGGGATACAATGGCTGTGCCTATTTGTAGGTCGACCCCTCCAAGGTCTTTAACACTGACAGCAGATGGCCAGGCGTGGCTGTCAAGGCACCCAACACCTCAGTGCTCGTGTCCATTCAGCACTCTGTTGTACGCCAGTCTGTCAGAATTCCTGCTGGAGTACTACAGGTCTCCGGCCTTGTCCTCCAGTGAGCTGGTGACAAATCATCCTTTCCACTTTGCCTCACTGTCGGCCACTCGAACTGTAGTCAACAGGCACTGATCCAACTCTGTACCACATTCCAGCAGTTGCTTTCCCTGAATTGGGAAGTCTTGACAGTCAGATCAAGTGAGAGGGTAGCGTCACCAGGTCCTGCGGTGTTGCTCTCGGATCTCCTACTCTTGATGGAGCTGGGCATGCTGCCAGTTGCCTAGTGTCCGAAAGCAGGAATTAAAAAGGGGAACATTGCTGTGAGGAAGCAGAGTCGGGGTGGGAAGGAGTGACACCATCAGCCGTTTGCTAATCGTGTCCAACAGCAGGATGAGCATGTGCTTGGAACTGAATAGAGGCACAAGGCAGAACTACACTGTCATATTCACTACCCAGCCTTGATTTCACCTCCTCTGTCATAAAGGGCAACCCCATTTCTCAATTCTCCCACAAGACAAAACATCCTTTCCACTTCTAACCTGTGGATAGCCCTCAGAATTTTCTGTTTAAATCTTCTCAAGTCCAGTGAATACAAGTCTAGCCTGTCCAACCATCACTCATAAGACGGCCTGCTCTTTCCAAATAGCTTGCAATGCACAACTGCAACATACTTATTACAAAAGGAGATTGAACACAAAAGAAAGATTTTTAGCAACTATCCAAATTATTTGCTGTACTTCCAAATAACTTAATTTGAACACGGGACATACACTTTGCTTTCCATTATTCATTCATGGGATGAGGGTATTGCTGGCTAGGCAGCATTTATTGTGCATCCCTAATTGCCCCAAGGACAGTTCAGAGTTAACCACATGTATGGAGTCATACGTAGACCAGACCAGGCAAGGATGGCAGCTTCCTTCCCTAAAGGATATTAGTGAGTCAGATTGGTTTTTCCTGACAATCAACACTGGATTCATGGTCATCATTAGATTCTTAATTCCAGATATTTTACTGAATTCAAATTCCACCATCTGCTGTGGCGGGATTCGAACCTGGGTCCCTAGAACATTATCTGGGTCTCTGGATTAACAGTCCAGCGATAATACCACTAAGCTATTGCCTCCCTTTACAACTTCAACTGTGATGAGAGTCAGCTATGAGTCCAGTAAATTTGGCCATTTTAAAAAGAAATGGAATTTTAATCTGAAAATAGAGAATAGAATAATCTTCAGAATTTCTCTTCATGCCTTTGTGTTCAAATTTACCACTTAGTGGTCCCAAAGCATCATTGCTTTTCACCGACGATCCCTCAAATATTTGTTTGTTTTGCAATATGAGGTGAAAAAGCAGAGAATGTGTTTTTGTATACTTCAAGCTGATATTGCTACCAACATAACTAGATACGTTTCCTAATCAGCTCTGAGCTGTGTATTTTATGCATACATGTTGCATGCAGTTACAGGCTCCTTGTCCCGAAGTAAGGGAGGCAGAAAACCGGAAATTATCGGCTCCTGAGCTTGACATTTGCCACTGGAAAAGTGTTACAGTCAATCACTAAGAAGTTCATAACTGAGCACTTGGAAAAAATATGATCAGGTAGAATCAGAATGATTGAGTGTAATGGGAAGTTGTATTTAACCATTTTACTAAAATTCTTTGATGGAGTAGCATGTCTCGTGGATAAAGGAGAACCTCTTGATGTACTGTTTTTGGATTGCCAGAAGGCATTTGACAACCTTGTAAAAGGTTATTATGCCAAGTAGGAAATAAATGCGTTGAGGTTAATATACGAGCACAGATAGAAGATTGTTTGGCTGGTCAATGAAGAGAATATTCATAAATGGGTCTTTAACCTTTTTGCAGGGTGTGATGAGTGGGGTACCGCAGGGCACTCCTCACTCTACATTTCATATATATCACCGAGATGAGAAGAATGAAGACACAGTGACTTATTTTGCCAATGACACAAAGACAAGTAGGGAAGTACAGCAACTCAATGGTTAGCACTGTTATCTCAGAGCGAGGGACCCAGGTTCGATTCTACCCTCTGCAGGGGGAGCGGGGGGGTGTCCAGTTGGGATGTGCCTTGGAGGTTCAGTGTGGGCTTTCTGTTGCATGAATTCTATGAAGCATTTTGTGATAGTGAAATTACAAGGATGTAGACTAATACATCGAGTGGGTGGGTGAAAATCTGGTCGATCGAGGATAATGTAGAAAAACGCGAAGTTGTTTATTTCAGCATGAAGAATAAAAGAAATGGTATTATTTAACTGGCAAATGACTGCAGAATTCCAAGGTACAAAGAGATTGAGATGCTTTTGTGCTTGAAATCAAGAAAGGTTAGATTGCAGGTACAGCACATAACCAAAAAGGCTAACGTGATGCTATCCTTTATTATGAAATAAATTGGACATAACTGAGGCACAATACTGCTACTTTTATGCAGGGTGTTGATGAGACGATGTCTCGCATACTGTGTGCAGTTTGGCTCTCTTATTTAAGTGAGGCTGTAAATGCATTTGAGACAGTTCATTGGAGCTTTACCAGATTGTTAACTGGAATGACTGGGATGTCCTCTAAGGATAGGTTGTCTCGGCTGGGCCTGTCCTCACAAAGTTAGAAGTGTGGAGGTGACAGGAAGATCATGACAAGCTGGGTGTGAAAATGATGTTTCCTCTTGTTGCCGAGTCCAGAATTACGATACACAGAGGAGATAATATTTTCTCTCAAAAAGGTTGTGCAACTTTTACTCAGAGATCATGGGAACTGCACATGCTGGAGAATCCAAGATACCAAGGTGCGGAGCTGGATGAACACAAAAGGCCAAGCAGCATCTTAGGAGCAGGAAAGCTAACGTCTCCGGCTGATGAAGGGTCTAGGCCCGAAACGTCAGCTTTCCTGCTCCTAAGATGCTGCTTGGCCTGCTGTGTTCATCCAGCTCCACACCTCGTAATCTCTGTGCAACGTTTACTCCTGCTTTACCGTAATACTTTACTTTTGTCGGTATGCTTCAGCTTACTAAATGCGCCTCTCTAATGCAGTGTTTAACTCCATTCTCTCTGCACACTCTTTCTAGACTGACATCCTCTCTCAGTCTCTCTTACCCCTTCCCAGAGTCACATCAGCAGTCTTGACATCAGCGTTTGTACATATTATCTTGCTACAAAGAAAATGATTTTTTCTTAAGTTGACATGTTTTGAGGTAACGAGAATGGAAGAAAGATCAGATACTGGCAGCGCCATCACACTCAACCTCACGAAGGAAGCAACTGCCTTCTCTACAAGGCTTCAGGGGTGCATGGCATTTGAGCAATGCGCCCACTGCAATATGTGGAGCAAAAGCGAGAGTACAAGAGACACACACACACACACACACACACACACACACACACACACACACGTGATGGCCTGGGGTTAAGCGAGATGTTAGGAGTGAATGCTACTTGTGGGGAATTGTTGCTGGGTAAGTGATGGAGAAGCTGTTGCGACAGGTTGGGGGCTGCTGTTTGTGATCGCTCCACTGAGTCACTGGATATTTTGAGGCACTGCTGCCTGGCCCTTGGATCCAGATTAGTGCAGTTAACTGGGCTGGCCATCCCCTCTGGAGGTTGGTCCTTGTGGGGGTTGGGGGGTGCGGTGTACGCTCTTGATCTTTGCTGAACTACACGTGCTGGAAGTCAAGCAGGGGTAACAGGCAGAAGTATTTTGTTCTTAGTCACAGTCTGTACCATTGTTGCCTCCAACATGACATCTATCACTCTGGAACCTTCCATCTTTCTTCAAGTTCACTTTTACACAATTAACTTTAAAGCAATATTTTTGCGCAGCTTCCCGTTAAGATAGTACCAATTCCTCCCCCAGTTCTTTTGTCTTCGTTAAAACATGTGATGCTGCATGATCTTTTCTTCAGTCCGATAGTAAAGCTTTGATTCAATAACTGAAAGGACAGACTTAGTTCTTTTCTTGTATTAGAGTTCTCTCCTTCAAGTCACTCGGCTTGTTTTTGGTTTTTCACTCAGAGGGCAGGGGAGAGATGTTTCTTGTCTGTTTCCAGGTGGCCCAGAGTGCACTGCTGTCAAGGTCTGTCACAAGCTGCAGCTGCACCACTTTTTGGAGAGGTGAATACTTTGTCTCATAAAAGAGTGACTACTTCCCAGGCTCTAAATGACATTCGCTATGGTGTGAAATTTGGAAGAATGACATTTGAAACTGAATGAACCAAGAACAAGCTGTGTTTTCCAACAAAGTTCCAGATGTGAACAACGAGATTCTACCTAGCGAGTGATTAGAGGCTTATTAACAGGGATCATCGCTCACGCATTACTACTAAACCGTACCTCACTCATACATAGGCTTCCATTCTCCCACCTGCTGGACCAGAAACTAGATGCTGAGAAAAGCTAAAATGCAAGTCAGAGCAGGTACTTGGTGTCTCCTGCTCACTGCTTGGCTGCTCCAGATCATCATCTTGGATCGATGGCACAAAAGTATCAGGGCACACTCCATGGGCAGCCAACACGTGCACGTTATACTCATGGATGCTGGCATCAAACACATATCAGTCTCTACTCCATCATGTCACATCTCCAATCCACTTCCTGTACTCCTCCACACTTCAAATGGTGCACTTTGGAGCTGACTGACACTCATCCATGCAATTCTACTGCAGGCACATTTTGTCCAGAGGGACAGGTACTAAGCTCAGGGATTGGGTGAAGCTGTATCTCAGGGCTCATTTGTTGGTTTTCTTAGAGCTCACTCATTCAGTGAGTGCATGGATACTCGCAGCATCCCTGCTTTACTGGGGTTGCCTTTTCGTGGCTTGCCCCCTTGCCCAAATATACAGAAGCATTCAGTACATTTTTCTTGACTTGTCACTGTGTCTGCACTAAGCCAGGAACCTTGTTGTTGTTGCCAGCAGTTATCAGAGGCTGAACACAATGCTGTATAACACCATGCATCATGCAGCCTACGAGGCAAAAACACTTCATATGTATCAGGCAAATGCATTACATGTTTCTCAAAGTCTAAGAGAAGCAGATGGGGTCAGTCACATCAAGACACATCAAACTCCAGTCACAATATGTCAATGGCAGCCTCCCACATCATTCCAGAGACTTGGGCATTGCCCCGAGTGGTCGTATGTCTATCAGGGTAAGGATGTTCCCCTCAAAAATAGGCGAGGTGGCAAACGCTGGCACTCCACCAACTATCTTTCTGCTCTATTGCGATTGGTTTTCTCCTGGACTTAGAGGAAGGACGTGGCTGAGCCAAATGAAAGTGGGTGGCATGACTGCCAGCACCAATGCAGGTCAGGGGAAAGGTGGTCAAGTTGCCAAGTGAGTGAATAGGCAGCACAGAGGCCTTGGGGGGTCAATGTGGAGGGAAGATGCTGCGTGAAATAGTGAGAGAAGTAGATTAAGAACAACTTTGAACCAAGCTGGCAGAGGTCTATTGGCCAGACTTTGTTTGTTTATCCTGTGGGAAGAAGGTGACCCACCACATCCACCAGGACTGGCAGATCCCAGGCTGCAAAACGGGGTGCCACATTTCCTTTAGTTGTCATGTCCAGAGAAAGTGTCACTGTTCATAAAGGGTGGCTCCAGACATAGTGTCTATTGGAGGCACAATAGCCATTTCAAGATGGTACCTGGGTTCATGTGGTATCCCAGCAGTGGCAAGTACTCCTGGCTGCGATGAAAGAACTAGGAGCCGACAAGCAGAGCACCAGAGTGATGTATAGGGGAAGAAGTTACCTCATGAGTATTGTCACTGGCCTACTCATCTAGAGGCCCAGACAATGTTCTGATGACACAATGGCATTAAAATTCAGTGAATTTGAAACCAATAAACGTCTGGAATTAAAATGTTGGTCAATTGAGGACCAAGTAATCACTGTCACTCATGTCCCTCAGGGAAGGAGTCGGCCCTCCTTATCTGGCCTACATATGACTCCAGACCCACAGCAATGTGGTTTTATCTCAACTTCCCTCTGGGCAATTAGCAAAAAGCAATAAATGCTAGAGTCACCAGTGACACCCACATCTCACAAAACGGGGTGAACACAAGAACACTCGAACGGGCCTCGTGGAGAATCCTCCCAAGAAACCTGACCAACTGACAAAATAAGGAAAAAAAAAGGTAAAGTCACTGTAGTTCTACCAGAGCACAGGGCTGCTCTTTCACTGGAGAGAGAGAGAGATGACTGGTGGTGGTTTAACACGAGGGTCACCACACCTCTGGCAAGGGAAGAGGTTGGGAAGGAGATTCCTTCATGGTAACCTCAGCCAGTGTTGATTTGAACTCATGCTGTCGGTGTCACTCTACATTGCAAATCAGGGGTCCAACCAGCTGAGCTAACTGACACCATTTTTTGACGGAATATAGTAAGAATCAACCCATAGTCTTGTCGAGCTGAAGAGTACACCACAGAATTTTGCTCCATCTTCTAAATTGGAGAAAACTAACTCTCTTGGTGATTGAGCTTTACAGTAATGTCTAACTTCAATTTTCCCATTTGTAGTCCAAAAGTAAAAATAAAGTCGTCCTTCTAAAGGCCTGCATTTCTTCTCCGACGACACCTCAAATTTTTGATAAATACCGGTGCAGAGGTCAGAGACAGAAATTGTCTCAAAATCAAGGACTCTGTAAACAAAGACTTCAATTTTTATCGAACATTTTTCAAGACCAATGATGTAGCATTTTCTGAAGTCATTGAATCCCTACAGTGCAGGAAGACACCAGCCAGTCCATAAAGTATGCACTAACTCGCTGAAGAACATTCCACTCTGATCTAGTGCACCCCCCCACCCTATCCCTGTATCTAGCCCCTCACCCTGTCCCTGTAACTTTGTATTTCTTGTGGCCAATCCCCCTAAACTGCACATCTTTAGACTGTGGGAGGGAACCCATGCAGATACAGGGAGAACGTATTAACTTCACACAGAGAGTCACCCAAGGCTGGAATCAAACCCAGCTTCCTGACACTGAAAGGCAACAGTGTTAACCACTGAGCCACAGTCACTGCAGTAAGACAGACAACAGCTAACTCCCATAACGAGCAATGAGACAAAGGCCACATTATCTGTTCTTGTGATGTTGATTGTGGGATAAACATTGACCACGATCATTGCAATAAATCCCCTGCTCTCCTCTAAAATAATATCAGGGGACCTTTTACATCCATCCAAGCATACACATGGGGCTTTTGGTTTAATTTTTCATCTGAAAGATGGCACCTAACTGAAAGTGCAGTTTTTGTCCTTCACCACTGCACAGGATGCTCAGCCTAGATTTTCTGCTCAAGTCCTGCGTCGGGACTTGAATCTGAAATGTCATTCAGAGACAAGAGTCAATGGGGCCCTCTTGACAACTTGAATGACCTCATAGACCTTGACTTCAAATTGTCACACAATTTTGTGTCAACAATCTCAGGCCATCTCGGGAAAGGCCAATATTTCTAAACCAAAGGTTCGGAAAGATAAACAGTTTCAAGTGTGTTATACACCAGTTGACAAAATTAAAATACTGTAGATGATGGAATTCTGAGCCAATAACAAAAAACCTGGAAAAACTACAAATGGCCACTCTCTGTGGAAAGAAAAATGATGTCCACTGTTAAAGGTGTATTAAATTGCTTCTCGGAATGATATTGGGATTAAAAAGGTCCTTTTCTCCCCCACATTAACAGCCACACTGTAATAAGAGGAATTAATATTCTATCCCGATGTTTATGACCTCAATGTGTTTGTCAACGTTTGACAATTTTATTTTTCACACTTCCTCGCTGATCATTGCCAACTAGCAGTTTGTCATGATGATGGAAGATGGATTAAACGTGTTTATCTGCATCCCACCTCTGAGAGCTTCACTTTTCCCAAAACGCAAACCCAAGTAATCCTTTGCCTCACTTATTGCCCTTTAGTGCTTTCACTACATTTTTAAATTTCTCTTCGTATGAGTTGGCAATGTTCTATTTTCGGGTCATCTACTTTTGTGCATTTCAATGACTACTCCACTGAATGAGTCATTGCTCTCAACAAACCGGTGCCACTATATTTTGACTATCTCGGATCCTATTGCATTTTCTGCACAATGAATTTATTGAAAATATCGGAGGGTCCAGATTAATTCACTTAAAACCCATTTCAATCAACTTTGCAGGGTCTGTCCACCTTGACTCGATGGTAGCCTTCTTGTCTCTGAATCTGAAGACTGTGTTTAGGTTCCAATCCAGAGTTTTAAGAGATGTCTTTCTGATGGGACATGCAACAAAGACCTGCTTGTCCATTCAAGTAGAAATAAAAGATCCTTTTGGAGAAAAGCAAGGCTGAGCAACATGGTACCTCGACAAATATTTATGACTTAAAAAAAAACTTTGCAGGGCATTGCTATGTCTAAATTGGTTATTTTATCTGTAATAGAACAGACCAATGGGATTCAATTTGCTGTAAAAAGTACTTAAAATCTTGTTCATTTGCCTGCATCAACATTTCATTTATATATCATCAAGCCAACAACGTCGCAGCTTTCACTAATACTGGGTTCTCAAAATCCAACAAATGGATACAACAGTTCATTAACAATCTGATAAAGCTGAACCTATGGAGTACTATCCTCACAGTTCGTATGAAATAGGAAGAACAAGACGAATGCAGGCTTATTTGTGTCCTACCAAGTTCAAAGTGAAGTACAGCAAATCAAATGTTTAACATTGATTGTTGAATAAAGCTGCCATTTGGTTGTTGATTTAAAGCAGTGATTCTGCCTTCTGCCATCTAAATGCACTTAAGAGGTGTTAAAAGCCTCTCAGGAGAAGTGAAACACAAATCAATCCAGGTTCAATTCCAAAATGCTTAATATTCACATACCACCCCCAGAACAAATAAAGTAAGGCAATAATCAAGGTTGCAATTAAAACATTGGCACAACAATGGCATCTATAGCATTTTGCAGGAGGGCTGCAGATTTATGGATTCTCTTCCAATCCTATTTGTGTTGGTAGGTATAATTTTTAAAGGAAGATTTTTACCACCAAGAAAACCAGAAGAAGTAGTGAAGCGAAGACCTGAATCTTCTGAGAGCAGTAATCGTGATCATGTTGCTGGTCACATGTACATTGTTTCACCATGCACCCATCTCCCACATTTCTGGGCTCAACTTCACAAAGAAAAATGTAAATTGCATTGTGTCTCTTCAACACAGTCAAATCCCCTTGGCGTAAGACAAAGTAAGAAAGCCATGCCATGTATCATATTTTCCAACTACAGCAACCACTCCATTGTGCTAAATTTGTTTGGTTAAACAGTTGCAGGACATTTAAATAGCTCTTCAGCATGTTAGTGAATGAATACAAGTCAGGTAAGTAGGTTAGGGAATGGGGGAAGTGAGGCAAGTGCATAACGGTCTGTATAGGATGGGCCAAAATTGACGATGATATTCGACAGCTGCATGGCCTTGAATGCGTCCTGTGAACATTCCTGTACGTGCTGAAGACGGCACAATGTGTTTTTCAGGGATGGTTTTTCTGTACTTGCTGTTTGTTACACCATGCAAGAGAGTTTTGTTCTGAGTCTTTCGATTTTAGCTCAGGCTGGGGTCGGAAATGGTACCATGAACAAACTAGACCTCCAGACCAGTCAGACATCGATTGAGTGGTCCCCAATGGACAGATGGGTGTGAGAGTTGTTGAAAAAGAATAGGGGAAAAGGAAACATTTTTATTTACCCACTTAATATATGTTCACATTTACGTTAATTCGTATTTTTGAGTCTTCTCATAACCGAATCTGAAAAGAACTACTTAGACATACTCTGTGATCAAAAACAGGGACACAGGACAAGATGGGAAAGGGTGACTGAGTGTGTAGCTGGGTGGAGGAGTTAATCAGATTAGGTTGGGACTTTGTTAGAGAGACACAGTCTTGGCATAATTGATTGACAGTCAGATCGGGGTGTTGGCGAGGACAATGTAAGCCAGGTGGTCGGTTCCAGAGTGGTAATGATAAGGAGGTTAGATCGGAAGTGTGTCTATGTCTGCAAGGGATTGCAAAGGAGGACTATTTTGGTCAGAGGCAGTATTATTATGTAATAAATAGGGCAGATAGTTATAGTTATATAACTCTGCTTATAGTTAGCTAGGAGTTCCAACAGGCTTTATTTTCTCTAACTTTTCCTCTGCAACTGAGCTGAGAACGTCAGAGGGTTCCAACTGTTGGGTGATTGTCTGAAAGTTTCAACTTTCTGGGCAATTCACTAGTCAATGCATTGGGAATTGCAAGAGGACTGGTTGCAAATCTTTCAGGACTTACTCCTGTCTTTAACTATCTAGATGCTGGAAAATTCAGGCCACAGTTCTCAATTTTATTTTGGATTTGTGGGAAAATTTTTTAAAAAATGTTGCACTTACTGTTTTCATTCATCTCATTCTATAAATTCTTGACTGATTTCGAACTCTGCAGGGATATAGTGTAGATGACAGGGAGAGGAGGAAGACAAAAAGAGAGAACAGGCAGGCTAGAAACAGAACAAAGAAAAATGACTGCTATTTGTGCGTCATATCAACAGGCTACAGAAGGTAACATTCCTGGGTCACCTTCTTGAAAAAAAAGAGAATTGCATACTGAACCAAACTCCTGTTTTTATTTCAAATATTTACCATGGTACAATTTTGCTTTCAAGACTGTATTTTTCAAAAGAGGGAGATTGGAAAATATTGAAATATTCCTAATTGAAAATTTGGGATAATTGCAAATGAAGTACATGAAACATACTTCCTGAAAAATGAAATCATTAAAAAGATTTATCTTTGAGAAGGTAAATCCAAGTTTGATATTCCTTTCTTCATCTTGCAACTGATAAAGTTGCCAGTTTTAGGTTTGCACCAAGCATTGGATATGTCACTAAGGAGCCTGAAATATATAGGTTCAAAATTCATTGTCGGAAAAAAAAGCATTCTTACATCAACACAGACTTCAGCCACAATTCAGCTGCAAGTGTGATGCCTAGCCGCAGGCTATATATTGATCAGGTTTGATTCTCCCTTTTCAACACTTCCCTCAAAGGGGTTACCATCGGCTTTCACTCAACCCCTCACCAATTAATTGCACAACCCTGGAGACTGTTCAAAGAACAGATCAAACCGACCATCACCCAGGGGAAATCAGAACTCCAGTAAGGTGTAGGAGGAGTGATTTCATCCTGAATCACTATCTGATCTATTCCTAAATCATTAAAACACATTAGAGGGTTTCCCGACAAACTGAATCCAAGCACAAGGCAAATTGGTTAACTGTAAGAGATCCCGGCAGTACATTTTGGATCTGCATGTTTATCAGATCATGTGGAAGGTCGAACTGAGCTGTTGAAATGTTTAATTTCATGCTGGATGCTTTTGAGGTTTCAAATTTAGATCTATAGGGACGTGTGCAACATGTTGTATATGTGCCTTTGCGGTTAGAGCCATTTTACATTCACCCTGGGGTGATGGATCATTTGAATGTTTTTACATCGTGCATTTATATAGATATGCATCTCTGGTCAGCTCTTGGAGGTATTTATGGTATTTTCAAAGTCTCCTCAAGCCCACGCCCCCACTTTTTTCCCCGATTTAAACCCACTATTTTAACCAGCTACTCCCTTCTCCATCTAGTACTTATCTAGCCTCCCCTAAAATGCATTCATGCTATTCATTTCAACAACGGTGGGTACAGATATTCTCTTTTTACCTCCTGGGCTTCTCTCTGATTTTTTTGGTGAGTTTTTTTTATTGACAGCCTGTAGTCCACAAGAGAAAACATCCTTTCTGCATTTATTGCATCAAAAGCTATCAGAATTCTAAAAATCTCTGTAAGACCATTATGTTATCCTTGCTTTTCAAGAAATAATGATGATGCTTGTCAATCCTTCCCAGGTATGTAAATCCATGCAGTTCGGATATCACCATCTTTGTGAATATTCTCCCTAGTGTTCCAATATCCCCTATATTAATATTGTCAACAGAACTGCATGCTGTACTGTAAGTGCGGACAAACCAAACATTCAACACAGGAATATTTTAAAATTTCTCGCTTTGAGAACAAAACCTATTGCTTGGTTTTCTCTTTTCTTTAAATATAATGAACTTGCCAGCTAACCTGCACTGAAGTTTTTAGTGAGCCTTATGTCCTTGGACTAACACAGACATGTCTTGCCAAGCAATAAATGACTTCCCTGCCATAATATGTTCATTGCCAAAACATAGAGAGCAGTGCGTACCGGCCACAAAGTGCAATGCAGTAACAAACTAAAGTTTCTTCAACAATGCGCTTCAAACCTGCAACCAAAATCAAAAAAGGGCGGGGGCAGCAGATGCATGGACACACCAATTGCAGGTTCCTCTCCAAAATCGCATGCCATTCTGACTTGGAAATATATCAGTGTGCATTCATTGTCATTGGATCAAAATCCACAAATTCTCTTCCTCTCAGAACTGTGGGTCCAAGGACTGCATCAGTTGAAGCAGGCAATTTACCAGCACCATCTCCAGGGCAATTAGGGATGCACAATATATGCTGGCATGGCCAGTGTTGCTACCATGTCAATGTTGAAATTCATCTGCCGTTTCTTGCACACATTTCCATGTCCTCCTGCAAGTTGATGCACTTCTCTTCAGTAATGAGTATATCTTCCCATTTGGTGTTATCAACAAATTTATAAATTGTGCTTCTGATTGCAGCAGTCCAAATTATTAAAGTAACTTGCGAACACAATGGTGCCTGTCTTGATCCTTATGGAACACCACTTCTCAAACTCTGTCACTCTGAATAACGGATTTGATCTGATTTGATTTGATTTATTATTTTTGTCAAATGTACCTAGGTACAGTAAAAAGTTTTGTTCTGCGTGCAGTCCAGGCACATCATACTGATACAAAGTACACCACGGTGATAGGGCATAGTGAGGAATACAATACTACGGCCACAGAGAAGGTGCATAAAAAAAGTCAATATTAAATTTGAAATTGGAGGGGGTCCATTCAAAGCTCTCTACTTCCATGATCTATTATTAATCTTGAAGCTCGCTAGCAATGACTCCACATCTCATCATCTTAAGGGGGATAAGGGACACCTTATCAAAGGCCTTTTGAAAATTCACATCAACCGCATCTGATACATTACCACTGTCTAGTCCCTCTATTACTTCTTGAAGCAAATTTCTTCCTGTTGATATCTATGCTGATTAATCGTTGTTATAGTTCTTACATCTAGATGTTCTTCTGTTATTGCTTTAAGTAAAAAAACACAGTGAAACCCTCTATCAGATTGTTTTCTCCCCTTTCTTAAATCTTCCTCTTCCTAAGCAATCCCTCAAAAAGATAATTCTTTTCCACTCTGGATGGTTGGTCCTGGGGTAAACAATCCAGTACCAGATCCGCACACCCTCCTTTGGTGGGAGAAATGGCTTTTGTAGAGGTAGGTGGGTGGGATGCTTGTTTCTGTTTTGCACACTCACTTCTGCTTAGTCCTACCTGGGCCTATACGAGACACTCCAGACGATTGGCATTTTCACTGTTTCTTCTCCAATTTATCCCAAGAGAGGACACCGGTATTGGAGCACTTCTCCTTCCACTGGACACTCAGGACCTTGCAGAGGCATCTGTTTTTGGTCACCCTCAAGGAATTGGAGGTGCCTGTTGCACATTGTCCAAGTCTACGCCACATACAGGAGGGCAATTAACACTGTCAGCTTGTAGCCCGGTCAGGTGTCATGATTGAGGTCTTTGTCACCAAATGCTCGGTTCCTCAAAAGCTGTGCTGACACAATGTTGAATTTCACCAGTAGTATTGACCCAAGCTAAAGCGGAGGCTCCAAAAAAAGGTATCACAATTGATCCACATTGTCCAGTGCCTCACCCTCAATCGTGATAATCAGGGGCACTAGTGTCTCCCTACTTTAAAAAAAATACATTAGCTATCTACATGTCTCCAAGTGGACTGCATTGTTTTGTCACAAATTTATAAAAATATGATTGATGATGCCCCTGCTACGACTTCATAAATTCTTTTGAAATATGCAGCTACAATCCATCTGAGTCAGGCATCTTATCTTTCCCCAATATGATCAATGAAGCCAATTTATACTCTAAACAGACTTATTGTTGTTTTCATGTTTCAGAGTAATATCCATCTATTCTGTCCCATAAATGCCACAGCAAAATCATTTTGATATTTTTGTCATTTCTCCAATGTTATCTGTCGTTCAATACTGCCTGCCCCTTAGTCTCATTTTCAACAAAAGCCTTTTTAAAAAATTGATGCATCTGTAAAATGTTGTCCTGCTTTTTTTTGTGCTCATCATCAATTCAAGTTCACAGTTAGTCTTTATCTTGCTTCTTTTCTAACTTTTCTTTTCATCTCTTCATATTCTCTCTCATCATGACCTCTTCTGCTGTTAACTTATTTATTGTCTGCTTATATTTTCATTTAATTCATTCTCTGGCTAGGCCAGTATTTGTTGTCTATCCTTAATTGCCAGAGCACAGTTGAGAGTCAACCACACTGCAGTGGGCCTGGAGTTACATGTGGGCCAGACTAAGTTAGGATGACAGATTTCCTTCCCAAAAGGACATGAGTGAACCAGATGGATTTCTTTGATAACTAATAACACCATTCAGTGGTCTTCATTAGACTCTTAATTCCAGGTCACCAGTACATTGCCTGGGTCTTTAATAGTCAAGTAATAATCACTTGAGGCCATTGCCTCTCCCAACCTTAGACCGTCAAACTGTATCTTAGACAAATGTAGGTGATTTTGACAAAGTTAGGTGGCACAATGCTGCTGCCTCACAGCACCAGGGTCCCTGGTTTGCTTCCACCCTTGGTGTCTGTGTGGAGTTTGTACATTCTCTGTGTATGCATGGGTTTCCTCTGGGTGCTCCACTTACCTCCCACAGTCCAAAGATGTGCAGGCTAGGTGGATTGACTTTGCTAAATTGCGTCGTAGTGACCAGAGATGTGCAGACTAGGTGGGTAAGCCATGGGAAATGCAGGGTTACAAGATAGGGTAAGGGAGCTGCGTCTGGGTGGGATGCTCTTCGGAGGGTCACTGTGGACATGATGAGCCAGTGGCCCCTCTCTGCACCGTATGGATTGTATGTATGGCTTGCTCCATGGCTAGTTAAGCTATTGGCCTTAGCTGGTATATTGCCAACTTCACTGCCCCTCTGGACAGGAAGGCCACTCCCCAAGATCTCTTGTTCAAGCACCGCTGCTGGGTGAGGTGGCCACTCCTGGGACTGCAGAGAGGATATCAGGTCATGGTAACTCCATGATCTGGTAGGAGCCTGTCTGGTTGGCATTAGAAGGATAGTGAGGGGGACTGACGTGGTGAGCTGAAATATGGGAAAGAAGGCAGAATAAGCTGCAGGGGGCTACTGATGGGATAGGGTACCCAACTGGGACCCATGCTCACCATTGTCTAATAATCACTATGCCAGGCTTGGAGACTGGGTACAGGCCTCCTTCCACTGTGAGCTAAGGCCTGAAGACAAGGTCATTGAGTGGCCATTAATTGGCCTCTGAATGACTACAATATGCACATGGTGTCTCCAGTGCCTATAACATTGGTTAAACATAGTCTGCTGTGCAGACATAGCAAAAAACACACACACACACACACACACACACACACACACACACACACACACACCCCGAGGCCTTCAAACCAGCGTGTGTGTGTTGAGTACCCTAGTAGGGCATTCAGTCCTATGTTTCTATTCAATTCTCTCAAGTGTCTCTACTTCTTCCACCTCTACCTCCTACTCATGATTAGGCAGTCTGCAGACTATACCTATTAGTGCAGTAACCTTTGTTAAATAGCAGCTGTATTCATGTGCTTTCCATTTCATCTGACTGATAGCAGTGACTTTTACTTTCTATGGCAATGATGTTATCCCAAACAAAATACAGCTGCCCCACCTCCCTGACTCCTCCCTCTGTCTTCTGCTAAATATTTTATAAATTGCTTGATTCCCAGCAATGATTTTTTCTCTGGCCATAACTCTGTGACATGGATCATATCTGGTTCATAATGAAACTCGATTACCGACAAAGCTGCCCTGTTTTGGGAAGGACACACTGAACACTGCCATACAGCTGTTTATAAAATAAGGTTAATGGGATTTGCTACGACTTAAAAGTTGAGCCATCTTATTTGTTCCCTGTTTAATTTTGTGCTCTTCATGACCTTGTGCTTCCCATCCCAGCCGTCAAAATATGACTTGGCAAGAAAAAGTCTCAACTCCTGGAATATTGCTTTTGAGAAGCGCAGGAAATATTGTTACAGTAGAAGATGGAGCTGCTGTATTCACTCAAACTGGAGCTGTGCTCCATTATTTCTGGTGCTGTTCCCCTCCATTCACAGATCCTTTGGTTACCAAAGCTGCTTGTACACATCATTAAATGGCTGCCTTTTCAGGAAATGATAGAAAACAAGCGTACACCACATATCACAGACCCATCATAAAGTCTCCATTCAGTGCCAATGTAATCAGCAAAACTGAGCTCAATATATTTTACGTACACTGGGATACAGAAGGGTTAGTTCTGATGCCAACTGTGAACTAGTCGGTGAATTTTTGTTGTGAAGATGTTACTTGCGAATCAAGACTCCATTCTTTAAGTAATGGTTCAGGCTACATATGATTGGACACACAAAAAGGACACCCATGATTAACCCACAATCAACTTCGTTGAATACACTCGTTTCCATTTAGCCAAAGGCATGTATGTAATGATGCTACCTGTTGAAAGTTAGTTGCGATTATACACCTACTCTGTAGTCAAATGATACAGCAAAAGAATTGTGCATCCAAGCAACTGTAGTTACAATTGTGGTAATTATCCTGAAGACGATGAACACTATGTTCTGCTGGAAAAAATGAAAGGGATAATGGACCGGATTATGCTTTGCTAATAGTCGTGAAGCTGTCAGCACTCACTGGTGTTAAAGGATAAATTCCACTGCAATGTCTCACGTCTCCAACTGTTGCAGGTACGCTGCTGCTAAGCCAATGGAATCTGCACAGAATCTCTAATAAGGTGCAATTTTATACCGCCTACATACCATTATTCACATGAAAGATTTTGAAAACTTTGTTCATTGAAGGACTACCTCAGGTATTAAATGATGTTAAATCACAAGTGTGTGTCATGATATTTATTTCACTTCCTGTGCGATGATTTAAATGTGACTTATATTTCTTGTCCTTTATTACACTCCCTGCTTTTGTGTGTGAAGTTTGATCAACCTGACTTGGATTCACTGCGGCTTCCCCTGTTCACACGCTTGACTTGTCCCGGGTGTGGTGAATGACACTGGCAAAAAAAATCTAAAGGACAGAGGGTGGGGCTGGCTGGGAAAAAAAAAGTCATTGCTCCTCTACTGTTGACTGCTGTTCAATCAAATGTTACTAATCTGGAAAATATTGGTGTAAACTATTGGAGAGCACATGTGGCAAGGCAAATTGAAGCGTTCAGCAATGGTATGCAAAATTGAACAAAGTGAATAATGTGGAGTGAGCGGATATTAGTGAACAGACTGGTCATCATAGATGTGTATCCCAATTCAAATCAACAAAAATAGTGAACATGTACTTACTGTACAAAATGTAACCTACAAAAGAGATCAAGTCACCTATTCTGAACATTCCTCGAGTAGAAGAAAATTAGAGTGTTCATAACGCCCATAACCGAATATTTCAGATGTGTTGTCCTTTATTGGCTATACTGAACAATTCCTGCAGTTCTTAAAAATGAACATGCTAAAAACACATATGCGCAGAAAAACACAACTTCAGAAGTTACTGTCAGAGATACAGTCCTTTTAGCCAATGGAACCTGCATAGAATCACTAATTATGTATAAAATTTATATTAACTACATGTCATTATTCACATTAAATACTTGGAAAACTTCTGGGTAAAAGAAATGGATCCAGCACAGTTTGTGGTGAATGAAACAAAAGTTAACGGGCAAACATTTTCTCAGGGTAGTCTCACCAAAATGACAGGGCCAGGATGTCAGCATATCAAAGACTGAATGAGAGTCTTTGATAGTCATGAAATTTATAGCTTGCCTTTGAATTTCCCGAACAGAGGGCAGACCGGACAACGTCCCAGTTCTGTCAAAGAAGGAATAAAAATGGCAGATGAGCTTCCCCCATGTAAGGAGAGACTAGGACTAGGTAGCATAGTTCAAAAAGGAGACACTCCTCTCCCTTATTTAAGAATGCAGTGAGGAGAATTTATTCTTTCCTTTCAGAGGGCCGTTAGTCTGTGCCTAAAAGAAGAGTGGAGGAGAAATCAATCATCAGATATATTCAAGCCTGAGCTAGATTGGTTTTGATTGAAGAGGGTATTGAGAGTTATGGAGTGCAGACAGGAATGTGGAACCAGAAAGGCCATTATTGAATTAGTCACAATCTTACTGAATAGGAGAGCAGACTCCAGGGACCAAGTGCCCTGCTTCTGCTACCACTGCTCAAATTCTCCTGGATCTGAATGGCTGCGGGAAATTTTCCCCTCGGGTACAGGCATGCGGTTGGACAATGAAACCAAGGCTCGGGGAGCCTACAGCCATTGGTCATCCTCCTGCTCACTTCACCAATGCACCATGTCATCACTTTCTCTGGCTCATGGATTCATTCCTTGAGATATTGTGGGATGCAGTCAAGACCAGGAGGGAATTCTGCTTGCCAGTGGATGGGAACACTTGGCATTTGGGCCTGACCATGCAGGCATGGATGCAAGTGACAGTAACTGTGCACATCCACAGTGTGGCACCCAAGATCTTGATCCAGGGGCAGAGAGGAACTCATCACCTAAACAGTTCTGTCAAGACTAATTTGCAGCTGGTTACTACCACTCTTGCCTACTTAGCATCCTCCTGCACTGCAACGAGTATTCCTCAGAGTGCTGTACCTTGCAGTTACACACCTTCCTAATTCTGCAGCCTCCTTCTCTAATCTCCTCCTCAGCAATGAACACTTGCACTTGCCTTCACTCCTTGGAGTCACTCTTCTCAAGTGTTTGCATGCCACACTCAGTTCACATTACACTTCTTACACACAACACTCTGCCTTTTCTCATTATGAAGGCACAATGGTCACACCAGACAGGGTTCAGTACCCCATGTCCTGTTGCCACCTCCCCCATCCCCCTGAACAAAATGGAGGAAGGTGTGCCTCTCTGCTTATCTCAGGGACAGGTATTGGGTAAGCATGGGAAGAGTCATCTAGAGACTCAGTGATAGCACTGAAGAATGCCCATCATCTAGCATGTACGTTACACTCACATTGAATAGGAATCAACAAAGATAACTATAATGGTCCGTACTGTGTTAATTTTGGATAATTTATCGTATCACTTTCAGGAGCAATTGTGACATTCATCTCCCATGAGACACCAGCTGAAGGAGCCCTCAGAGGGGAGATGAACATTTTGAGGATTCACTGATGGGGATACATTTTTCTCAGGGCATCTTGTATTACAGACACATCACACTCCACACAGTGAGGAACACAGTACATCTGAATAATAACATGTGCTTGGAGCCAGATGTCATGATCTATTTAGCTGTGCCTGCAGCCTGATCCTCCAGCATGATGAGAAGCAACAGGAAACATGTACGCTGCTGTCAGCATTTCCAGAAGCATGGAGCGTTGTACATTGGGAAAGAATGGCAAAGCCCATCTCAACATCTGAGGCATGTGCATTGATTACCTTCAGGAAAAGTGGTTGCTCTCACTGAGAATCACATGTGCCAAGTCAGAGTGCTCAAATCAATGGCGTGCATATTATGGATGCCACTGGAGAGGGGAGTAATGAAAAGCATCCTCTTAGTACTCAGTACCTGACTGAAATGAAGCCAAGTTCTTTCCAGCTCTAGACTAGTTGCAAAGTGCTGGTAGACTTCGGCAGGAAAGGGAGAAAACAGGTTCATGGAACTGGGGGCTGCACGGTGCTCTAATTTATGTCCCTCGCCTTCTCGTGCGTTTCCAGCCCCACGAACAACTCTGCCTCTTTACAAATACAAGTAACGCACTCTTGGTGTGGAACTGATTCAAAACTCTGCCACCAGGTCTGTGTAAAAATGATTATAACAAATGTCTCAGATGCATCACCGGTATACGCACGCATTTCTACCAGATTAAATAGGAACCAAAAGAACTGCAGATGCTGGAAATCAGAAAGACATGGAGATACGCTGGGAAAGCTCAGCAGGTCTGGCAGCATCTGTGGAGAGGAATCAGAGTTATTGTCTCGGATCCAGTGACCCTTCCTCAAAACTGATCTGGAACTGCAACACTGGCTGAGTTTTTCCAGCAATTTCTGTTTTCTTAGTCTATACCATGTTCATGTTTTAACAGCCATTATGTCAGTGAAAAGATGGTTTTATGTGAACTCCTCACCGTGTGGTCTGTCCACTCTCATTTAGATCCAGCAGTTTGCTTCTGGTGAATGATACGACGAGTTGGAAGAGCTGCGAGAGGATGGGTGGGTGGGTGATTGTCAGAATGAGGTCTGTTCAGAGTGAAAGACACACGTGGGGCCTCCGGTTTACTATGTTGCGGATGCACATAAGTGAAACATGTCTGGATAACTCTGTTGCAAGACACATTAACAGATTTGGAAAACTTGACGGGACCTCGGCCTGCAAATTAACATTCTTTTCTCTTCATTTATCAAACCCTGTTGGCATGGGGAAAATCCATTGTCAGAAGTGCCAGAGCGTTGCTCCTTATTAGACAGAGTCACTGAAAAGATGTTACAAATATTGCTCAGCTGTTTCTTGAACTTGTACTGAATATACTTAAGAGGTTTTTTAGAAGGCTTCTTCCTGATTAAGCATTCCTGAGGAAGCATGGACCGAAATGAAACCACAGCAGCAGATTTTCAAGAAGCAAGTAGGTTTTTTCAAGTAGAGTTTCTTTCTTAAATAAAAGATTGCACGATTATTTTTGCCCAAGTCAGAATATTTTCATAGTGGGCACTCATCCATTACCTGACGCACCCAGGGTCTTTGAAGCCGGTTACATAACGTACCAACTTAATAAGAAATTGGTTTGTTTAGATCATGCGCATCCTAAATTGCATCTCAGTCACAATGGAGCACTTCTGAAGCGCTGACAGTGTTGGAATAGAGAGTAACAGCCATTATATGCACTGTGAGATCTCACAAAGACCAATGAGGATGATATGGACAGGGGACCCTCAGCATGGGATCCTCTTTTGTCAAAATGTACCATGGCACTTTTTTTTGTCAAACAATCCATCTGAAAGGCCAATCTTCAGCATTGACGGAGGTGCAATTAAATGTGAACTCACTCAGCTTTGGAGTTTCACGGTGGCGCTCTGTAGTGGGGTTCGGGCTCATGAGGTTCAGATTAGATTAGGTTAGATTCCCTACAGCGTGGAAACAGGCCCTTTGGCCCGACAAGTCCACACCACCCCTTGAATCATCCCACCCAGACACACTCCCCTATAACTCATACACCCCTGAACACTATGGGCAATACAGCATGGCCGATCCATCTAGTCTGCACATCTTTGGACTGTGGGAGGAAATCGGAGCACCCGGGGGAAAACACACGCAGACACAGGGAGAATGTGCAAACTCCACACAGACAGTCGACCGCTGGAATCAAACCCGGGTCCCTGATGCTGTGAGGCTGCAGTGCTAACCACTGAGCCACCGTGCTGTCCTATGCAGAGGCAGGATTGTTCCGCACAGAGCAGTTTTGACATGTGTTTCTTTTATGATGTCTATGCGGGATGAGTGGGCTTCCTCAATAAGTGTGTTCTCACAATGGCCAAGGAATTTGGTCAATTGGCACCAGGAGAACAACACCCACAGCAGAAGTCAGTGTTTTCCCAAAGGTGAATAAAAGGCACAAACCATTTGATATTATCCCCCAATGGATTTTTGCTCTGAGGTTCAAACATTGCGGATTTGTTTTTAAAACTGTTTGTGCCACATTTACCATCGGAAAATAGAATAATCCCCTGTAATGTTCCACTGGGTCATCAGTCAGGTAACTTGTTTGGCCGCACAGAATCCTTAGTGTGCAAGCAAGACACATTTGGCCAATCGAGACCACACCAACCCACTCACCTACCCCTGTCACCCTGAATTTCCCATGGCTAATCCCCAAGCGTTCACATTGATGGGAACTACAGTCAATTTAGCATGATCAATCCACCCTAACCTGCAGATCTTCAGGCTGGAGAAGCAAATCGGAGCACCTGGGAGGAAACCCATGTAGACATGGGGATAGTGTGTACACTCCAAATAGACAGTCACCCAAGAGTGGAAGTGAACCTGGATCCCTGGCTCTGTGAGGCAGCAGCGCTAACCAATGATCTACTGTGCCACCACAAAGATCACTTATGGTTTGTAGAGTCAGCTGGTTTACTTTGCAAATTCTTGTCTGAAGATGTGGCTATTCTGCAAGCCCTAAAGAGAACCTCTATGGTCATTTCTTCACCTTAATCCTTTAATCGTACTTGGACATTGATCTAAGTTTCAAAAATTACCACAGTACATGAATAATGGTCTGCACATGCTTCAAGTCCCTCAGTCAAAAAATATTTAAAACATTAAAAAAAAAGCAAGCTTCCCATATTCCTCACTACCTGAGTCTCAATGACAAGGAAAATTAAAAATTGACTGACTGGCACCAAACTGTGAGAGTAATTGCTAAAAATTGATTGAATCAAATGGTTATGAATCTCCCTGCATCAAAAACATTGACTGAATCAGATTAAAAACATCCGTTTTCACATCAGCTCTCCGTGAGTGTACATTGACATTTATGTAATGGATTTTTCCGCTTTATACATAAAAACATTAGTTTTAAAACGCATTAGAGAGTCACACGTGCCTATAAATATTCTATTCTACCCCAAAAACACATACTTGTGCAAGCCCTCAGAGATGATCACTTGGTAAAGTGGTTTCTGAAGTTGTCAAGTTACTTTCTGCATCACTGTATTAGCCACACACACACACACACACACACACACACACACACAAAATCACAGCGCATTTAAGACCATAAGCCCATAAGACATAGGAGTGGAAGTAAGGCCATTCAGCCCATCGAGTCCACTCCACCATTTAATCATGGCTGATGGGCATTTCATCTCCACTTCCCTGCACTCACCCCGTAGCCCTTGATTCCGTGAGATCAAAAATAATCAAACTCTGCCTTGAAGACATTTAATGTCCCGGCCTCCACTGCACTTCCATCCTGAGTTTTAAGCACAGTTTCGGACTGCAATACTCAAATCAGGCTGACAGCACAACTGCCTCGGGATATATGGTTTCCCAGAGCAGTGCTGATTTTTAGAAAAACGAGGTGCGGGAGAGTAACAAGCTACAACTACCTGGGAGGTGGGAGATGGAAATCACAAACCAAAACTTCTATTTTCCTACTCTCTGCTGCTGCCTGGCCTACTGTGTTCCTCCAGCTCCACACTGTGTTATACCTGGGTGGGCTGCAACGGGAGGTGGAGGTGGGCTGAGGGTTGGTGATATCCAGGGCACGCTGTTGATTTGGGACAATGAAACTGGAAAAAAAAGTGGACATGGTCATTATTTGAGCTCCCAAAACAAAAAAAATGCAGCCTTATTTCATACTTGCATTTGCAAACATTTATAACCTGCAGCAACTTGTTTCTCCCTGTAGGTTCCTCCCATCCACCTTGCCTCAACACTAGGTGTCTGAGTGGACGTCAAAACAGCAGAAAGTCAATGATGCTGAACTGTAAAATCATATTTTTTTCACAATTATGCTATCTCAGCCAGCTGTAAGCATGAGGCAGCACTCATACTAAACCCCATTAGAGAGATGACAACACAATACATTATATTCAATTGGATCATTTCCGGTTTAGATCGTGAGTTATGTTCTGACACATTTGTGCTATTTCTGCCCCCCACATGCTCCCTCTCATTCCTGCCTCACTGAATTTCCATCTTTTATTTTATGCTCTCCTTTCAGTCTAAGTTGTCACACTACTTTTATGTCGTTCCCATTTCCATCTCCATTCTGCAACTGCCACCTTTTCTCCTACTACCCAGTGTGATTCTGCTTGCGGCATTCTGGCTCCATTCATTTTCACGGACCCAAACTTTCACAGATTTTCACATGTTTAATTCAGGTGTCAAACATGCCATGTCAGAGGCATGAGGTGATCAAGAGGGCACTGGATGGTTACTTGGATAGAATTAACGTGCAAGGAAATGAGGCAAAAAAAAGAGGAGATTGGCACTGCTCATGTGAAAAAAAGCAGCATAGGCATGATGGACCAAAATGGCCACCTACCATGTCAACACTTCTGGTGAAGGTGCTGTGGGGAGGAGGCGTAGGGGAGTGGGGGAAGATATAACGCCAGGAGCTGGGCTGTCATTAAAAAAACCTCAAAATTTCCTGGCTTGGCCCACCAGCCTTGAAACAACATGACTTCAAAAGATGGAATTTTCAGTGGAGGGAGGAAAAGGTGGGCAGCAGAGAGGCCAGTCAACCTAGCAAAGTGTTCAGAGATAGCCACATGAGCCACCGGGTGCGACCAGCGTATGTTGAATGCTCACATTATTGCTACAGAGTACAGACAAACCCTTATCCCCATTCATGCACCACACTGTCCCACTCTATTGCTCTTCACCAACTCTCATACCTCATGACTCCAGAACCCAAGGCTAATGTCTTGGGGACAAGGGTTCAAAACCCACAATGGAAGATGGTGAAATTTGAATTCATTAAAAGAGAAACGAATCTGGAATTAAAGAGCTAGCCAAATGGCCAACCATGTGACCACTGTTAAGCACACATCTGTTTCACTAATGCCCTTTAGAGCAGGCAACCTGGCATCCTCGCTTGGTCTGGCCTACAGGTGACCCTAGCCCCATGGCAAAATGGTTGACTTAACTGTGCTCTGAGCAATCAGGCTTGAGCAGGAGCGAGCAACACCTCCACCCTGTGGAAAGAAAAATTTTAAACAAATCTTCCACAAAGGGAATAGTTGAGACCAATCTGAATAAAGCTGTCATTTGTATATTTTCTCAATATATCACATTGAAAAATCCCTACTAATGCATCTAGGTCAAAGGACTAGTTGCTTCAGCATTGCTGTTTTTGCTGCTATGAGAAAAACACCAGTCAGAACAGAGGGGGAAGAGAGAAGGTGGAGACAGCTCTTGAGCACATTTAGCACCAACTTCCAAAATTGAAACACAATGGATGTTCCTGTCCCTCATCCAGAAGCCCACAGGATGGAAACATTGTGATGTCAGTCAGCATCTTACAGAGACTTGGCATTTGACCTGACATTTTGGACCTTGTGGGTCTAGTTAATGCCTTTGTATCCATGTGACTGTGTGGACATCAAATCCCAAAGCTGAGATCATTCAAAAAGCAAAGGGCACCCCCCCACCGCTTCTATCTATGTGCAGCCAATCAACAGAACATTGACTTTGTGCCATTCTGGCTGCACTCAGCTCTGCTGACTATTTTCAAACCACCATTTAGAACCAGAGGGTAGCTGCTCAGCCACAAATATTATCTACACATCCTCATAGCTCCATTCTGTGGACAGAGCATCTCAAATGAAGGCTGTGCTGAACAAAAGAGAGAGTGTACGTAGAACTCAGGTTGTAGAACTCAGAGGGACCTGGGTACTCTGGTATATAAACCACATTAAATTTGTTTGCAGGTACAGCAAGTGTTTGGCAAGGAAAATGAAATGTTGGCTTTTATTGCAATCAAATTTCAAAGTAATGAGGGCTTACTGTAGCTGTTGGTGATATTGCTATATTGGAAAGAGCACAATGGGAGTTTGGTATACAATTTTGGCATCCCAATAACGGGCTTAAGGTATGAATATACTCAGGAAGTGGAGTTGAGACTATAACCAGATCAGTAATGATTTTACCAAATTGAGCAGCAGGCCTGAAAACCCGGGTGGCTGCCCTGGTCCTAATTCCTGCATCTGTTGTTTCCACAGACATCATGAAACAGGCCAGTGCCATCCTGAAGCAATGATTCTGCTGCCTGGGTCATTTGGGAGGAGCCTGAAATACCTGATGACAGAATAGTAACCTTGCCTTCCTCTTATCCGGTCGCCAGGCCAGGAGCTGGCTAATAGTCTCCAAGGGGTTAACAGGCTATAGCTGCTCTCCCATGTCCTTTTGGCAGCTAATCATGCACCTTCCAGTCAGCCTAACTTGAGCTTAAACCACTGGAGCAGTACAAATACAATATAAGAAATAATTCCATACAGGTCATTCACTCAGCTATATTCAAAGAAAAATGCTCATTTTTTTGTCTTCCTGCACTATTCCATGCTTTGACTCCCTTCACATTCGAATGCCTTTTCCAACTCTGTTTTGAATATACTCAATGATGACGCATTTACAGTTCTCTGGGGGTAAACATTTCCAATGATATATTGTCTTCACTCAAATGGCAATTCCTTTCACTCCAGTTCCAAAAATGGCTGATTCCTCTTAATCCTAGACTGCAACATCTAGATTCCTCACCCTTGAGAGACATCCTCCCAGCAATCTCATGCAACTCCTCAAGAATTTAAACTGTTTCAATAAAACTTAAAAGAAATATTGGTCTAGCCTGTTCAATTTCTCCTCATTCCATAAATGCTCCTTCTCAGGAGCCTGACTGGTAAACGTTTTTTACATTGCCTCCAGAGTAGGAAGATACTTCCTCAGGGAGGATATTGAAGCTTTAGACAGTAGTCCATGTGTGGCATGTGTGGTATCAAATATGGCTTGCACAATTATAGAGAGACTGCGGTACTTTTCATTCCCTTTGTACCCTCTTGTTAGTAGTGGGCCACTTTTGCTCATCTTGTTCAGATTTAAATCTAGTTTGAGAACATTGAACATTACAGCACAGTACAGTACAGGACCTTCGGCCCTCGATGTTGTGCCGACCTGTCATACTGATCTCAAGCCCATCTAACCTACACTATTCCATGTACGTCCATATGCTTATCCAATGACGACTTAAATGTACCTAAAGTTGGCGAATCTACTACCGTTGCAGGCAAAGCGCTCCATTCCCTTGCTCTCACTCTCAAATGCAAAATAAAATTCTATCATATTATGATCACTCTTCCTCGGTAGCTGCTTTAGTAACAAGTTATTAATGAACTCTTCCTCACTTTTCAATACCAGGTCTAACATAGTCTGTTAGCTTGTTGGCCGTGCTGATTAAGAAATCTGTTTTTTTCTCCCTCCCAAATATGTCCCACACAGATGGTTTACTGAGCCTCCATGATGAACCTTTCTCTGATCCTCTTATAACTTTCCCTAGCATATATCTCTCTTTCGTTCACTAATACTCTGTTCAGCACTGCAACCAAAAGGATGTATGACCTGCTTTTCTCAACTCCATCCAAACATCTTCCATATAACGAGACTCTAAAATGTTATCCTTTCCATTCCCTTTTCCCATCCTCTCATTTCTGAGCTGCCTTCCTCCTCCCCCATTTCTGAAGAAGGATCCCGACCTGAAACGTCAATTTTCCTGCTCCTCTGATGCTGCCTGGCCTGCTGTGTTCCTTCAGCTCCACACTGTGTTATCTTTGACTCCAGCATCAGCAGTTCTTACCATTTCTAACATCAGGTCTAATTCCTATTCCATTTTATTCTCAATTACTTCTTGCGGAAGTTTAGTGTCCTAGACTATTTAGTTACCAACAACTGGTCATTCTACAACCACACCTCTGTAATGATTATGAGATCCAAATTGTGTATTCTTATCTACGATATCAATCCATCTATTGTTGCACATGTTTTGTGCAATTTATATAAATTTGGGGACAAAGTTGATGTCAAAAAATATCTAATGCTTGTTAGCCTTCGAGAGTTCTCTGATCCTTCCTAATCCCCTCTACTCATGTTTTTTTTCAAACCAAAATTGTTACGCTCCTCTCAAACTTGCAATTTCCTGTCAATCTGGCACAAAGATCAAAAGCAAAACCAATCCATTCTCAAGCAATGGGAAACAGCTGCCTCTCTCAAGATGACACTGTGGGATGTGCGCTGTACTAGGTTGTATAACAGAGTAAAATGAGTTTATTTTCTCTCCCTCCAATTTTCTTCTAGCTTTCCCCATTACTCACAGGCAAAATGAGTCGAGTTCCCAGTGTAGGACTCAACAACCCTTCTCCAGGAGTAGGCCTTACTTCCTTCTGTTCCTGGAACAGACCTGGGCTTGCATCAATCCCTGTTCAGAAAGCCTCAACCCATTCCTGTCCTGGACCAGGCCTTGCCTCCCACTGGCCCTGATGCTGTTGAACCCAGACTCCTGCTGCACACAGCACAGTCAGCCTCACCCATTCCATTCGCAGAGCAGACTTTTCCGCACTTCTCCCGGAGCAGGCCTCTCAGCCTTGTCTCTCCACGATCACTCCTGTAGCAAGCCTCATCTCTGCCGCTCCCTCAGAACGGGTGGCCTCACTAGCCAGTGCTCCCAGAGCAGGCTTAGTCTCCCCTGCTCCTAGAGAAGGCCTCACTTCACATCTCTCCCAATGTAGGCCTTGCTCCAACAGCTGGCCTCTGTCCTAGTTCAGCTTAGGCTCTGTTCTCCAACCGGCTTCCTCAGTCCCTCATCAGTAGCGTATGCACTGCTGATAACAGCACACACAGAAGGCAGTAAGATCATCATGGATCAGTCTTAAGGAAAATGATGGGATATCCAGTGGGGATTTGAGGAGAAGATAGCTTTAAACTAGAGGACTATGGATAGATGGAACTGACTGCCTGAAAAGGACAGTAGAGGCAACAGCCTTCAAGATATTTAAGAACTATTTGGATGAGCACTTCAAATACTCTGTAGCATACAAAACTATGGGCCAAGAAATTGGGATTAGAATAGATGAATATTGATGACCAGCAAAGACACAGTGGACCCAATGGCTTCAAGCCAGGGTGCAAAATTATACATTGTTGTTATTTGCATTTCCCATCATTTTGCAAAAGTATGTGGAGATTGGTTATCAAAATGTATCGAGTCATTGTGATCATTTTCAGCAAAAGCAAATTCCTTTATAAAGATTGCATTAAGTGTTAGAAAACTAAAGCCTGCATTTCTGCCATGATTGGATAGGAAAAGAATCAGATTCCTTAGCGCGTTTGCCTTATGGTATTTCGGAGTACATCACAATGACAGCACAACAGCTGTGAAGATTGGGAATTCTCACTGATATCACAATCTGACATTGAATCTAACATCTGAATTGAAAGGAGAACTTTAAAACTTGCAGAAGAAACTGAAAACTACTTCAGAGACAGTGTAATTATCTAAGTAGATGCTAATTGATGTGTACAGAAATCAGGAGTACTTGCAACTTGGGTACAATTTAAAGAAAATGCATGAATTAAAACAGTACAAGCTGAAGCACTGAGAAATAAAAACAACACTTCACACATAGGATACAAAAATTGCAAACTTTGAGACAGTGGTAAATTGGTTCAGACAAAAAAAAAAGTTACTTTTTCCTTCCAATACATACATACATACATATAGAGTTTCACATGAAGTTAATAAAATGGCCCAGGAATCCCAGTGGGAAGTCATTGATGTAGCAGCAGAGATTGAAGTGGTGTGTCAGGATCATGTGGAATCCTTAACATATGTACCTCCCTGGGAGATACCAGAGAAATTTACATTTCCTTTCGACAGTAAGTAGGCATCTAGAACCCTCTGGAAAAGTTGGAAAGGTCCCAGGCTCTGAGCTAGCAAAGATTTCAAAGGGTTGCTATTCATTTAGGCTTCATCACCAATCAAGAAAGTACTAGAGAATTTAAAAACTGCTCTCACTCCTGGCTAGGGATTGGGCTGAATCCCTGACTCATCACCAAATCTTCTCTGCCACTCTCCTCCCACAGCTACACCTCCCTGATCTCGCACGCACCCTGCCATGTGATCCCTCAACCTACTGTAAACCCTCATCCATTGATCATGTGCATTGTGATAGCCACCTAAACCTGGTATTCCTCTCACCTAAGATAACAAGGTGAAGAGCTGGATGAACACAGCAAGCCAAGCAGCATCATAGTAGTGGGGAAGCTTCTCACCTACTTGGCTTCCTACTTTGCAAATCAGTTGGCATTCTAGCCCCTCAGGTACCTGGCACTTTGACCCTAAGCTCCTGCCACACGTGCATCCTGTCAGTGGGTGCCAAAATGGCTGCAGGACATTTATACCACAGCATATGCTACCTTCTTCTCTACTGGTAGTTGGGGCTTCTACTCTTGCTGGTTGAGCATTCCTGAATTGCTGCTGTGCAACATAAGACTCTATACCCCAAACAAACAGACATTTGAGTGTAAAATGGATCAGAAGGTTTCTTTTTGTCCAGTCAGGATCAGAAACAGTGTTCCAATCCTGATTCAACACATTTGAGCCTATAAGCATTCAGGATTTTGTCTGGTAATTGACTGGCTCATGCAAATTGTTTCATGGAATCATAGAATCCCTACAGTATAGAAACAGGCCATGCAGCCCAACAAGTCCACACTGCTTCCCACAGCGTCCGACCCAGACCCATCCCTCGACCTTTTCCCTGTAACCCTGCATTTCCCACGTCTAATCCACCCAGCCTGCACACTACCATCATTTTTGTATGACTAATCCACCCTAGCCTGCACCTCTTTGGACTGTGGGAAGAAACTGGAGCACCCGGAGGAAACCCACACAGAGGGAAACATGTAAACTCCACACATGCAGTTGCCAGAGGGTGGAATTGAACCCAGGTCCCTGGCGCTGTGAGGCAGCAGTGCTAACCAGCAATGTCATGCTCAAACAACATGAAGAGAAATCACAAAGTAAACTGTGTTCCCTTCTACATTTCCATGCAAAAGTTCTGTTTCTATTAAAACAAGTGGACAAATTTGCTGGTCTTAAAACGGCTGAGTATGATCACACGAATGCATTTCCAGAAGCTTCTGAACTCCTTCCATCGTACAGAGACTTCAGCTAAAGCTGACATGAAGGGACTTGGAGAACAGCCATCTGCTTCCAAACAGCTGTGGACAAAGGAAAACGTCAAGATCCGTTATGCAAAACAAAAGCACAGATTCTTTTATAGAGCTTCCATTGTGTGCTAACTAATGGGGGGAGTCAGAGCTACAGTGTTTTGATTAATGATTTTTAATTAGCCTATTGAGATGGGCCATCGGCATCCAAAATGTCTATCTTTATAGCCTGACTGCACTTAGAGCTGGTTAAAATTGCTTAACATTATAGGAGCTGAAGTCAGTTGCTGTTTCATCTCCCAGAGTGGAAGCAGGACACCAGGTAGAGTCTGCATTCTGCCTCAGAGCGTCCAGCGCGCCCTCTCTCTCTCACACACACACACACACAAACTGCCACTTGGGTGGGGGTGGGGGGAGGGGGGCGCGGGGGAGTGCAGTGGAGAGAAAGAAACCAAAACTTTGCCGGAAAGAAGGAAAATAGCAGAATCCATCTTACTGGGGCACTATTATTGAACACTGACCGCTAGAGATTCCTAAAACATACAAACTGATTTTTAACACTTCTGAAGTTACCAAATTGTGTAATTTATAACTGATAAGACCACAAGGCATAGGAGCAGAAGTTAGGCCATTCAGCCCATCAAGTCTGCTCTACCATTCAATCATGACTGAAAAGTTTCTCAACCCCATTCTCCCACTTTCTCCCCATAACCCTTGATTGCCTTGAAAAATCAAGAACCTACACATCTCTGTCTTGATAAGACACAATGACCCGGCCTCCACAGCCTTCTGTGCCAGTGAACTCCACAGACTCACCAATCTCAGGCTGAAGTTTCTCTATCTCCGTTTCTCCTTCCCACGTCTCCTCTCCTGCTTTCGCTCATGTCTGGAGTATATACATCTTACGATTGGTGAAGCAATTGCCCTGCCTTTTGAAATGTTTCTTCTTTGTAACCCCTGTGACTTCATCTCAAAAGAAGTGTTTTGCTATTTTAAAAATTGGAATGCGAGAACAAGGGTCTGAGCAATACCCTTCAGTAAGAGAGAGGAGGTAAAAAGAGAAACAAGAACACCAAGCAATACTTCATTGCTTTGACTTAGCAGGGGAAAGGTCTTTCTAATTTAAATTCATCCCCTTTTTCCCCATTATGGTAGAAAAACAAAATAATACCTTTACAAATCTATTAATTGGAGAAATGACTAACCTATGGCTGGGAACACTATTGTTCGAGTACGATAGATGGGTCAGTTTTTGTCCAGTGTGTGCAGGAGGGCTTCCTGACACAGTATGTAGACAGGCCAACAAGGGGCGAAGCCACATTAGATTTGGTACTGGGTAATGAGCCCGGCCAGGTGTTAGATTTGGTAGTAGGTGAGCATTTTGGTGCTAGCGATCACAATTCTGTTATGTTTAATTTAGTGATGGAAAGGGGTAGGTGTATACCACTGGGTAAGAGATATAGCTGGGGGAAAGGCACTTACGATGAGATTAGGCAAGAATTAGGGAGCATAGGATGGGGAAGGAAACTGCAGGGGATGGGCACATTAGAAATGTGGAGCTTATTCAAGGAAAAGCTCCTGTGTGTCCGAGATAACTATGTACCTTTCAGGCAGGGAGGAAGCTATACAGCATGGTAGCCGTGGTTTACGAAGGAGGTGGAATCTCTGGTCAAGAGGAAGAAGGCGGCTGATGTTAGGATGAAAATGTGAAGGCTCAGTTAGGTCACTTGAGGGCTACGAGGTAGCCAGGAAAGACCTAAAGAGAGAGCTCAGAAGAGCCAGGAGGAGACATGAGAAGTTGTTGGCAGATAGGATCAGTGTAAACCCTAAGGCTTTCTATAGGTTTTTAAGGAATAAAAGAATGACAAAAGTAAGTTTAGGGCCAATCAAAGATAGTAGTGGTAAGTTGTGTGTGGAGTCAGATGAGATAGGGGAAGCGCTAAATGAATATTTTTCAACAGTATTCACTCTAGAAAACGACAATGTTATCGAGGAGAATACTGAGGTACAGGCTACTAGACTAGGTGGGATTGAGGTTCACAAGGAAGAGGTATTAGAAATCCTAGAGGGTGAAGATAGATAAGTCCCCTGGGCTGGATGGGATTTATCCTCAGATCCTCTGGGAAGCCAGGGAGAAGATTGCAGAGCCTTGAGCATTGATCTTTAACTCGTCATTGTCTACAGGAATAGTGCCAGATGACTGGAAGATAGCAAATGTGGTTCCCTGTTCAAGAAGGGGAGGAGAGACAACCCTGGTAATTTTAGACCAGTGAGCCTTACTTCAGTTGTTGGTAAAGTGTTGGAAAAGGTTATAAGGGATAGGATTTGTAATCATCTAGAACATAGAACAGTACAGCACAGAACAGGCCCTTCAGCCTACAATGTTGTGCCGACCATTAATCCTCATGTATGCACCCTCAAATTTCTGTGACCATATGCATGTCCAGCAGTCTCTTAAATGACCCCAATGACCTTGCTTCCACAACTGCTGCTGGCAACGCATTCCATGCTCTCACAACTCTCTGTGTAAAGAACCCGCCTCTGACATCCCCTCTATACTTTCCTCCAACCAGCTTAAAACGATGACCCCTCATGCTAGCCATTTCTGCCCTGGGAAATAGTCTCTGGCTATCAACTCTATCTCTGCCTCTCATTATCTTGTATACCTCAATTAGGTCCCCTCTCCTCCTCCTTTTCTCCAGTGAAAAGAGGCCAAGCTCAGTCAAACTCTCTTCATAAGATAAGCCCTTCAGTCCAGGCAGCATCCTGGTAAACCTCCTCTGAACCCTCTCCAAAGCATCCACATCTTTCCTATAATAGGGTGACCAGAACTGGACGCAGTATTCCAAGTGCGGTCTAACCAAAGTTTTATAGAGCTGCAACAAGATCTCACGACTTTTAAACTCAATCCCCCTGTTAAATGAAAGCCAAAACACCATATGCTTTCTAAACAACCCTGTCCACTTGGGTGGACATTTTAAGGGATCTATGTATCTGCACACCAAGATCCCTCTGTTCCTCCACACTGCCAAGAATCCTATCCTTAATCCTGTACTCAGCTTTCAAATTCGACATTCCAAAATGCATCACCTCGCATTTATCCAGGTTGAACTCCATCTGCCACCTCTCAGCCCATCTCTGCATCCTGTCAATGTCCTGCTGCAGCCTACAACAGCCGTCAATACTGTCAATGACACCTCCGACCTTTGTCGTCTGCAAACTTGCTGACCCATCCTTCAATCCCCTCATCCAAGTCATTAATAAAAATTACAAACAGTAGAGGCCCAAGGACAGAGCCCTGTGGAACCCCACTCACCACTGACTTCCAGGCAGAATATTTTCCTTCTACTACCACTCGCTGTCTTCTGTTGGCCAGCCAATTCTGTATCCAGGCAGCTAAGTTCCCCTGTATCCCATTCCTCCTGACCTTCTGAATGAGCCTACCATGGGGAACCTTATCAAATGCCTTACTGAAGTCCATTTACACCACATCAACAGCTCGACCCTCATCGACTTTTCTAGTCACATCCTCAAAGAACTCGATAAGGTTTGTGAGGCATGACCTGCCCCTCACAAAGCAGTGTTGACTGCATTTGATCAAGCCATGCTCTTCCGGGTGGTCATAAATCCTATCCCTCAGAATCCTTTCTAACACTTTGCAGACGACAGACGTGAGAATTACTGGTCTGTAATTGCCGGGGATTTCCCTATTTCCTTTCTTGAAGAGAGGAGTTGCATTTGCCTCTCTCTCCAGTCCTCAGGTACGACTCCAGTGGAGAGCGAGGATGCAAAGATCTTCGCAAGTGGCAAAGCAATTGCATTTCTCGCTTCCCAAAGCAGCCGAGGACAAATCTGGTCCGGGGCTGGCGACTTGTCAATCTTAGTGTTTGACAAAATTTTCAGCACCTCAGCTTCCTCTATCTCTATCCATTCCAGCATGCACACCTGCTCTTCAAAGGCTTCATTCACTACAAAGTTCGTTTCTTTCGTAAAGACAGAAGCAAAAAACTCATTTAGGGCTTCCCCTACCTCCTCAGACTCCACACACAAGTTCCCTATGCTATCCCTGATCGGCCCTACTCTTTCTTTGACCATTCTCTTATTCCTCACGTAAGTGTAAAATGCCTTTGTGTTTTCCCTAATTCGTTCCGCCAAGCCTTTCTCGTGCCCCCTCCTGGCTCTCCTCAGACCAATTTTGAGCTCCTTCCTTGCCTGCGTGTAATCCTCTCTAGCTGAACTTGACCCTAGCTTCCTCCACCTTATGTAAGCTACCTTCTTCCTTTTCACAAGAAGCTCCACCGCTCTCGTCATCCAAGGTTCCTTTATCTTACCTGTCTCAGAGGGACATATTTACTCATCACTCGCAACAACTGTTCCTTAAACAGTCTCCACATGTCTATAGTTCCCTTACCATCGAACAATTGCTCCCAGTCCATACTTCCTAACTCATGTCTAATCGCGTCATAGTTTCCTCTTCCCCAATTAAATATCCTCCCATTTTGCCTAATCCTCTCCTTCTCCACAGCTATGTAGAATGTGAGGCAGTTATGGTCACTATCACCAAAATGCTCTCCCACCACAAGATCTGATACCTGCCCCGGCTCGTTTCCAAGCACCAAGTCTAGAATGGCCTCTCCCCTCGTCGGCCTGTCAACGTACTGCGTTAGGAAACCCTCCTGAACACACCTTACAAAAACAACTCCATTCAAATCTTCTGCTCGAAGGAGGTTCCAATCAATATTAGGAAAGTTAAAGTCACCCATTACAACAACCCTACTGCGTCCACACTTTTCCGAAATCTGTCGACCTATGCTTTCTTCAATCTCCCTGCTGCTATTGGGGGGGCCTGTAGTAATCCCCATAACGAGGTGACTACTCCCTTGCTGTTCCTAATTTCCACCCGCACTGACTCGGTAGGCAGATCTTCCTCGACAATGGAAGCTTCTGTAGCTGTGATACCCTCTCTGATTAGTAGTGCTACACCCACTCCTCTTTTTCCCCCCCTCCCTATTCTTTTTAAATGTTCTAAACCCTGGAACATCCAGGAACATCTAGAAACGAATAATTTGATTAGGGCTAGTCAGCATGGTTTTGTGAAGGGTAGGTCATGCCTCACAAACTTTATTGAGTTCTTTGAGAAGGTGACCAAACAGGTAGATGAGAGTAAACCGGTTGATGTGGTATATATGGATTTCAGCAAGACGTTCAATAACGTTCCCCACAGTAGGCTATTGTACCAAAAGTAGAGGAATGGGATTGTGGGAGATATAGCAGTTTGGAACAGAAATTAGCTTTCTGAAAGAAGACAGAGGGTGGTGGCTGATGGGAAATGTTCATCCTGGAGACCAGTTACTAGTGGTGTACCGCAAGGGTTGGTGTTGGGTCCACTGCTGTTCGTCATTTTTATAAACGACCTGGATGAGGGTGTAGAAGGATGGGTTAGCAAATTTGCAGACGACTAAGGTCGGTGGAGTTATGGATTGTGATGAAGGATGTTGTAGGGTACAGAGAGACAAAAACAAGCTGTAGAGCTGGGCTGAGAGGTGGCAAATGGAGTTTAATGCAGACAAGTGTGAGGTGATGCACTTTGGTAGGAGTAACCGGAAGGCAAAGTACAGGGCTAATGGTAAGAGTCTTAGCAGCGTAGAGGAGCAGAGAGATCTCGGTGTCCATGTACACAGATCCTTGAAAGTTGCCACCCAGGTTGGCAGGGCTGTTAAGAAGGCATACAGTGTTTTAGCTTTTATTAATAGAGGGATCGAGTTCTGGAACCATGAGGTTATGCTGCAGCTGTACAAAACTCTGGTGCGGCCACACTTGGAGTATTGCGTACAGTTCTGGTCACCGCATTATAAGGAGGATGTGGAAGATTTGGAAAGGGTGCAGAGGAGATTTACTACGATGTTGCCTGGTATGGAGGGAAGGTCTTACAAGGAAAGGGTGAGGGGCTGGAGGCTGTTTTTTGTTAAAGAGAAGAAGGTTGAGAGGTGACTTAATTAAGACATATAAAATTATCAGAGGGTTTGATAGAGTGGATAGGGCAAGCCTTTTTCTTAGGATGGTGATGGTGAGCACGAGGGGGCACAGCTTTAAATTGAGGGGTGAAAGATATAGGACAGATGTCAGAGGTAGTTTCTTTCCTCAGACAGTAGTAAGGGAACGGAACGGAACGCTTTGCCTGCAACGGTAGTAGATTTGCCAACTTTAGGTACATTTAAGTCGTCATTGGACAAGCATATGGACATACATAGAATACTGTAGGTTAGATGGGCTTCAGGTTGGCACAACGTTGAGGGGCGAAGGGCCTGTACTGTGCTGTAATGTTCTATGTTCTATGCAAAGATGTGGAACAAGATGTGAAACAAACATGTTTCAATGCTCACATGCAGCAGTTTGTAGCTAGCTGGACTGTTCAAACTGAATGTCTCGGTAATCCAAAAACAGAAAACACAATATTACCACAGTTGTATTAGACCATGTGCCGCCCTTGCACGAGAGGGAAGAAGAAAGAAAAAAAAGGGAAGAAGAAAGAAAAAAAAGGGAAGATCTTTTGTCCTGGTGGTAATCAAGAATCCATCAACCACTTAAAAAAATAAAGTCACCCACTGCCTTTTGGAGGAAGAGAATTTCAAATATTCTCACCTCTTAAGAGAAAATGAAATGTTTTCTCAGCTCTGTTTCAATGGGCACCAGCTCCCTCCTGCCCCTTATTTTTAAACCATGACCCCTAATTCTAGTTTCTCCCTAAAGAGGAAACATTCTTTTGAAATCCACCTGGTCAGGTCCCATCAGGATCTTCTATGCTTCAATCAAGCCACTTTGACTCTAAACTGCGGAATAGACAGGCCAAGCTTGTCTAGGCTTTCCACAAAGCAATCCATTCATTCCAGGTATGAGTCTCTGAACTGCTTTTAATGCATTAACATTCTTCAGTACGTATGGTGAACAGTATTATACACATTGGGAGGTGGGGCAAGAAAGAGGTCAATTAAAGGGTATAGAACAGGACAGAGTGGGTCCCACAATATATGTTGGCCAGCTGGTGCCAAGGTGAAGGTTGTCCTGAGCTGACTTGAAAGGATGCTCTGACAGGAGAGTGGAGGATTCAGTCATAATGTTCCATATTAGCACCAGTAACAGGAAGGGGTTGCAAGAGATCCTATTGGAACAATATCAAAAATTTGGAGCAGATTTGTAAAATTGGATCCCAAGGATATTAGCCTGTTATGTATTACCCTTTGCCATGGTGGGGATAGTAAACATATGGCTGAAGGAACATTGTGAGAAGAAGGAAGGTGTTGCATTTCATGGGACACTGGCGGCAGTACTGGGTTAAGAATGAATGGTACCATTGCAACGAGCATCACCTGTCTGGGACTGCAATCAAAGGTCCCAATATAAAGGCTAAACAGGTTGTTCACAAGGACTTTACCCTATTCCATTAGAATCAGGGGACGGAACGGGTAGAACAGGTCATTTAAAATGACAGTACAAAAACAACCGGGGAGGGAAAGTACAGGAATGATCAGAAATTGTGCTTAAGACATGGAGGAAAGTTAAACTAAAAAAATTAACGGAATTACATTGGAAGAGAAAGCTTAGAAAATTAGGATATGTAGCCGTGATAAGGATTCTATATATAAATGTACAGCACTTAAGGGAATGAGTTGTGCTGGCAAGTTTGTTGTGGAGAGTCTAATGTGGCAACCGTCATTGAGACATGGCTGTGTAACAAACAGGGCTGGAAACTAAAGTGGAAATATTACAAGCCCCACAGGAAAGGTTGGAAAATTGGAGTAGAGAACAGCAGCATTCACCATTAAGGATGAAATGATGTCGATGATAATCGAGAGCATAATGGGAGGCAAACATACAGTGAAGATTTTAAGAGTCAAGAAATCAGAAAAGAATTTAATGCTACCATGGGACTTCTATATAGTTTCTCTAGATCACTTGTAAATATTAGACAAGCATGAGCTCCCAAGGAGAGGCACTTTAGATCAGAAATGTTAACTGTTTCTCTGTCCACTGGTGTTGCCAGACTTCCTGAGCTTCTCTTGTTCTGTACTTCAGTTTTAACCTCAGATCCCCAGCATTTGGGTAATTAGCAGTTGTTCTAGTAAAAAGGCAGAGCAGCCTTAATGTGGGTGATATTTAAACTTTGATATAGATTGACAAAAGACAACAAGCACACATTAGAAATTCAGTGAACATCTGTACGTTTGGGATAGTTTTCTGACACTTTTGTCCCAGGTCCTAACAAAGGACCATGCCATATTTGATCAATGAATCTGTGATGAACCAGATGTTGAGCTTTAAAAAGAAGGAATGGGAAAAAAAAGAAGAGATTCTATATTTGGATAATGCTGACTTCAATAATCAAGACAGAAACTCTCCGCAGTTAACTGAGCAACCTATGAATGTTGAAAGACAGAGGATAAGTAAGTGAGGGGTGCTAAACAAAAGTCCTTCATGAAATACAAAACGAGGATTGAAGGAGCCAAATCTCCCCAGCCATGTCAACAACTATGGATAGCTAAAGCAGTCAGGGATAAAATGTAAAAATACAAGTTGAGGCAAACAAAAGTGAAAATAAATAGCACAGTTTGTGTTACATGAGAAAGATAGAGAGAACAGCAAATGGTGACAAAGAAGACAGTCAGAGCTACAAAAAGGACTATGAAAATAAATTGTAAACAACATCAAAATTAAATTTGTACATTTTTACAAGTGACAGATTCAACATAGGACCTGAGAAAATGGTTCATGGGATGACTGACAATAAGGAGATGGACATACTTTGAATTATTGCTTTGCATCTGTATTCACTGTTTAGATCGCTGTCAGAAACCTGTTCAGTATGGTGAGCGCCATTTTGTCTCACTCAACAATTTGGACATAAATTACAGCAATATAAAAAAAGTGTTAACGACTACCAGTTCCCATTTAGGTGTGTTTGAAAGCATACTTCGAACTCTACTACATTGCGAGTGATAGGCTGCAATGATAAATTCATAAAAATGAACAGTTTCGGTGATCTCAGATAGTAGGAACTGCAGATGCTGGAGAGTCTCAGATAACAAGGTGTAGGAGTTGGATGAACACAGCAGGCCAAGCAGCATCAGAGGAGCCGGAAAGCAGACATTTCGGGCCTAGACTCTTCTTCAGAAATGTGGGAGGGTAAAGGGATCTGAAATAAATAGGGAGAGATGGGGAGGCGGATAGAAGATGGATACTGGAGGGAGGCTGTCCTCCCTGGACTAACCTATCCCCTCCCAAACTCCCCACCTACACTCACCTTTACTGACTCCATTCCCATCCATTTGGCCTGTCTGTCTCCTCTCCACCCACCTTCTCCTCTGTCCATCTTCTCTCTGCCTACCCCTCTTTCCCCATATTCTTCAGAACCCCTTTCCCCTCCCCCATTTCTGAAGAAGGGTCTAGGCCGGAAACATTGGCCTTCCTGCTCCTCTGATGCTGCTTCGCCTGCTGTGTTCATCCAGCTCTACACCTTGTTATCTCAGTTTCAATGATCTGTCTGACAATGACAATGACAGTCACTTGCAACCTGGCTTCAAGGCTTTGGTCAGGGAAATTTTCCAATATTTTCAACTTTGCCAGAAATTCATGCTTTTAGCGACCCAACATCTGATTATAAACCAGAGTTTGTCCGAAACACAAATAATAGAAGATATTAATCTGAAATAATTATTTCAGGAGGTCTTGTTATCTTGTCTGTAACATGAACGTTTTTTCAGCAGAGCTCAAACATTTAGAAATTCTGATCTATGCAAGAAGAGGAGAATATGTTACAAACATGGCAGAAACTTGATACATTGTTCCATACTTCATGAGCTGATTGTCAAAGAAAACGAGGATAAAGCATACTTCAATAATATTCCATGATTTAATGTACTTGCATGAAAATCCTTCAAAGGAATTGATTTTCTGATCTTACGATTGTGGAAAAACAATAAAATGTTAAACTGAATAGCTTTTATGAACCTATTCTGAATTGGACTGCTATATTGTATGGTGGGATAATTAGATTCCGGAATAATTCATTTTATTCCATTAGACCATTGGGTTTAATCTAATTGAGAAATTATTTATAGGGTCTGCATTTAACCCAGACATCAGCTGTCCTCTCACATTGCTTTCATCCACAGCAAACATATTTCTTTGCTGCACATTTATTAGGTTGTGATCTTTTCATAATTCCCCAAAGATTTGTGTGCACAGTACATCTGTACCATAAACGGATATGGTTAAACGCCAAGATGTCATTGCCACCCACACATTGCAAGTGGTAACACCAGCAATTACAAACAAACCGAGAATAGCAAGAAACTATGTATATTGAGGCCCATTATTGCCTAACACAAAAAGCACAGAAGCACTTGCAAATCTTCCAACACTCTTCTTCCTCAACTAATAGTGCAGCCTTTCATTTCCTTTACCCTCAAATGCTCATCTACATTTTTCTTAATACAGTATCTCTAATATCCTTTTCTAACACACTGGGGTAATGCAATTTAAAAATCAGGCCCCGTTATTCCTAAATGACCAAGTGTCTTTTTTTTTAAAAAGATACACCGTGCACCAACTGATTCGACTTTTAAACCGAGGTGATAGAAAATATGGAGCAGGTTTCTGCAGTAAGCAAATAAGCTAATACGAGCCATTGGTATGTATCAAACTCGAATCCCTGAAAACTCCTCCTTGCACACAGGCGAAACGGAAAAATAAATTATTGGCCGAGGTAGAATAAAAAAACTGAAAAGTTAGTTGACGTGTGCGCTTTTCAGTTCTGACGGTGAGACGATCCTGCTTTGGCTGGCCAGATCCCTCATTTTTTTGTTGTTTTCCTCTGGAAGCTTCCACTGGTTTTAAAGGTGTACAAATTGAGTGATTCATTTGGAAGAGGCTTCCTATTTATCAATTCTGAAATAGTTCACTGCTGCAGTAAAGATAACTTGTTTTCTTTAAGTTGAGCCGAGTTTTTGATTCTAGAAAGTAGTAACTTACGGTGGGGAGAAAGAATGGGAGAAGTAGATTTGTGTGTATCTGTGTCTCTGTAATTTGTCTCCAGTTCCAACCTGCACAGTTAGCTGACAACCGATCAGCTTCACTTGTCAATATCCAATTGCCGGATCCCATAGCCGCATTCGCAATAGTTATCGGGTTCCTTGCTGTGAAATTATACAGTTATCCTGGTAAATCCATGTTTAAAAAAAAAGACAGTTATTTCTCATTGCAACCCATAGTTTTTAAAAGACACAACAGAAAAAAGGGCATGGCCTTCAGAAGTCTATGGTAGAATATTTCACATTGTTATCACTCGACTAAGGAAGCTTCATTTGAATTCCCTACTCGATTTCTTGGCATCTCCTCATGTGGATGACTTTTTTAGATAGTAATCCAATTCCACTTCAAAAGCCTCAATTGATTCTGCTTCCACCATGCTGTTAGGCAGCACATTCAATTTCCTCTTAACCAGCCGAGAGAAAAATATTTTCCTCATGTCACCATCGATTCCTCTGATTACCTGCTGATTGTGCCCTCTATACACGTTTTACAGGGTACCAAACAGCCTATACAATGTCCACGGGGAGGGGAACGCTGCAGTCATCCTCAGCATTACCAATGGAACAGATATCCAGTATCCTTTTATTTCCTATGCTTAGCTCAAGATGCTTTGCACATGCTAGTTGTTGCCTAAGTTAGTGACTCTGAAAAGACTAATGTTGGAGATTGCATTAAGCTCATGACAATTTGATGTTATACTGGTTTTGGTGAATCTAAGGCAATACATCTTAGAATCTTGTGGGGTGCAGTCCTACATACACATCTTCCCTTTTACGTGTTAGTAGCACTTGTCACTTTGTTAATTTTACTTGGACCTTACTGCTTATAAACTATGTTTGGTTAAGGCCTGAGCTTTTTCTTGTTAAGAATCAACATTGATGGGTCCTTACCCACAATAAACCAAACATGTCTTTAGACCAAAGTGAGGGAAAAAGAGGAATAGTGCACATCTATGTATCCACGAGTAGTGCATAGTGATCAGCAATGGGCATCATTTATTAATAAAAACCAAAATAACTGCGGATGCTGTAAATCATTTATTAATACCTCAAAATACAAGAATGCAAATCCCTTGGACCCAGAGGAAGAAATTTCCAGAACACCAGGCATGTTTACAGCTTTAAAGACACTATCGTTTTAAAAACTGACCTATTAAGAGCAAACAGCTGCATGTATCTGAACAAAGAAGCAATCAGCGGGAAATTGCGGAAAGACCAATAAGGGAGAAAGGCACTCCAGAGATGGTAAGGTGTGCAGATTAGAAAGAGCTTAAAGATTTGTCTCACCTGGCAGTGACAGTTTCTAGTATCGAGCTCCAAGGACTTTATGTTTCAATAGGTCACCCCACATTCTTCAAAATTCCAACAAATAAAGGCCCAACCTTGTCAACCTATCCTCAAGGCAGTTCCCCCATATCTCTGGGCTGCTTCCAATACCATACATCTTTCCCTTTATCAGGGGAACAAAAAAAAAACTTCCTTGTGCTCCAGTTTTGGTCTGATGAGTTCTTTATATCAACTGAGCAATGGAACTGTTCTAAGACTCCATGCCCTTTGAAATAAAGGCTGACATTTCATTTGACAGCCCAGTCACCAGGTAAGGTCAAATACGAGCTTTTTGTGATTCATGCTCGAGGAACCCAGATTGCTGTGCTGCAGCTTTCTGCTTTCTCCACTTAAATAATATTCTGCTCCTCAATTCTTCTGGCCAAAGTGCATAACGTCACATTTTCCCCACATTACATATCGGTCAAGTTTTTGCCCACTTTAATTAGCCTGTCTATATCCGTTTGCAGACTCTTTGTACCATTATTAATTTATCAAGTGGCGACAATCAAAACAAAAATAGGCAGGAAGGCAAGCATTTAATCCTACCGGAAAGTAGCTAAGTGTGCCTTTTAGCAAGCTTAATAGAGGGTTTCTATCCAAAAGCCCTAGCACGTTTTCTCACATTATCTTCCCAAAGACCCCTCGCCATCTAGGTGCCATACCCCGAAGGCACATCACTCATCTTAAGCGCCCACTCACCACAGCTCAGATTTTGAGTGTGACAGAATTTCTTGGGAATTCTGGCTTTGGCACCATCCTTAACCTCGAATTGCACACCCAGTCAGGGGCCGGCAGTCTGTCATTCCACTGCATGGCTCATTTTTATCTGCCCTGGCCACATTCTGCCTTTTCAATCCACTTTATCATGGTGAAGCGGAGCTCCTGGTGGATGAGAGTTGCATGCATGTGTCCATGCATTGTGCCCCGAGTTGTTCTTGACCAATAGAGGTCTGGAGGAATCTAGAAGCGAGCTGGAGTTGTCAATTAACAGCTACGACCTTCAGTTTGGGCGTCCTAGTCATCTAACTTCTATTCAGTTGGTGGGAGAATGGGAAACTGCATACCAGTGAGGTGAGCATGTAATAAAGAGCATGTTAATACACAACATAATCACAAGCAAGAATTTCATTTCATCGTTTAGTACTTTGATGGCAAGTACAATTTTGTTTTGCTCTTAGGGTTGAAAAACATATGATTTTGCCAGTGATAATGGGAACTGCAGAATCCAAGATAACAAAAAGTGTGAAGCTGGATGAACATAACAGGCCAAGCAGCATCTCAGGAGCACAAAAGTTGACATTTTGTTGAAGAGTCTAGGCCCGAAACGTCAGCTTTTGTGCTCCTGAGATGCTGCTTGGCCTGCTGTGTTCATCCAGCTTCACACTTTGTTATCTTGGATTTTGCCAGTGCCTACATCATTTAGTGCCTGGGTAGGAACCCTCCAAATTTAGCTCAGGGAAACCACTCAGAACAATTAGTCAAGGAATAAACCATTGTTGTCCATTTGGTCAAGGGGTAACCAATAGAACATTTCAGTGGGCCTACAGCCTGTTATAGAACAGTGAGACCCAAAAGTTCAGGTATATAATTCTTTGAAGTTTGAATCACACATAGACATGGTGGGTCAGAAGGCATTTAGCATGTTAGCTTTCATTGTTCAGACCTTCGAGCATAACCTTTGAGACATTACGTTGAGGTTGTACTGGATGTTGTTGAGTCCTCTTCTGGAGTACTGTGTCCAGTTCTGGTCTCTCTCTCTCTCTCTCTCTCATAGGAAGGATGTTATTAAACTAGGAGGGTTCAATAGAGATTTACCAGAATGCGGCTGGGAATGGAGGGTTTGTGCGATAAGAAGAGACTTTTTTTAACTGGAGAGTAGGAAGTTGAGAGGAAGAGATAAGGTGAATGGTGAGTGCCTTTTCCCTCTTCCCACCTTCCTGAGCATGTGTGCCAATGTTAATTCACAATTCAAATATCACATTGAGTTTGAATAGGAGAAGGTTTGGCGGGATATGGGACAAATACAGGGAGCTGCGACAAGTTTAGTTTGGGAACACGGTCAGTGTGGTCTGGTTGAACCCAAGAGATAATAGGAACTGCAGAGAATCCGAGATAACCAGGTATAGAGCTGGATGAACACAGCAGACCAAGCAGCATCATAGGAGCAGGAAAACTGGCATTTTGGGCCTAGACCCTTCATCAGAAAAACTCTTAAGGATCTGTTTCCATGCTGTATGACTAATCATAAAGGGGAGAGAGACACGCACAGGGACAGAGAATCTATGACATCTATGTTGGCATAAGACAATTGATTCACAGTGTCATCAGGATGGAAATAAGGCAAAAAAGGGGGAGTGAAAATGTTTTCAATTCCTATCACCACAGAAGAATTTACAGATGACAAATCAGTACGATTTATGAGCAAAAAACAATACAGACGAGAATGAGCAGAACAGTTCACAAACAGTGAGGAATGGCTAACTCAAGTCATTCAGCAAAATCATCTGAAGAAAAAATATTTGTAGCAGATTTGAACTTGGCATCAAATGGTGAGATGGCATGTTCATGAGGAACATCCAATTCTGTGTTGAAAGGCAGAATTATCAGTGATAGAAAATTCTAGGTACACAGCAATCTTTCAGTACCATCACTGAGGCTGTCAAGTGTCTGGTGTACCAGTGCAACAACAACAAAGGGCTATCTGAATACGTAACCCACAAATGCATCAATAACAGAAGAAAAATCATGATAGGATCGATCCAGAACAGATGCCTGTTATGTAATCACAGATATTGGTGGTAAAATGCCAAAAAAAAATAAGTTGTTTAATACAATATTTACGACAGACACTTACATGGTCAGCACATTAAGACATCAAAAAGTTACTAAAAACTTTGAAAATCTGTTAAAATAACACTTTAAACTAGGGTGCAATACAAGTAGCTTTTATGTACAAAGCTTCACAGATAGTTCTGCTTCTCGCATTTGTTTGTTCTGCTCGGAGTGTAGTTATTTTTTGTCAACCAGTTGAGAGATATCATAACATGTGCCTGGATCAGGTGGGTTTTCAGCCTTGATCTTTTGACCCAGAGATGGGAACACTACCACTGTGTGACAAGCCCCTCTGTATTAATTGTATCCTGGTGTAGTGGGCATGGAAGTCCTGTAGGTTGTCATGGACGGTTTGAGGGGTCATCGCAGGGGCTAGACGGACAAGCATAGCTGGGTAAGGAGTCTATAGTGGGCTATGAGGTAAGTAAATTGTCATCACCTGGTATGCAAGAAATGGGGATCTATGGGCTATGTGTGGAAAGGGTTAACATGGCATGGAGAGGTCTTGTATTTTAATACAAATTAATACAAAGTCTGTTTTGTCATTCAGCACAATCATGGAAAATCTTGCTGTAATCTGACACACGCATTCCCACTTACCCTGGACAACAATCCACTATAAAAATGAAAAAGAAAGAAAGTCCGTTGAAATAAAAGTGTAAGTTATTTTATGTAGGATAGTATTCAGGGCAAATAATGTGACTTTAGAAAAAAATAGTTGATTTAATCCACTGTGTTAAGCTTACCTTCAGAGCAGACCAAACAGAGGAGAAAGGATTAAAACAAACGATAATGTCCTGGAGGGATGGTAGAATCACACAGGATAATGAAACAATAACACTCCCCTGCGAATAATGCTAGACGAAGAGAAAACAGCTCCTTTCCCATGGGCTCCCAGATATGCCACCATAGTATGTTAAGCCAGTTCACTTGGCCAATAGCCAAAATAAAGATACTCCAAAAAGTTACCTGCCACTTAAAAACAAGATTAATGACAGTTAGCAATAATGGGAATTGTAGGTGCTGGAGAATCCAAGATAACAAAGTGTGAAGCTGGATGAACACAGCCAGCCAAGCAGCATCTCAGGAGCTTTTGCACTCCTGAGATGCTGCTTGGCCTGTGTTCATCCAGCTTCACACTTTGTTATTTTAAAGACAGTTAGCCATCTGTTTACCTCCTCTTCCCACCTTCCTGAGCATGTGTCCCAATGTTAATTCACAATTCAAATATCACATTGAGTTTGATGATGGAATCACAAGTATTATGGGTGTTTGCTATATTCGAACAACATAACACTCATAAAAGGTAGTATAAATATTAATATTTTTGAACTGCTCATTTTCCTTTCAGGAGGGGTGTATTCCCCTCACATATGTATGAAGGAACACAGTGAATCTTCCAAATGTTCTACCTGGCTTTTATGAGTTCAGGTAAAACAAGAGAAAAATCTTCCCCTTCACATGCCTTACCTAGCAAGGATCTACCTACCATTTTTTGAAAATGTTTCAGGCACTGTGATTCAATCACTATTTCAGGAAAAAAACATTCCAAAGACTCTTGATCCTCAATTTCTTCTTTCCTTCTTTTTTTGAGCTCTTATTTATCAACAGTGATCCCAAATTCTGGATTGTCCAACAACTGGACTGTCAAAATCCCTTAAAATCTTGCATGTTTCAATACAAAGTTAGTGTCTAACCTTTCCTCATAAGACAATTCCAATAAACCTGAAGGGTCTCCAGTGTGTTTATATCCTGCTTTAAATATGGTAAACACCTGCTGTGCAACATCCTTCCAATGTATAGCCCTGTAAAACTGAAGCATAAACCTCCCTAATTTTGGATTAAATTTGCCTTATGATAAATGACAACATTCTGTTACCTTACTAACTTCTTGTTGTACTTGCATGCTAACCTGTTGCGTTTCATGCATGAGGAAACTCAAATTCCTTTGCATTTCAGATCTCATCAATCCCTCTTCGTAGCACTTAGTTGTGTGTTAGATAACCACACAAGGAAGAGAGAAATTTAAGGCAAATTAAATGGTATTTGATGTTACGAGGTGAAAAAGGAGGCTCCAAGGCCTCCTTAATAATCCTGGAACGTATTAGCAATTAAAAGCACAGAACTGGGTGATACAATGTGGAGTTGAGAAACACGGCAGGTCAGGCAGTGTCAGAATAGGAGGAGGAGAAGAGTCGCTATTTCGGGCCTTGGCCCCAATCAGGGCTAATGAACAGTCCAGGCCCGAAGTGTTAATTCTCCTCCTCCTCCAATGCTGCCTGACCTGCTGCGCTCCTCCAATCTACATTGTATCAACTCTGACTCCAGCATCTGCAGTTCTTGCTGTCTCAAAACTGGGTGATAGCAGAGCACAGTACAATGTTGGAAAATCAACATAACACTAGTATCTAATTAAGACCAGAATATATTTCACATACACGTATTTTACTTCAGTAATTTCAGTTTTGCTACAAAGCGCAGCAAGGTAATTTCAACGCTAATGCAAACTTCTTTGCCCATGTACTAGACATAGAGTGTTCAAAGCTCAGTAGAACACTGATGATAGTCTTTTTTTCTCTTATCATTATGTCATCAGTACTTAATCATAAAGTGCTTTCGCATGAACAAGACAGAAATTCCACTCTTTCTACAGAATCTAATCACTATTTTATGTATTGGGGGATCCACAAGGAATAATAATGCACTCACGTTTATCATTTGCTTTGTGGTTAATGATTAAAGAGTTATGCTTGCTGATACTCATGCCTAAGTGAGGCTTACAACTTGAATTATGTGGCATTCTATGGTGAGAGTAGGCTCAATGTGGGAGAGTGACAGTCATGGCGTTTGAAGTCTTCATTGTATCAAGCAAGTTTTATTCTCAAATTATCATTGGAAGTAGAGCTTAATATCTGTCTGAGGGTGCCTTGCAGCCTAGTTCTTCCTCCACTATATCAATCAACAGATCTCAGCTCCAGTATCTCTGTTTTTCATTGTTTAAATCAACACCCTCCCTGGTTCTGGCATAACATCAGAGCCAAGACAGAATTGATAGAAAGAGAGATGGAGATGGCTGAAGATGTACTTAAGAATTTCATTATTGGCAAAATATTTGTGAGTTGCCTAACAAAAAATGAAAAAAGTGGCAAATAAGAGCTACAAAAATAAAGGACACATGGATATCATAACCAATTCAGAAGTATCGACAAGTAGGGAAGGGAAAAAACATTAATCCAATGCAATAAAAACTGATAATGATATTATCAATTAAAATAAAGAAATGGTGAATAATGCTGGTAATGCTAATAATGGTGAATATACTGAATAATTATATTGTGGCAATGTTAGGAAAATTCAGATATTCCATGGAAACTGTAAAATTGGAGACAAACAATTGGATTGACAGTGTCATGGACCTCACATACCTACGTGAATTAGTGGGGAGATTACTCAGGGGAAGGATGGCCACTCTAGGTCACTTAATGGTCAACTGGCTACTGGTGGACTCGAGGTGGGACTTCATCCTCAGAAACAGGACGTCCCACCTCTGGGAGACACTGTTTAATCAGATGGTTCGCAGCTCTGTGCCCCAGTTTAACGGGCAAGAGCAGTGAGCAGAGCTGGGAATGTAAACAGTGCTTAACAGAGACTGTCACTGAAGCTAGCTGTCCAGGTACATTTGGGGACAAGGTCATTTTGCCAGGGTCTTGTCAATAGGATCCAGTGAGGGCTGGGGTGGGGTAGGAAACCAGCAGCCAAGGTTAGAGGGAAGACAGAAGGAGTAAGGGTGCTCTTGAGATAGGTGTACCCGCAAAACTCAAAACAGAGCTCAGCCCCTCACCCTGCAAAAAGCCATGCAGCTGAAGCTTCTGGATATCCCACGTGGCATGGGTCTCCCACCATTTTGGACAAAATAGCAGCAGAAGTGAAATGAGACCATTAAGTAGTCACATTGGCCAGACGAGAGCCTCAACGGGCCAAAGCCTGGGTGGGCACCGTCCTGCCTTCAGCATCCCCATAACATTTCACAGTGGTCCATAGGCAGGCAGGTAAATCAAGTCCTGGATTTTACAAGCTCTCCACATTCCAACCACTGGCCAAGGAGCACTTGTAAACACACAAACAAACCTCTGAATCAGGAAAGTACTCTGGCCACTCAGCCCTCCTCCATCATTCAGTAAGATTGCAGCAGGTCAGATTACTCCATACACCCTCTTGCTTATCAATAAGCTCTCTACTTCTGTCTGAAAATTATTGAAAGACTGCTTTCACTGCCCTCAAGAGTTCCAAAGGCTCACAGCCATCTTTGGGAAAACAGATTTCCTCATCTGTCTCAAATGGGTAACCCCATATTTTTAAACAGTGAGCCCTCGCTCTAGATTCCCTCAGAAGAGGAAACATCTTTTCCATTTTCATCCTTTCAAGACCCCTCAGCGTTTTATATCTTGCAACCAACTAATCTCTTACTCTCCTAAACTCCAGTCATTATGAGCCAAGTGTGTCCAAACTTCCCCATTTGACAGTCTGTGTCTTCGGGTATTAGTCAGATAAATATTCTCTGAATTGCTTTCAATGCATATACATCCTTAAATATGGAGCTAATATTGTACGCAGCAATCTCTGGATGTGATCTCATCAGTGACTCATATTACACAAAAATAACCTCTCTAACTTCGTAGTTAATTCCCTTCACAAGAAACGATTATGTAGCAGTTTTCCTAATTAATTGCTGTGTATGCATACTAATCTTGTGGCTTCGTGCACTAGGACCCCCAGGTCCCTCTGCATGTTGCAGGTCTGCGATCTAATATTTAGACAATAGTAATGTTTTAATATACTCCATTTACCACATTTTACACACTCAGTGAACCCTTAAGATACTTGTAATAAATCTGTTTAGATGTCTTACAGCTCATGTCCTCCTGGTCCAGAGCTATTGGATGACGAAAGCACCCACAATGTACTACAGCAAATATTTTGAATCCACCTGTTCGGATGCATCGCTGGTGCAGCGAGGACTTGAACCTGGGGCCTCATTGTCCAGGGGCAACACCACAACCACTGTACCATAAGAGCTCTAAGGTGAACTTAAGTGCTCAGAAGATCTGAATACACATTTTAAAACCGACCTGTCTGTAGGTCCAATTCTGAGCATTTTACAGGACAGGAGGATGAAAATAAGAGCAAATTGACATCAACTAGATGCTACTTGTGTTGAGTCAATAATCTCAGAAATACAAAATGTATCCCTTAACTATGTCTAAAATGCCTTGACACATTACTCATCAATAGTATCGAACGGCAGCATTAGTGGTCCATAATCAAGCTTCAGTTCAGCTTTGCTCTCACAGCATAGAGGGAAGTTTTTTTACAACGTTGCATCTAATAGTCCAGACCAAACCGAGAGCACTCACCTGACAGGCCTTCCAATGGCTGGCAGCCAATAGCCCACGGCCCCAAACACGCAACTTTCTGCTTTTGCAGTCAAGTTCTCAACCAGTTTGGCTGTGAGACAATGCTTGACGTGCTTTCAATTGCAAAAAAAACAGCTTCAAATTGATGTTATTACTTTACAACAAACCCACTGAAGTTGAAAATTTTGGCAGGGTCTGTCCTGCCACATCTCCCTGGACTAATTCTCTGTTGCTAAGCCCATTAGTTTCGACAGAAAACACTTCCAAACTCTTTTCGCAAACTCAGGGAATTTGCTGCGCAGCATCAGTCAGACTCACTGCAAACATCATCTTTCACAAATAACGAGGTGAAATTGGGTGGGTCTCTCTGGTATTGGAGTGAAAGAAAATGAATATCACTTCCCAGCTGCAGAACATATTTCCTCAGGTTGAGTTGCTAAATTAGTCATGCTGGTAACATTAACAATTCAGTAAGTCTGCCCATTTTTAAAATTCCAGTTGTGCATGTTTGCTTGCTCTGATTTGTAGTGCTGATTGGGTCAGCATCTGTTCCCCACCTGTTTGTGATTACTTAACGATGTGTCTGTACTCTACCTTGTGGGGAGGAGCCGTGGCTGATTGGGTTAAAGTGAACAAGCAATCCTGAGTTTGAATTTCACTGATGCTTTTACCTATTTTAAAAAAAAACAAATCCAGATTTTACCTTTGCCTATGAACAGCAGGATTCCGTTTCATCTTTATTTACCTGTGAAGAGCAGGGCTTTAAAAGTACCTTCGCTATACTGTACTACAGACAGAGGCCTAATAAAGCAGATCTCCAATCCTCTCGCAGATTACATATAGCATGTTCTGAATCCTTCAGGATTCTAAAGGCTTAGTGGGACTACTGATATCAGTTGAAATATTTGATTTTTTTGTCGGCACTTGGGATAGCTGTAAACACCTCTAAGCTTGATACTTTTGTATCTTTTGTTATCCACGAACTGAAATTAATATCAATACTGAATGACCTGCTACACGACTCTCCCCATCTGATATCAATAACTTAGATTAATATCAATATGACAGATTGGTAAGGTGTCCACACAATGCCTTCGGCAGAAGATGGCTCAATCTTGGTAAACTGGACAGAATTATTATAGATAACAAGGTGTAGAGCTGGATGAGCTCAGCAGGTCAAGCAGCATCAGAGGAGCAGGAAAGCTGATGTTTCGGGCCTACACCTTTCTTCAGAAAATTTTCCAAAGAAGGGTCTAGGCCCGAAACATCAGATTCTCCAGCATCTGCAGTTCCTACTATCTCTGAGGCAGAATTATGATATAACACTTAACCAGATATGTGTACATATATTATATATATCTGAGGTACATGTTATGTACCTTATGTACATGCAGGAGTAGCTACGTGCTCTTAGCAGTAGCAACACTGGAACACTAATTAGCTTTTCCCAGGAGCAGGGCTGAGGGGCTGAATTTATCGTCTGACGTCAGTTGCTTTCAGGTGCTTACTGCCGTCTGCAACAACCAACATTTTCAATGGTGAAAAGATTACTGCCTCAAGCATATTAATGTTCTGTTAACAATTCTTTTCCAAAATACTTTGGTTGTGATGAAAGTGGGTTAGAATATTCTCATCTAGCTTTCGGATCATGAACTTCGCTGCCCGAGTCCATAACCTTGCGTTTGTCCTGCCATTTAAGTTTGACAAATTATTTCCTTGGCTTCTTTTACTTTGCTTCCATTTATCCTCCATATTAGTTTCCCTTACTATCTGGCCAGTGCATAGAATATCTTCCCTCACTTCCAATCTTCAGTTTTTCATTTTAAAAACTTTGATTAATTTTATACATGTTGGGGTATTGCAGCAGGAGTAGCTTGTTCAGCCTGATGAGCCTGTTCTACCACTGAATTTGACCATGGTGTGTTCTCTATTCTCTCCTCCCTCCAAATGTTAACGCATTTATTTCTCTACTGCTGCCAAACTCTGTGAACCCTCTCTCATACAGTCTTAGAGAATTTTACAGCATGGAAACAGTCCCTTTGGTCCAACCAAGTATCCTAAATTAATCTAGTCCCAGTTGCCAGCATTTGGCCAATATCTCTCTAAACCCTTCCTATTCGTATACCCATCCAGATGCCTTTTAAATGTTGTAATTGTGCCAGCCCCTGCCACTTCTTCTGCCAGCTCATTCCAGACATTACGACCCTCTGTGTGCAAACGTTGCCCCATAGGTCCCTTTAAATCTTTCCCTCTTACCTTAATCTTATGCCCACTAGTTTTGTACTCGCTCAGCCCAGGGAAATGACCTTGACTATTCGCCCTATCTATGCCCCTCATGATTTTATAAACCTCTTTAAAGTCAACTCTCAGCCTCTGATGCTCCAGGGAAAATAGCCCCAGTCTGTTCAGCCTCTCCCTATAACCCTGGCAACATCCTTGTAAATTATTCCCGAACCCTTCCAAGTTTCACAATTTCCTTCCTACAGCAGGGAAACCGGAAATACACCCTGTATTCCAGAAATGGCCTAACCAATGTCCTGAACAGCCACGACATGATCTCTCATAATCAATGCGCTGACCAATAGAGGCAAGCATACCAAACCCCTTCTTCACTATCCTATCTACCTGCAACTCCACTTTCAAAGAACTATGAACCTGGATTCTGAGGTCTCTTTGTTCAGCAATACTCCCAGGACCTTACCATTAAGCGTAGAAGTCCTGCCCTGGTTTGCCTTTCCAAAATGCAGCATCTCACATTTATTTTAATCAAACTCCATCTGCCACCCCTTGGCCCATTGGCCATCTGATCAAGATCTCAGCATACTCTGAGGTAACCTTCTTCACTGTCCACTACATCTCCCATTTTGGTGTCATCTGCAAACTTACTATCCATACCTCCTATGTTCACACCCAAATCATTTAAATAAATGTCAAAATGTAATGGACCCAGCACCAATCCTTGCAGCAGTCACAGGCCTCCAGTCTGAAAAGCAATCCTCCACCACCACACTGTCTCCTATCTTTGAGCCACATTTTGTATCCAATTGCTGAGTTCTCCCGAGATTCCAAGTAATCCAATTTTGTTAACGAGTCGTTTGGAACGTTGTCAAATGCCGTACTGAAGTCCACATAAACAACATCCACCACTCTGCCTCCATCAATCTTATTCGTCAATTCTTCAAAAATCTTTATCAAGTTAGTGAGATGATTTCCCCCACAAAAAGCCATGTTGACTATCCCGAATCAATCCTTGCCTTTCCAAATACATGTACGTTCTGGCCCTTAAGATTACCTCCAACAATTTGCCCACTACAGATGTCAGGCTCACCGGTCTATTGATTCCCTGGCTTTTACTTACCACATTTCTTAAATAGTGGCACAATGTTAGCCAACCTCCAGTCTTCCAGCACCTCACCTGTGGCTATCGATGATACAAATATCTCAGCAAGAGGCCCATCAATCACTTCCCCAGCTTCCCACTGAGTTCTAGGGTACACCTGATCAGGTCCCAGGCATTTATCCACCTTGACGCATTTTAAGACATCCACACCCCCTCCTTTGAAATATGGATATTTTTCAGGATATTGCTATTTATTTCCCGACATTCTCCATTTTCCATTTCCTTCCACATCATAAACACTGATGCAAAATATTCATTTAGCATCGCCACCATGTCCTGTGGTTCCACGCACAAGTGGCCTTGCTGATCTTCAAGGGGCCCTATTCTCTCCCCAGTTACCCTTTTGTCCTTAATGTTTTGTAATATCCCCTTTGGATGCTCCTCAACCCTATTTGCCAAAGCTATCTCATGTCCACTTTTTGCCCTCCTGATTTCCATCTTAAGTATACTCCTATGGTCTTGAGATCCTTCTAGGGATTCATTTGAACTCTGCTGTCTATACCTGACATATGCTTGCTTCTTATTCTTGACCAAAACCTCAATTTCTTTAGTCATCCAGCATTGTCTATGCCTACCAGCCTTGCCCTTCTCCCTAACAGAAACATCTAGTCCCTGGACTCTAATTATCTCATTTTTGAAGGCTGTCCATTTTCCAGCTATCCCTTTATATTCAGTCCTGTGTGCACTCTTCCCACTGGCCCTGGGCTAGTCTTGCATTGTGTACCATCTGTTTCTGAGACAAAAATAGAAACAAAACCTCAACGCTAATAAAATTGAATGAAAATGACCAAACAGAATAGTTTAAAAGTTATTAATGAACTTTCATTAAAGAAATTTTCTGCAATCTGTCTGTTTCTGTGAACCCGCAACTTTCAATGGGTTGTTCCTTGTGCATGTAAGGTGGTAGGCAACAAGTTAACTTTGCAATCATGAGTGCTCATTAACAGCAACCTGAGGCAAAGCGTACTTTATTACTGAAGGTTGCTGTTACTAGTCTGTAACAGCTGTTACTAAGGGGTATGATGTTTAAAATGTAAAATCCAGTGCCTTTTCCAGAGCATTCTGCACTTTCTTTTCAATTGCCCTGAATCAACATTCTATTGTTGGAGTAAGTTCTTTCTAGAAGCCAAAAACAGTTAATGTGCATGACAGCAACTTGCATACCATGTATCCCTTTAGGTCACGCACCATCCTGACTTGACATCTTATGCCTGCCTACATGCAGGGTTAAAATCCTGCAACTTCCCATACCACATCATTGTGGAAATGTACCACCTATCTCTGTGCACTTTTCAGCTACTTGAAGAAAGAAAACCAGCTTATATTTCCTTCATTAGATGCTGCAAGCTGAGACTTGGAATTGGACATGTCAGGGACTATTTTGTAAATGCAAGGCTCTGAGTCCTGACAGCATTCCAGCAACAGTGCTAAAGATTTGTGCTCCATGACTTGCTGCTCCCCTAGCCAAGCTGTTCCAGTTACAACCCTGGCATCTACCCATTAAAGTGGGAAATTGCCCAAGTATGTCCTGTACATAAAAAGCAGGACTAATCCAACCCGGCCAATTACTGGTCCATCAGTTTACTGTCGATCATCAGTAAAGTGATGCAAGGTGTTATCAATAGTGCTATCAAGCAATACCTGCTCACTGACGTCCAGTTTGGGTTCCATCAGGGTCACTCAGCTCCCTCATTACAGCCTTGGGTCAAATATGGGCAAAAGAACTGAATTCCAGAAGTGAGGTGAGAGTGATAGACCTGGACATCAAGACTGCATTCGACTAAGCGTGGCATCAAGGAGCCCGAGCAAATCTAGAAACAACAATACTAGGGGCCAACACTCTCCTAGTTGGAGTCATACCTGGCACAAAGGGAGAGGCTCATTATTGTTGAAGATCAGTTACCTCAGCTCCAGGACATCTCTGCAGACGTTCCTCAGGGTAGTGTCCTAGGCCCAATCATCTTCAGCTGCTTCATTAATGACCATCCTTCAATCATAATATCAGAAGTGGGGACGTTCGCTGATTATTGCACAACATTCAGCACCATTCATGACTCCTCAGATACTGAAGCAGTCCATGCCCAAATGCAACAAGATCCGCACAATATCCAGGCTTGGGCTGACAAGTGGCAAGTAACATTTGTGCCACACAAATGCCAGGCCATTACCATCTCCAAGATGAGTTAATCTCCATCCTCCCTTGACATTCAATAGTGTTACCATCACTAAATCCCCCACTTTTAACATCCTAGGGGTTATCATTGATCAGAAACTCACCTGGTCTCACCACATAAACACAGTGGCTACAAGAGCTGGTCAGAGGCTAGGAATATTGCAGCAAGTAACTCACCTCCTGACTCCCTACAGCTTGTCCACCATCTACAAGGCAGATTTCAGGAATGTGATGGAATACTCCTCACCTGCCCAGGTGGATGCCACTCTAAAAACACTCAAGAAGCTTGACACTATCCAGGACAAAGCAGCCTGCTTGACTGGCACCACATCTACAAGCATCCACTCCCTCCATCATGCCAATAACAGCAGTATGTACTATCTACAAGGTGTACTGCAGAAATTAACCAAAGATCCTTAAACGACACCTGCCAAATGTCTGACTATGTCCACCTAGAAGGACAAGGACAGCAGATAAATGGGGATACTACCATCTGCAAGGTGTCCTCCGAGCCACTCACTGTTCTAACTTTGGAATATAATGTTGATCCTTCACTGTTACAAGAGCAAAATTCTGGAACTGCTCCCTATGAACACTAACCCACAGAGGGTGGCCTGCAGCAGTTCAAGAAGGGCACTCATCATCATCTTTGACGGCAACTATGGACAGGCAATAAATGCTAGCCAGCCATCAATGCACCCATTCCAACAGATGAATTAAACAAAAATCAGCCAGCCAGCCTGCCACCCCCCCACCCCACCCCCGCCAGCCTTGTAAACGAGTGTATGTATTTGGAGAAATTAAGTTCAAAGAGAAATCTTTCAAAAATAGTAAGGAACCTTGCAAACAGATCTTTTGACAAAGATTACATGATTGCTTTTCCTTCACCTGGTTTAGTTTTCTGTTTTTGCCTATATGCATAAGGGAAATTTATAAGCATTGAGTTTAATTAATTTAGTATATTTAGTGTAGCTAAAATCTGTATTTGTAATGTAAGTAAAGAAACCTAGCCCATAACTTTAATCAGCCTGGGTCTGAAAATCAGGTAGTTTAGGGATTTTGCTCATTTGTTTTGAAAAGCAAAACACAACTTTAACTTTGTGCCAACTTTGAGAAGAGCAGGGTTTCATGTTCAGTGCTACCGGTCCCCAGTGAGTTGTGAACCTTGAAATACTATATCGCTCAAAGGGGCTTTTACAGTTCAGATGTGGACAGGATGTCTCTTTCTGGAGTATCCAGGATTAGGGATTTCTGCTGAAAAAAACAGGTCACCCCATTTAAGAGATGGGATAATTTGTTCAGAGATAGTATGAACTGCCGATGCTGGAGTCAGAGATAACACAGTGTGGAGCTGGAGGAACACAGCAGGCCAGGCAGCATCAGAGGGAGCAGGAAAGCTGACACTTCAGGTCAGGACCGTTCCTCAGAAAATGTCTGACCTGAAATGTCAACTTTCCTGCTCCTCTGATGCTGCCTGACCTTCTGTGTTCCTCGAGCTCCATGCTGGGAAAATTTGTTTTTGTCTTAGAGTCTTTGTGCTCTGAAAAACTCTCTCTACTTGAAAAGGTGGCAGAAATAGAATCTTTGAATATTTTTGACTGAGCTGTATAGATTCTTAGAAAGCAAGGGAGCTGAAAGGAGCTCAGCAGGAATGTGGATTTTAGCATGCAATACGATCTGCCATGATTTTATTAAATAGCAGAGCAGGCTCAAGGGGCTGAATGGCCCACTCCTGCTCCTTTGTTGGTCCATTTGTACGACATGTGCAGTGCCTGTGTGGTGATTATGCTGTGCCTGAAAATGGGGCGCAAATGGATTGCTGTCACATTCTGTTGCGAAAAGAACAATTGATGGAATAAATCTGAATTAAGTCTGCATCTAAGCCTGAAACATGAGTTGGGTTTTGACATTGGTTTAAATGCGGCAATTATGAGAATCCGTTTTCAATCATTTAACAGTAAACACTGCTAGGTACATCTGACTGAAGCAGACTGATGTCCACATATCGTCTTGAGATGTTTTCTGACTACCGATGGGAAAGTAGCAAAGTGTGCCGTAATTACCAACCGTGTTTTGTGAACAGGATAGAAGGGAACAGAGTTCAATTGCCCAGTTATCATTGCTGTTCCCTTATCTCTTCTGTAATGGGCATCCTTCAGAACACCTATGAAGGATGAAGTCCCGTTCACCCTATCACAAGCTTGCCTTGTCAAATAGTGACAAGGGCTGACTTGTTTGACCTTGAAACAAACCTACTTAATGGTCTATCTTTCGGGTAAATGGGCAATATCAAAGAAACAAATTGTTGTAAGTGCCCCAGTGTTGATTACCCAGGATGTTGGCAGGAATAGAGGGTCTGAGTGACAAGGACAGGCTGAGTAATTTGGGACTTTTTCACTGGAATGTAGGAGGTTGAGTGGTGACCTTTGAGAAGTTTATAAAATCATGAGGGGTGTTAATATTGTTTGTGGCAGGTGCCTTTTTCCTGAGGGTGGGAGATTTAATGACTGGGCGGAATATTTTTAAGGTAGAGGAGAAACATTTAAAAAAGACATGGTGGTGGCAACTCTTCTTCTTTAAGCACCAGTGGTTTGCATGTGGTTTTCAGAGGAAGTGGTGGATATGTGGACAGTTAGAACATTTAAAAGGCATTTGGATAAGTACATGAATAAAAATTGTTTTGAAGGATATGGGCCAAGTGCAGGCAAGGGTGGCTAATTTTGTTTGGAATTGTAATGAGCATGCACTGATTGGGCCAAAAGGTTTGTTTTGTGCTGTATGACTCTCTGACTCTACTTATATCCAAGTAAACATTGTATAAGATTTAAGAAAATTGTGCCAAGACAATTTGAAGGCTGTAGCAATAGTCATAGGATACCTGTATTGAGCAATATGAGGTTGTGAGGAAGTTGGAGTAAAGGAAGCATTTTAGCTTGTCAAAGGGAGCCGGTTTAAGTGGGAATTTTTAGGTGCCATTGCTCAGTCAATTATGAGGGATAGAAATGCGTTTAGCTTTGGGAATGGCGAAACTTGGTCTTGCTCAGAGAAAAGTACAGTGTGATGAACTCCTATTCTGGTGATGGCTGTCTTCGGCTTTCCTTACTGTCAATTACTGTTGCCTTGAGCCAACAGATAGGAAGCGGTCATAATCGTGCATTCGAAAATGTGTGACAGTAAGTAACCTAGATAATAAAGGAACATAATCCTGAACAGAGCTGAGAACTAAGCAAAGAATTATAATGTTTTGCTTGTTGATGCAACGTGGTATACGTCAGTGAGTCAGATTTTTGCTGTTTAGTGATGTGAATAGTGTGCAAATGTGACACCATGTGCTATTACAACCATTGATTATTGCAGTTGATCTTTGTTCCCAATTGCTTCATATATTCTCCACGTCTTCCAATTGTGTTGGATCACTTTAAGCCAATTACAATTATGTGACAGAAAGGTGGAACGTCAAGGGCAGTGTATGCAGAATATGGGACTTTTAGCATATGTTAATAGCAAGTCGAAACACAAACTGCTTTATTGCACAGATATGCTGGGTAATCAGGACATAGATGTTGTTTATAAAAAGGATTTGGAATCCTTTGTTGAATGTCACCCTACAACATATAATCGCAAACATTAGCATCAGTGTTTCCTGTTATTGTATATTGACACACCAGTATCGTACACTGAAGTAGTAATATATTCACTAGCACCTCATAGAATCATAGCATTTCTATGGAGTGGAAGCAGGCCATTTGGCCCATCTAGACCACACCGACCCTCTGAAGAACATCCCACCCAGACCCAGCCCCCTACCCTATCCCTAAAATCCTGTATTTCCCATGGCCAATCCACCTAACCTGCATATCTCTGGGCTGTGGGAGGAAACCTGCACAGACTGCGTGTGCAAACTCCACACAGACAGTCACCCGAGGTTGGAATCGAACCCGGGTCCCTGGTACTATGAGGCAGCAGTGCTAACCTAATTATAAATAATTGGCATACAAAGCATGATTGAAAAATCGTCAGATTATAAAGTTAATTAAGAAAAAGAATATTGTCTAGAAGACATCAAAACTGGAGAGACAGAACCAGGCATGTAAATTTATTTAATTTGTGAAACGATGCAATAGCAGAACATCTCACTTAATGATCAAGTATCAGAAGATTAGACGATGTATATTAGTAACAATCTGAGCATCACTGTTTACCATTGCCACATCACTTTTCATTGTGATCTCTTATGCCACTCAACTAATGACCTTTTTTTTAAACAGTTGATATCCAGTTATTCAATGGTCTATGGTTCATAACATAGAAAACACATCTAGAGTACAGGTTTGAATCTAATTGAAGATTTCAGGTGACATATGTTATCAATAGGTTGAGACTGCATGCTGGAATCTAACTGAGATCTTTAGCTGACTTATATACAGAAGAGATACATAGAAAAGTTATGTAATAAAAACTGCATGACAACCTGAGCACTCTGTCTTGTATATGATGCATAATAATTGTCTGGCAATGAAATGAAGGGAGTAATTTAATCTCAGGGTTCTGATGACATTTATAAACCAGTGAAGCTTGGTTATTCCAATAAAATGAATAAAAGATGATCTTATTGAACTATATAAAATCCTTTAGAGGGCAAATACTGGATTTACTTTCCTGGGTGGAGACCTCAAGCAAAGATCTGCAGATTGGTAAGGCATTGGGGGAAACTGAGAAAATTTGGTGACAGGGCAGTTGGAGTTGACAACTGTTCATCCACAAATGATGGAGCAGATTTTGGGGAGTGTGGGATTTGTGCTGAGAGTGGGAAGGATGTTTGATGTTGAGGAGGTCTCTGTAGTCTATATCTGCTCCTGTTTATTCTGTTCTCACATACAGTTACATGAACTTCATCAATCATTGTGTTGGCAAAGGAGGCAATTGTGTTATGTCTCAGGGCTAATGTGCAGAATAGTCTTATTTTAGTGGGACAAGCCCAATCCTCGTTAAACAATGTGACCCAATGGCATAAAAGTCTCAGTCTCCACCTTACTGAGCCCCCTTGCAGCATGTTGTGCTGAGGTAGGTGTCCTACAAACTATATTCAAATTGCTCAGTTTTAGCCAAGGCATGCCAGTGCATGTGATTTTAATATATGTAGATGGCAGAGCCAAAATAACATCTGTTGAATCCTCACCATGTTATCTATGCCTCATCCTTATGTTATAGAAGTTAACAAAAATCTCACCTCGTCAGGTAGGAAGACCTCACTGAAGGTTTAAAAAAAATGAAGCCCATCTATGGGAAATTATGAAGTCATGATAGATATGGGTTAACAGTGGTGGTTATTTTCACTTTGAAAGAAAATTCTTGAGGTACCACATCAGAGACAACCATTTTTTTATCCAGAAAAATTGCACAGAAATTGGCCAAGAAATATATTAACTGATGATCTCTTGCTCTGCTGATGTGGTGAAATAATTTTGACAGGTTAGAAATCCATTGCTTTAAGCTTACCAAGAATCGTACCCTCTACCTGAAATTTTGGAACTGAATCTTCAATGATACTGCAGTCTCTCAATACGTTGTTGAATGCTAAACTTTAACTACGATCTTGGGTTAAGGCTGAATACACAATATCCCGAATCAGTGACAGAAGCGCGAATTGAGCTGCAGTTGTGTAAGTGGTGCAATCTTAGGCAGATTGCAGAAGACTGATATAGACAAAGATTGGCATAGTTTGAAAGCTTTGGGTATGGACATTAGAATGGATAATGGAATAATACATCTTGATTACAACAGAACAAGAACTCATGTAAGAAGGAGGTGGTATACAACTAAGTGTTGAATTTAGTTATCAGAAGAGTGATGTGAAGAGCAACAGAGAAAAAAAAGGAAGCTTTAGTTGTATTCTAATGAGTTATGAACATGAAGAGAAACTGTGAAGCACCTTTTAATGCACAGCTGAATATATCCAGACAAAGCAACGACAATTATTCAATATTCCACAAAAACTTTGTCTCATCGTGTTTCCTTTTTTTGAAATGTCAGTAACAAGATAGACAATCAGAAGGATGCACGGAAAGAATTATCAGAAATATTCTGCAAAACAAATCAGCAATACAGCCGAACTGTGACAGTTATTTGTTTTTTTTAAATTGCTGTGTTGCATGAAATAACCATGGCATTAACTCTTTTATGGCTGTTTTGGACTTCCAGAAAGGTTCAGTAGCTTATTTTGCATCAAGTAGACAATAAATACCACATTTAATTGAGGGTGAGAGGGATTTTCGGATAAGTAACATTGCAACTTTTTAACGATGGGAAAATCAATATGGAGATATCATTCTTCAATGGTGAGATGGTCTAATTCCTGTGCTTTAAGCTTATATGAGTAACTTAAACTATGAATGTCAACATCACCATTTTCTACAGGAAACTTTCACTGCAAATATTGAAATATAGCAGGATGAATTCTGGTTTTGCAACAGCAAATTAGACATGCTTAATGCTCTTAATATTCTAGAATAAAGTTCCTGAAATTCATTGGTCGTCTGCTTTGTAGCTCGGATGGGACACAAACCAAATCTCATTGCAAAGCAAAAGGGAACAGTAGCATTACAAATTCCAGGATCTTCTGGCCATGCCTTAAATGAGGTCAAAGTTCTCCAAACTCTAGCCTGTGTTCGCTCACACACTCACCTCCAACCCACTAAATTGTGTAGTGGCAGCAAATTTTCCAGCTGCTTGTCAGAATTTTCGGAGTGCTGTAGAGTGGCACATACACTAACAACTAACACTTAAAGATTGTGTGCGTTTTTTGTGATGATGATTCTGGACTGAAAAGGAAAGAAAAAGCTGTTTAAAATCCAAGGATTATCAAAGGATTACTGCATCCATTTTTGAAAAAGAAAAAGCAGGTTACCTGACACACGTGGTAAGTGGTGTTGACACAGCTGTTGGCTCAAGAGGTGGGAAATCCAATTAACAAGCTGCAGTCAGGCAGCTGCATTTGAGTTGGAATTTAGTTGGCAACATGGAGCTGATTGGTCAGTAAGATGGTGACCAATTAAAACTGATGATAAAGGCCTCCTGTTGGCTAACTGCAATATGATGGGCTCCCAGGGTAGTTGAAAAGCTTGGGGGTGGGCATTTTCAGGAGAAGCTATTGGGCATCTGGAAGGGAAAGAATATTTTTTCAATGGTGGCACAAAAACAGCACGTCAAGCCTGAAGGTAGCCACTTTCTTTCCCCTCATCAGTTACTATAAGATGAATTTTTAATAAGTCTGAGACTTTTTTTCTTAGTGTGTGAGCCAGTCACTATGTGCCTCCTGCAAGAATACAAGTGGAAGTATCTGCAGAAGGAAGGAAGATTGAGAAGCAGCACCTGGATCAAGAAAAGGATCATCTCAGCAAATACTGTGGACAGGGACCACTGAAAATTTTCCTCTGCACATCACACTTTTTTACATATGTGTATGTGTGTAGAGGGAGACATTTATAAGTTGGTTACAGTATTAACTAGTTCAATTATCTGTTGACAATTCACTGTTCATCTATAGTTAGAATCTATTAACCTGCAACATACAGCAGCAACTCAATTACAGAAACCTTACTGATGATTTATGTCAACTTGGGTCTAATATAACTAAATTCTGTGCACTTTTAACTTTTGTGATGACTCCAGGAATAGGGGGACTTAATTTTCAACACTCCATGAGGTGTAAGACTTAGTTTCTCTTCCAGAAACTCTCCCACTCTGCACCCACTGAGGTGGGGTGGGCAGAGTTGGTAATGGCCCATGCTGACAGGTGCAGGAAATACAATGCAGATCCCACATCCCAAAGGATTCCATGTTTGCAAGAAATGCACAGACATGGATTAGGAGATCTATGGTTTTGATTACAGTAAACTAGATTAGTGGTCCAATTGAAACAGAAATATTTGTATTAGTCGAAAAGCACGATGGACGTTAATTTATAATGATTATTTGGAACAATTTTCATTACCTCTGTTACCGTTGCTGTCAGTGGCCTCCTTTTAAAAGTATCCAACGCTTCCTTAATTTATGGTTAACACCTACGCTACTTGACTCCCATCTCATGCAAACTTGTTACCCTATTGTTCCTGCTCAACATACCCCACAACACGACACAAGTCCGGGCTTCTTAAATTGCGCAGAATATAAAAACATGCCTCTGGATGTGTCTGCTTGCTGAACTTTGCTGCTCATTTTGAGCTTTAATGGCATAACTTCTCATGTGCTAATGCCATAATTATGTGTTTATAAATGTGCTATAATCTTACAGTCTGCATTAGAGCCTGTTCCTTGCGTACTGCTCCTAGGCCTACCATACCTTTCCTAACCTTTGATAATTTTTCTGTAGACCTGGTCCTTATTGTAACATGCTCTGAAAATGAACTACATTATCATTAATTTGAGTACTTAAAATGAAGTCTGTAACTGACCTGAATACTAAGTGAATAGGAAGTAAGCTAATTCAACCTTAATTCTAATGCCTATTGAGCAATTTTTTGAAAAAGGCTTCTAAGTTAAAAGCTAATAGCGTCTTGTACAAGCAAACAAAATACCTTGCTAATATTGGGAAGCCAAATGGAAGAGCACAGATAGGTCTAGCTCCTGGAGGAACAGTATGTTACCCTAACTGGTCTTGTCTGAAGATTATGTCTTAGGAGAACCAGGAAATGGTAAGGGTACGGAGTATAATTTCTGTCACGTTCCATCCATCTCATTTGTGGAAACCCCAGAAGTCATTGAAAGTGGGTTGTAAGAATTTTCCCAGCTCCATAGAAGAATGGCTGGCTGGTGGAGATCCTGAGAAATTTGAGGCTTAGTCACTTTAGGTTGGTTTCCTGTTCATTTCTGCCTCAGTGGGACACTCCCAGAATTGGCTCTATGATCAACCATACGTGGCAGCCAATAAATGCACCCAAGGCCTGACTTGATGTCTGTTTTGGGATGGGGCTGATATTTTCCAGCTCTTGTGGGGGCCGATCACTGCTCAGCAGGTCATTGTAGAGGGATCTCCAGAGCAGCTGGGGGAGAGGGTGCTATCAGAGATAGACTGCCCAAATGACAGGGTTATAACATCAAGGCTGTATTATTATCTGCCACTGTTCCAGCAAAGAGTCAAAAAGGGCTTACAGCCTCATTTTTTTTCTAATTAAGTGAATGGCTTCTGTAAAAATCTGTTGACTTCTTGCTCAGCTCTCTGATTGGCCCTCTGCTTCTTTGGTCTAGTCTCCATCCTAATTGGATGATTTTCCAAAGGTACATCTTTAATCGTTCACCTGCCAGAAGATTGTAATCACTGCAAGTCATAACCATTTACAGATTCCCAACATGGGCTCACAGTGGACAATGAGATACCGCCAACAGAATCCAATCTCCAGAATCTAGTGTGTTCACCATCTTGAGGATTTAACTAGGTTTACAGGTGTCTTAAGAACCTACATGCCTTTGGAAGTGCTTGACAGAATTTCTCTTGCTCTCTAACATTGTTATGCTCTCTTATTTAGCTCCGTAAGCCACTCTTGATGTAGAAGATATGGAAACGAACCTTTTCCAAGTCAGAGATATCTTTTAGGGTAAGGAGGTATCATTTATAGAAGCCAAATTATATTGTTGCAGTTTCCAACTATCAGGTATGTCAATTAACTGCAATTATCTAAGATTAGGAAAGGTGAAGCTTATACACATTAGCAGATCTTTGTCATTTGTGTAGTTACGACATGGAATAGATATATACCTTTGCTCAATTAGCAATTCTTTAAGTTGTGATTTTGAGACCAATAGTTTGTAAGAATTAGAAGCTGGACACGGCATTTTGACATTTCAACCCTGCTCTGTCTTTCAGTATACATACGCATGATAATCTTCAACCTGACTGTACCATCCCCCACTTACCTCAATTTCTTCAGTACAGTACAAACAAATCTATCGATCCCTGTCTTTAATAAACGCAAGTTAACACTGCATCCACACTCTCCAGGGGCAGAACGTTTCAAAGATTGAGCACACCTTTAAGTGAAGTAATTTCTGACCTGTTGGTCTGAGACACAATATCCTAGATTCCCCTTTGTAGGGGAATTGAGCATTCAGCCTGTTAGGAAGCAGTGGAATGTATTATCAATTGCCTCTTGTTAGAACACGTATGCCCTTTTTTACATAAGGAGACTAAAGCTGGATGCAATTTTGCTAATTAAATAGAGACTTCAAAGAGCTGTATAATTGTCATAAGGTTTCTGTCAAGACTACATACCAGATGTACTCTCAAAGTGATCCATAAACTAAGACTTTAGATAAGCATTCTATAAAAATTATTGAACACTTCAATGTAGACACAACCTGCAACACAATTTGATGCTCTAAGCAAGGTTGAGGATTGGATTATTACACAACTATTGTTGAAGGTTACTTAAAGAAAATGCAGTAATTAGCTAAAATTTACTTGCTTTAAACTTTTGTATGTGCAAGAACAAAAACTACCAAGGAGATGGAAACATGGTCTCTAATATCATTGCCTGCCTGACCTGTTTGAAGATCCTATTTTTCAAGTGAAGGGGGTGAAACACAAAGTAGGTTTCAACAGCTCTGATGGCTCCTGTAGTCAACTAGTCAAAAGTTGCTCGCACAAGTGGACCAAGAAGACCAGGTTCTGGGAGTAAATGAAAGGTCCTCTGTTTCACTTTTATGGGACAACTCATCATAATCCTTTGTATAGCCTGGTAGGTACAGCAGCCCTTTTTAACTATCCCAATTGTTTTTCTCAGTCTCCTTGTTGCGAAGGAAGTTGCTGTTTCATGATGTCTCTCTCATGGTGTACCGAGAGGTTATTTTTTTAAAATGGCTGCCTGCACCTAGCTTTTGTCATCATCAGCCAAAATGGCTGCAAATCCCAACTCTCGATGTCCTTGTTCCATAAAGCAAAATTAAGCTGGAATTTCTTGTGATGTCCTTCTTGTCATCTACTAAAGGCTACGGAAGTTTTGAGTGTTTACATTTGTTGAGGGTTCAATGAACAGTAGCAGAGCCACAGAATTCATCAACAAGCCTTTCTGATTGACTCTTGAGATAACAGCACAGCCTGTCTGCTTTTGCTTGTTGCTGAATTCATGAGAAGCTGTGTTGGATTTGGGGCCATTTTTTGAGTTTCCCCTATTACCATTTTAAAGACAGACTAACTTTTTTCACAACATATGTATTATAGGGACACAATCTGAAATACTTTCTTGGCTCTTGAGCTTTTGGTGCAAAAGGATTGGAGTTTACTATTTACATTTCTAAGTTTTTGCGGCTTCTTTTTTTTAATGAATTATGATTGGCACCATATCTACAGTTATTCACTCCCTCTGCCACTGACACTCAGTAGTAACACTGCGCACAATCTACATGGCGCACTACAAAAATTGAACAGTAACTTCCAAATCTACAACATGACCATAAAGAGGGATAAAGGCAGCAAATACAAGGAAATACCTCTCCCCGTAAATTCCTCTCCAAGCCACACAATATCTTGATGTAGAAATACAGTTCCTTCACTGTCACTGGGTCAAAATCCTGAAACTTTCTCTCTGACAGCTTTGTAGGCGTATATCAAATAGGCTGCAGCAATTCAAGGAGGCAGCTCACCGCCACCTTCTCAAAGGCAACAAGAGTGAGAAATGAATGTTCACCCAGCCAGCAACACCCAAATTCCACAAATGAGTAAAGACATGGAAAAGAACATTGTGTTTCTCTGTAAACATTTCCTAGCCACTCAGCACAAAAAATACTTCTTGTTTCATTATCCACTTTGGCTGGGCAACATAATTGCATACTTTGTTACATTCTATTCCATCTGCCGTGTTCTTGCCTCTTTGAACCTACCACATTGTTGACTTTCTGACCTAACTCCGCACCATCAACAAACTTGGATTGAGTACAATTAGCTGCTTCATTAAAATCTAAGATATGGATGATAAATAGCTGAGACCCAAACACTGGTCCTTCACCTGTTACATTTTGCAGACCTGAAAATGCCCTCTTCATTCTTGCCCTTTTCCCTGTCCATCAGCCACTTCTTAAATTCACGCTAAACGCTACCCCAATTGCAGGAGACTTAATTTTGTGCAATTATTTCATTAAATGCTTTTTGAAAAATACAAGTACACTTTATCCACTGCCTCTTACCAGTTACGGTCTCAAAAAATCTCTTATATTTGTCATCATTATTCCTCTTTCACAAATCAATGTTGGCTCTGCCTAAAACGATAAATCTGTAATTGCCCTATTAACATGTCCGAAGTAACAAACTGAAACATTTTCCCTTACAGGGCTAAACTCTGAATAATTACCAGGGCATATCTTGGCCTTCATAAATCGAGATTTGTAATTCAGCATATCTTCTCTGCGTTTTTTTGAATTTCTGTAAAGTTCTGGGTAAACCAGAACTAGAATATGGCACTCAGTTTGTATCATCACAATTTAGGAAGGATGAGGGGATTTTTAAGAGCAGGTTAATCAGAATCGTTCTAGAAATGATGGATTTTATTTCCAATGTTAGTTCTGGAGCAAAGAAGGCCGCAAGGAATCTCAACACTGTATAAGATTGTGATAAGGTTTATATAAGTTAGACAAATCAAAATAGTTCACTGACAAATTTATAACATTATGCTGTGTATAGATAGTGTTGACGGTCAGAAGCTTTATCCCCAGAGTTGAAATGTCTAATACTAGGGGGCATGCATTTAAGCAAACGGGGCAAAGTTTCAGGGGTATGTGGGTTATGGGGGATGGGTCTGGGTGAGATATATCAAGGGGCAGTGTGGACTGTTGGGCCGAATGGCCTGTTTCCACACTGTTGGTAATCTAATCTTAGAAAAAAAGGTTCAAAGAAGATGTGAGGGGCAAGGTTTTTTTTTAAAATGGAGTGTGGTAGATGCCTGGGACGCACTGACAAGGGTGGTGATGGAGGCAAATACGATAAGGGCATTTAAGGGCTTTTCGATAAGCGCATGAATAAGCAAGCAATGGAGGGATATGGACTAAGGGCTGGCAGAAGGAATTAGTCTAATCTAGTGTCAAATTCAGCACAATACTGTGCGCTGAAGGCGCCTGTTCCTGTGCTGCTCAGGTCTATATTCTATATTCTAATTCATGGAAACAACGGTAGAAGGATTTGAGAAGACTATGAGGGAAATGTTATGCAGCAAGTAGTAATTATCTGGAACTCACTATTAACTAAGGGAAAGGAAAGGGTGATGCTCAATGATTTATACAATGAATTTTAATGGGGTCCTGATCAAAACAAACTTGCAGGGCTACAGGGATTTAACAGGAGAATGGGATTTTTTAAACATTCATTCTTTCATGAAATGTGTGTGTTGATGGCTGGGCCAGTCTTTATTGTCTAATCATACTACCCTTGAGATGGTGGTGATGCGCTGCAATCTATATGTTGTCAATGCACCCACAGTGCTGTGAAGATGTGAGTTGCAGGATCTAGACCCAGTGTCATTGAAGCAGCAATATTGTTTTAAGTCAGTAGGCTCAATGGCATGGAGGCAGACTTCGAGCTAGACACGTTCCCATGTATCTGCAGCCTCTAGTTAGTCCCTCTAGTTAGAAGAGGTTTGGAGGGGTAGGGGTAACTGCCAAGATTACTCTGCTGAGAGTTTACATGAATCCAATGCATCTAGAAAATCTTGTTTTGAGCCTTCATGACTACGACCTGACAGATATTAGCGAGTTTTGAGAAGATTTGTAGCTCGGGTTGAGGTTCTGGATGTGAGTTTGCTCACTGAGATGGAAGGTGGTAATGCAGAGACTCGAACAAACAGCTCTGCCAATCATCCAACCCAAACTTTGGGTCCGCTATGTGGATGGCACCTTTGTCATCACTGAACAAAACAAATTAGAGGAAACCTTCAAGGCCATCAATAATACCCTTACTGGCATAACATTCACAAAAGAGGAGGAAAACAACAACAAACTGCCATTCCTAGATGTCACAGTAGAGCGAACAGCCAATGGGGAACTTCAAACCAGCGTCTACAGGAAAACAACACATACGGACCAAATACTGAACTACAGGAGCAACCATCCCAACACCCACAAACGAAGCTGCATTAGAACATTATTCCAACGAGCCACCACACACTGCAGCACAGAGGAACTACGCAGAGCAGAAGAAAATCACCTATACAGCGTATTCAAAAAGAATGGGTACCCTATGAACACAGTCCGCTGATTCCTCAGCAACAAACCCAAACAAACAGACAAAACAGGCTCAGAAACCATAACCATAACTCTCCCCTACATCAAAGACATTTCTGAAATGACTGCCAGACTACTCGGACGTCTTGGCATCAGGGTAGCCCACAAACCCACCAACACACTAAAACAGCAGCTAATGAACTTGAAAGACCCTATACAGACAACAAATAAAACGAACGTCATCTACAAAATACCTTGCAAGAACTGTGACAAACACTACATTGGACAAACTGGCAGGAAGCTAGCCACCAGGATACATGAACATCAACTAGCCACAAAACGACATGACCCACTATCACTCGTATCCTTACATACAGATGAGGAAGGACACCACTTTGATTGGGACAACACATCCATCCTAGGACAAGCCAAACAGAGACATGCACGAGAATTCCTAGAAGCATGGCATTCCAACCGGAACTCCATCAACAAACACATTGATTTGGAGCCAATCTACCATCCCCTGAGAAAAAGAACAGGAAATGACATCACCAATGCAGGAAATGACATCACCAACCCAAGGAAACCTAAACAGATAAATAGAAAGCGGGACATAACACCAGCGCTTCGTCGGAGGCTCACTGATGATGTTACCTAGAATGGTGACGAAACATCTGAAACTAACCTTCCAGCTCAGCGAGCAAACTCACATCCTGACAGATATTATTCACACTGGCCTATACTTGTCTGTTTTCTCTCTTACAAGTTTGAATAGCTTGGTTATCGTCGTAACATTTTTTTCTCAGGAACAGCTCCTTAATATAAGAAATACTGAAACATCAAAAAAAAACAATCATTACCTTGTTGTCAAATCTCTTAAAACTGAGGGTCAAGGTTGTCAGGCCCAGGGAATAAGTTGCTACTTGGTCCCATTAATTTCTTTGGTGCTGTTTCTATGTTTGTATTGATTTCTTTAAGTTCCTTATCCTTGATTTGTCTTTTTTCTAGAAAATATTTCTTTCTATACTGTGATGACAGATGGTGAATAGTTCTTTGATGTTTCTATTTCCTGATTCCCCTTTATATTCCCACCTGTGGTGCTGTTGACTTGCATTAATCTGTTCCTGTTTACAAGTCTATAGAAATATTTGGTATCTGTATGTCTCTTACGAGTCTATTCTCAACTTTTTCTTTCAGTTTTATTCTTAATTTATTTTTTCTGAATTCCAAAGTTCTCAGGTTTACTGCTGTTTCTGGTAGCATTGTGATCTCTTTCTTTCATATTATCTTTGGGATAATCCATGAGACAAATATTGACCTTATTAAATCCTGCAATCCCACCTACTTTTGAGAAAAATTCCAGACTTCCCACAGCAGAGCTGTCAAACTGGGGAGGGGTGGGGGGGGGGGGGTGGTGGGGGAGGGTCAGCACCACTGCCAATTCCCCAGGCTTCCGAATGCCCAGGGTGTGCTGCCCTCATCCCCACTCAGTGATGACAAAATATCATTTTCTCAAACTTAACCCACAACTCCCAACATATCATCACGAGCCTTCAGATTTAAGCAGAATGTGGAGCAAAAATTATAGTTAGGGACATCAAAACCAGTTTTTTTTAAAGTGCAGTCTTCTGTCTTTAAAACATTAATATCCTAGAACAGCATAAAATCAGAACGGAACTTGATTTATTCAAGTCACTGGAAATTTATGGCTGCAATGACACATTTTGTTATACATGATGAAATTCCACTCGTGTTGTGAAGCAGCAAATTCTCCCCCTTTCTGCAAGATGTCTGCTGAATGAGCTAATGAAGCTGGAGTATGGCATTTTAAGTTAGAGATATCGTAGTGAGTTCATTGAAATGGCGATTCCACTGCAAGAAAGTGTTTTGTGTTGTGCTGTGAAGCGCCAACTGCTATGTCTGAACAAGAGAACATTATTCCCACCTTGAAAGAAACACCAATTATTTACGGTTATTTGGCCAAGCAAACAGGAACCATCTTAATCAACAAAAACAAACTGTCCACGACATATTCGTCTGGAACAATGAAGTACCACCAAGGCTATGATTAATCAAATTGCTGTCTATGTTCTGAAGCACCTGGTGCCATTTAAACAGATAAAAAAGTGCCAGCACTGAGTGTCTAAAAGGGTCCAAGAGCTCTATTACATTACTTATGAACAAACAGATGTATATTTACAGTTGACAATGATCAGGAAGACTGAACTACTTCTCATCTCTTCTTTAATTTGCAACGTCAAAAGTGTCCATCATTCGAAATATAAGATAAATGTGTCCAAAAATGACCATGAGTTAGTGAAAGATAATCAAACTGTAAGCCCAATTTCTGTACTAGAGCTAATAATGTTGGGTGCTGTCTTTTCATGACATTCAGTGAACTGAGACAAGGCTGAAGTGGGGAAACTATGTTTTCCTCAGTGTGTTACTGCTGCCATCTCTTTTGACAAAAAGAGCAGACTTTTTGAGAATGAGACTTGATATATAAAAGACTATCAAAGGCTATTTGCTGAAAACTTTACATATAATGCCAAGACCTTCCTGAGGCAAAAGACAAAACCACTGACTGTGATTTTTGACGGCCCTTCCGATCTCAGTTCGGACCCATAAGATTACTGGGCAAAAATTGGATTTGTCTCATTGATCATCATTATATTGAATTTCAACTGCCAAACATGCATTAAGTGCAAGATAGTCATCAGATTGTCACACTCTCACTCACTGTCACTAGAAATGGTCATTGCTTGGCACTTGCACAATGTAAATGTCACTTGCCATTTATCAGTCCAACTTTGTATGTTGTGCCAAGTCTTGCTGCATGTGAACATGGGCTGTTTCAGTATTTGTGGATTTGTGAATGGGACTGAACACTGTATAAAATTATCAGTAAACATGTTGAGGGTAAGGGCATTGACAGAATGCAGTACAATTATGTTTGGTCATGGAGCACCACTCTGAGCAATTCATGTAATTGGAGTAAATCGCTAATTGAAGATTTGATCTAGATTGTATGGTGTAATACAAAAACATTTGAACATTTATCAGTCAGGCAATGCAAAAATGTATCACTTGATAGCTATTTAGAGCAATAGGGACCAGAATCGAAAAGACAAAAGAATACAATGCTTAATGTCCACTTAGCATCAACAAGGTACAACTTTCCATTTGTGTGTGGTCATGTTTCTTGCACGCTATAGATTTGTCACAGATACAATCAAGAATTTACAAGACATCCATGAATGAACTCTACTTACTACGCAACCACTTGAATCCAGTTTGCGATCGGAAATGCAGCAGTAGTTTCTACTACAGCCACCATTGTCCTTTGTGCAATCTCTCACAGGACCAAAAGAGTCAAGCAGAACCTCAAGGCTGTCAAAGGAAGCAGAGATCATGGCTTCTTCTCTGCAAAATATAAATGATAGAGAGATCATTAGTAGAGCATTGTTTTAAATATCAATGACTAATTAAGTCCTTTTATAAAAAATGATTTATACCTAAGGTAAGTGATAAAAATCCATGTTGGATAGCTTCTGTTTTCTGTCAATTAACTATTCATACTAGCAAACTGGATACTGGCCAGTTTTGTAAGAACGCTGTTAACCCATAACTTAAGAAACACACAAAAAAAGCTGCAAATGCTGGAAATCTGAAATAAACATTGAGAATGTTGGAGAAACTCAACAGGTCTGGGGGTCTATAGAGAGAGAGGAAAACAGAGCTAACATTTCCAGTCTGGCATGATGATTCTTCAGAATTGAAAGATGTTGCAAAGGACCATCTTGTGCCATTTCCACCACTTCCAACAGGATACCACCAACAAACGCATCGTCCCTTCCTCTCTGTTGTCAGCATTCCACAGGGCCCATTTCCTTTGTGACACAGTGGTCCACTCCTCCTTCCTCATTCCCGAATGATAACTTCCCAATGCAGTCACAGAAGGTGTAACAGTTTCCCTTTGTTTATCTCTTTCCTCTGATTATCCAGGGCCCCAAACCTTCCATGTGAAGAGCTGGATGAACAGAGCAGGCCAGGCAGCATCAGAGCAGGAAAGCTGACGTTTTGGGTCTGGACACTTCTTCAGAAATTTCTGAAGAAGGGTCCAGACCCGAAATGTCAACATTCCTGCTCAGCCTGCTGAGTTCATCCAGCTCTATACCTTGTTAGTGCGGAGTCTCCAGCATTGGTAATTCCTACTATTTCTTCCAGGTGAAGCAGTGTTTTACTTGTACTTGTTTAAATCTAGTCTACTGCATTCACTGCCCACAATGCAGTGTCCTTTCCCTTGATAAGACCAAATGCAGACTGGGTGACTGCTTTGCAGAAAATCTCCACTTGATTTGTACGAATGACCCTGATCTCCCAGTTGCTTGCCATTTCAATAAACGACCTTGTTCTCATCTGAACAGTTTTGTCCAGACCTTGATTTAGTTCCAATGAAGCAAAATGCAAACTTCAGGAACAACACCTCATTTTCCGTGTGGGCAAATTATAGCCTAGCAGTCTCAACACTAAATACTGTAACTTCAAAAACTGACCACATTATAAGAATATAAGGTGTAGAGCTAGATGAACACAGCAGGCCAAGCAACATCAGAGGCGCAGAAAGGCTGATGTTTCGGCCCTATATCCTTTCTGTTCTCTGGTTTTGTTACATTCCCTTACACCGCCTCAACAGCCTTGAATTTTTTCTGTCTTGTTTACTTTGCACTTGGGTAAAGAGGGTCCATTCTCTTCCATTCACATCCATTATACATCTATTTTTCATTCGTACCATCATTTAACAATCCCCCTGTCTTTTGCTGGAAGCCCCCCACCGACAACCTTCTCACTTGCCATACATTTTCTATATCTGCCAGAAGTAAAGTAAAACATTTTCTAGTTCTAAAGAACTTGAAATGTTAACTCTGTCTCTCTACAGATGCTGCTGGACCTGCCGAGTTTCTCCAGCATTCTCTATTTGTTCCAGCTGTCCAGCATCCAAAGGATTCTGCTTTAGTCACAACATTATTTTAGAAATATTGACAAACCCACTTCTTCTTTTCAAACTTGGCTGGAAATCAACAAGGTCCAGGCACCTAAGAAAAGGAAGTGTCCCTCTGGCCCCATGCAATTAACACTTTCCCAGAATGTAGGTTCCAGAACACACTCTGTCTCCTGGAAGAATGGCTCTGAGAGTAGATCTGTCACATGATCCCTCCCACCTGACACCCCTCCAATAGGATTTGAGGCTACAATGTGTCTCTCTCCCTCAATCTTACATTTTTTTCTTGATGGTTGAGTGCATAACTGTTTTGAGAATGGTTCTATCTTCCCTCTCCTTTTAGCTTTTTGAGCTGTTAAGTGTAGACCGATGGGCATTTTTTCAGGTTATTATTACAAAGTAACATTGTGTTTTTGGAAAGGCTGTATCTTTGCCCATTTTGTGCAAACTTGAAAGTGCCTGACGGCTTATTTCTAATCTATACGTCTTCTTTGACTCTGACCTGCAGCGCAATTTTCTTTTACACAGAAATTCGTTACTGTGTGGAATGAATGCCAGGGAAAGCGATGGATGCAGGTAGCATTACAATGTTTAAAGGAGATAACAAGGTGTAGAGCTGGATGAACACAGCAGGCCCAGCAGCATCTTAGCGTGAACCTGTTATATCTCAGATTATAGTGCTAAACAATGCTTAGTTTTATAATGCATGTAACAGAGTTCGAAAGAAGCTTAAGCTTGGAGATACCAAGGTGTAGAGCTGGATGAACACAGCAGGCCAAGCAACATGAGAGAAGCAGGAAGGCTGATGTTTCAGGCCTAGACACTTTTTCAGAAAATTGTTTGGAGATAGTTCTTCATCCTGGCTTCTCTTTTACTCTATCTTGAACCTGTACTCTTCGATGCAGCCATAAAATGACATGTTAAAAGAGTGAGGTTGGGAGGCAGGTTTTGGAGGCCACGTGTAGAGGAAGAAATGGCTATGCAGTAACTTTTTGGGATGCATTTGGTGTGCACAGGACACCCACTAAAGGGTGCACTCAATCTCCTTCCACTTGTGGTTTTCAAAAATGGCTGATCACTCCCAGCAGAATGGCAATTCTAATACTCCCTGGCATTGAGAGACTAGTGCTTTCATGCTGGGCAAGTAGCATGGGAAAAGAAAGTATTAGTCAACAAATTCACTTGCCACTGGATTTGGGCATCATTGATGATACTTCTCCAAAGCTGTAGGTTGTCGAAACCTCCAAAATACATTGGACCTCTGGAACATGGTTATAGAAGGGCATGTTCAGGCAATTAGAGAATGAATTGCTTTTGAGATGTCCTCAAAGTATCCTTGAAGAGGCTACACATCCCTGCTGACTCACGTTAGTCTCAGGTTTACGACCAATCAAAGCGGAGAAAGCTCATTCAGGAATGCGTCAAACCCTTGTGTTTGAGATCTTGGCACACTTGAATGATCAATGAAAGATTAACAACACAAATCCTGTAAATGTGACATTTCAGGATTGACAGAATATTGGCAACTTTACCAATAAAAAGTAAGTCCCAAAGGAATATAGGGCTATTACCTCATTCATTCTGTAGGTCACCACACCTCTGGTGAGGTTGAGAAAGTGGAACTTTCATGATTACCCCTGTTGCAATGGGAACTGAACTTGCACTATTAGCAGGACTCTGTGCCACAAACCAGCAGTTCAGCCAACTGAGCTAACTGACCCTAAAATTAGTGGTAATGTTAAAGAAACTAACTTTAAAGTCTACCTCACAACTCAACAGGCTCAATAAAAATATTCAAAATATTCACATATAAATAAATTTCAAAGACTGAGTGGAGCCTACATTCTATACTAGCATTTGTTTTTCCAATAGAGTGCTAGTCTCATCAATTGAAATGAGCTTACAGGTTCATTGCGCTCCCCGCGCCCCTCCCCCCACCCCGATCCCCTCAAATACTGCAGCAGCTGCCTTGCAATACAATTGGTAAATAGTTAAAAACTAAGAAGATGAAAAGGGAAAGTGTTTTCTAAGGAGCTCCTTGGAGAACAAGGCTGGTGAAATAACAATGAGGAATGAGGAAACAGGAGGAGTTCAAGAAATACTTTGCATCAGTCTTTACAGTAGAAGACATAAACAGCATTTCAAAAATACTAAATAATCAAATGATGAAAAAAAGGGGCAGGAAATAAATATGTTCTGATAGAGGACTAGAGAAATTAATGAGGCTGGAAAACAATAATGTCCTGGACTTGATGGGATGCAACCTAGTTTTTTTTAAATAGGTACAGAGGTGATGGATGCACTAGTATAATCTTCCAAGAATCCTTAGATTCTGAAAAATGCCCCAAATTGGAAAACTGTCAATATAATACCCTTATTCAAAAGGGAGGTGTGCAATAGTTAACTATGGGCTGGTTAGCTTAACAAGTGTATTTTCCAAATGACAATTCATTGTAAAGAATATAATAGCAGAGAAATTACAAACTCATTAAGTAATAAGATAGAGTCATTGTGGCTTTTGTGAAGTGAAATCAAGCCTGACAATTGTCTTAGAATTCTTCTGAGGAAGTAGCAAATAGGATAGATAAAGGGGATCCCATAGATAAAATATTTGGATTTCCGGAAGACCTCTGATAAGGTATTGCATCTAACGTTACTTAATAAATAAGAATGCACGGTATTGGGATAAAATTATAATATAAATAGAGAATTACTTTGTGATGGGAGACGGGTTCTAACAAGGGCATACTTATGGTCCACATATATAACTTTTAACTAGCTCCATGGCGATAGGGCACAATTACTTACATTACATGTTAACGACTTGTCTGAGGAAGCAGAGAGTTTGTGGATTACGCAAAATTAGCTGAGAGGACTGACAACGATGATAACGTGAGGAATCCATTGACGGATTTAAAACAGCAAAGTGAGTGAGCAAAAACATGGAAACTGGAATATCATGTGGGAAAAATGAGGGTATGGACTTTTAGAGGAAGAATAGAGTGGCTGAATATTATTTAAATAGGAAAAAGCTAGAACATAATTTTGGGTAATAGCAAAAGCAAATGGAATGTTGGCCATTATTTCAAAGGGAATAGATACAGAAATAGGGAACATTGTTAAACTAAGTAAGATACCAATCAGACCACACCTGGGATATTGTGAACAGTGATAATGGGAACTGCAGATGCTGGAGATTCCAAGATAATAAAATGTGAGGCTGGATGAACACAGCAGGCCAAGCAGCATCTCAGGAGCACAAAAGCTGACGTTTCGGGCCTAGACCCTTCATCAGAGGGTCTAGGCCCGAAACGTCAGCTTTTGTGCTCCTGAGATGCTGCTTGGCCTGCTGTGTTCATCCAGCCTCACATTTTATTATATTGTGAACAGTGTTGGTCCTCCTATCTGAGGAAACACATACAGGCATTGGGGGCAGTCCAGAGAGGTTTCGAGTAGGTCAGGTCTGTTCTCATTTGAATTTAGACAAATGAGAGTCAGCTTTATTGAAACACATAAAATTCTTTGGGACTTGACAGTATAGACACAGAAAGATTATCTTGCCTTCTTGGAGGAGCCTCGGAACAGGGGACATAAGCAAAGGAAAAGGCATTGTCCATTTAAAACAAATAAGAATGAATTTCTTCCTCAGGTAGCAAATCTGTAGAATCCTTTGCTGCAGAGGGGTGCAGAAGCTGTGACATTGAAAATATCCAAGCCCGAGACACAGGTTATAATCAGTGAGGGAATTGAGAGTTGTAGCAAAAATGCAGAAAGGATTATTAGATCAGCCATGATCACATCACATATTGGAGTGGACTCAATGGGCCAAATGGTCTACTTCTGCTTCTACATGTAATGGTCTTGATAACTGTGATTCGAACAAATTAATAGTATAGCATGTTCACACCACAGATTACATGAATATTTGCGGTGATATGAAATGTGCTTGGCAAGAACTCAGCGCAATGGAATTCAGCAATAAGGATACAACATGGTTACATTTACATATCCAGTGTGGGCTCATCGCTTTGGCCCCATCAATCTAAACACTTCTTCACTGGATTCATTAAATACCATAGCTTTGAGAGTCTCTGGAGTGTATGTTTATTTGCGGTTGTTTGCAAGACAAAATACTTGTAAAAGGCACCCTTTGACAGCACAGCGCATCAGGAATTTGAATGGTATGCATAGTACCAAGGGATTTGTAGATAATGAGCTTGGGGGGGGGGGGGTGCATAGTGGGACGTATAGGCTGGGTTGGCTTGAGCATCAGGGAGAAGGAATAGATAAAGACTGGTCCACATATACAAACAAGTGAATAATAAAATAAATGAGTGCCAAAGTGAGTATCCATGATCGTAGATTAAGTGGACTAATTTGAATTAAAAATAGTTACGTAACTACTTCTTCTCTGTAAAACCTTTTGCACAATATATAAAGATTATAAATTAAGACAACCCATAAGTACACAATTCACACAGAATATTGGAAACAGTAATAGTAAACCAAAGACACAGTCTTTATGAAATATCAAAAGGAACGGGGGCTTATTTATCTTACAAAGGAATGCTTTGCTTTCCAGTTCCTTTCTGGGAAGGCAAAGAGCTTTATCAAAACCATAGAGATCTGAGGGGGTAGCAGTACTTAATGTACAGTTGCAACTTTAGCACATTGTGACATGCCATTGGCAATAGCTGTGGCAGGGCAATGACAAATGGGAAGGCAGGTTGGAATAATGTAACAAGTATTGAGGACAAATCTCATTCTTCAATGGCTACTATTGCACACGTTTTGGGAAAACAAGAATGAATACAAATCCCCGAGGCTAAGAAATGAGAATTTTAAAAAGATTCTCAATTTTACTAAGTTCTAGCCAAGGTGACAAGACCTATGTGTGGGACTGGTTCCAATCCCATTGACTGAAGTAGCATTACTAAAGGGAAAACTTCACTAAGAAACTTCAATGCTGCTCCCGTATTTCATCAAGTGGGTGTCCAGGAAAAATTGTCATCCTTGTGTTAGAAAGTACACCCAGATTCAATCTGACAACAATTTTTATTCATGTAGGACCTTTTAATGTAATAAAATATCACAGTACACAGGAGCACCACAAGTCAAAGTATGATGCAGAAACACATAAGCAGATAGAGGTCACTTGGCCAAGAAACTGATCCTTGCTGGCATAAGGTGGGTGAGGATGGGTGTTTTAAAGGAGTAAAGTACAGTAAAGAGATGGGATAACAAGGTATAGAGCTGAAATTTTTTTTCTGAAGAAGGGTCTCGGCTCGAAACGTCAGCTTTCCTGGTCCTTTGATGCTGCTTAGCCTGCCGTGTTCATCCAGCTCCACACTTTGTTATCTCAGATTCTCCAGCATCTGCAGTTCCCATTATCTCTGGTACAAAAGATACTGTCAGCCCATGGACACTTAAAGATGTTATCTCAGATTCTCCAGCATCTGTAGTTCCTACTATCTGTAAAGAGATGGGATGCTCTATGAATAGGTCAAGTGCTCAAAGCCTAGGTATCTGTGTAGCAGAGTAATGGGAGCGGTTGAAATCAGTAACGCTCAAAAGGCCAGAATTAGAAAAGTGCAGATTTCTCAGAAGACTGTGGGGCTGAAAAGAGATTGCATGCATGGCAGGGATTGAGACCATACAGGGGTTTGAAAGCAAGAATGGCAAGTTTTAAAAATCATAATGTTATTTGGCTGAGAGCCAATGTAAGATTTCAAACATATTGGTGGTAGGAGGATGGGACTTTGTGCCACTCAGGACATGGACGGGAGAATTTTGGATGAAATTTGAGTTTACAGAAAGTGGACTGTGAAAGAGTGATTATGCTGCTTTGGATTATCCGGGATGAAAAAGTAGTAGGAGACGAGCTCAGATGTTGGTGAACTTGGGTGATGTCGTGAAAGTTGAAATAGATGTTTTAAATGATTAAGCTAATGTAAAGTTGTAAGCGCTCCTTGGCATTAAATGTGATGTCAAATTGCCAAGGGGCAACATTTCAATAAGAAATGGGAGGGAGCCTTGTGACAGCACAGGTAACAATTCAGCAGTGGGAAGAGAAGTTATTGCAAGTGATTCGCCGAGTAAATTTACGTCAATAGGAATGGAATCAGATGAGAACAATCCCACCAACTGGGTGACAGTGGAGACATGGGAGAGAAAGACCTGTGCACAGTCTGAAGGACACAGATAAATGCAGACATGAACTGAATGTGCTTCAAAGTAGCATTGAATCTGCACAATATTCCTGAGGAACAGGAAGAAAAAGACAGTATTTGGGAGATGAGGAATGTCTATGGCAATACAACAACATTGGTTCTCTTGTTTCAGTGACAGGTACAAATATCCGTAAAACCAGATCTCTATTATTCCATCCAATGCCGATGACAGACTAGCAAGTAAATGACAAGGGAATGCAGGATTAAATTATCTGTGTACAGTATTGCTCTACTGCTAGCAATTGTAAGTAAAGGCTAACAGATGGCATTCTTGATCACTATTACACAGAGAAGCCAGATATCAGGCAGCTGCAGAATTTTCAGTGAACTGCGAGAAGCCAGAAAGGTCCAGCAAAACATACCAATAGTACACAGTGGCATACTAGTTCTGTGCTTGGAATAAAGATTGAAAACATGATCTCAAATCTCACCATGGCAACAAAAGAACATAAATTCAGTTGATAAATAAATCTAGAATAGAATGTTAGCTACTTAGTGACTGTTAGAGTTGCCCATGGCTGATGTAGTATAATAAAATGTGGAAGTGGTTTCCATTAACATAAAATGGCTGGGGAAGACTGCTAGCCAAAACAGCAGCTTCCATGGTCTGATGCTTTAAAATTAAACTGTAAACTAGAATAATTGTAACCTTCATAGATGCAGTATGTCCAAGGGATCAAGAGTAAGTTAATACACAAAGGGTCTTGTGAAATGTGCACAGATGAGTCCTGTTGAATGAGAAGAGAAAATGAACCTTCTGTTTGCATAGAGACATCTTGATAAGGAACGTCCTCAAGAAAATGCGAATGGAAGCCTTCATACTGATTTGGTCCAAAGTCTGGAATTGATCATGGGATTGAAGAGAAAGGGTTGATCCACATCAGTTGAGACCCCCAGGTAATGGCAGCTGCAAGCTGTATATCAAAAAAAGTTTTGAGTATACAGTCTTTTTTTGGGGGGACTGCTGACATTCAGTCTAACATAGGTAAGAGAAACCCCCTGACTATTAATTAGTAGGGATGTACTTATTAACTGGTTAAGCCTGGAATGTGGTTGAGTAACATGCATTGTGAAGGACAAGGGCAATCGATAACCGGTAAACATCATGAGGTGGTGAGACGACCCAAAGCTATCCATGGAATGATCATTCAGCTACATGATTAACCTAAAAGGAAGTGTAGGTAATCAATGAATACTACGATTGGTTTGTAAACCAAAGAGCTAAAAGCGAATGTATAAAATATATATTACCTTTTGTTCAGTGGAGATTTACCCAGAGGCTCTCTCCCCACCAGTGGTGCTGGGTGTTGAGTCATTCATTAGTCAGTCCACCCCCAACTTGATGAAAATGGAAATGGCAAGATATCATTAAAAATAAATCCAGTTCAATGGTATTTTAGGGCAAGTAAGTCCATTACTCTTACTCAGTTTGGGCAACACATGACTCCAGAGGGCAATGTTGTCGAGTCCTAACTGTTTTCTGACATGGCACGCTAGTGTTCAATTAGGCAGTTGTGGATTGCCAATAAATATTGGATTTACTCATAATGCAATATCCCTGAATAAATAATTTTCAGAAATACCCTTTATGTGTTATCTTCCTGGAAAAATTCATTGTGCATCTACAGTTGTCAATCCATTGAAAGGTAATTACATGTCTTACATAAAAACGGTCCTACTGATTTGGAGATGTTTTTAATCAACCTGTTCAGAGAGGATATTACCCACTTCTGGATCAAGTGGGGCTTGAACCCAGACCTCCTGGCTCAGAAATAGGCAACCGACTGATAATATGTGCATCTGTCAATACAGTGTGGAGCTGGAGGAACACAGCAGGTCACGCAGCATCAGAGGAGCAAGAGAGTTAACATTTCGGGTTGGGACCCTTCATCAGGACTGTGAACATTCTTCCTTCCCAACGACAATGGTTTTTCTCAGTGTGAGCGAGCAGAGACATTGCTGAGGTCTAACATATCCATAGTCTGAATTATAAGCTTCACAAAGTTAAACTTGAAAATCAGACGCCGCCTGCAGATATGTCTAAATGAGTGGAGAATCTTTTCACATTATGAATTTAACATCCACTGTTTTCTTATAATCTCATTAGCACCCAACTGTTGATGGGTATTTAATCAGCTGCATATTCACAGAATCCCTCCAGGGTGGAAGCAGGCCATTCAGCCCAATGACCCCTCACTGGCCTCAGTACAGCATCCCACCCAGACCCACCCCAACCTTGTAAACCTGCATTTCCAATGGCTAACCCACTTAGCCTACACCCCCCTGAAAATTATGGTGCAATTTGGCATGGCCAATCCACCTAGCCTGCACACCTTTGGACTGTGGGGGGAAACCAGAGCACCTGAAGGAAGTCCATGCAGACATGAGGAGAACGTGCAAACTCCGCACAGACAGTCATAGGGTGGAATCGAACCTAGGTCTGTGAGGCAGCAGTGCTAACCACTGATGCACCGTGCTGCTCCCTGTCAGTAGATTCAGCAGAAATTATCAGAACAAAATGATGCTATACTGTAAATTTGTCTTCTTTTTGTAGAGTCAAGATCATTTTATTCATCTGACACACAATCAAACTAGAGATAACAGCGAATTAGATCTATTAGTGGCCAATTCACTTTGTTAGTTGTAAACCTATCAGAAGGTACAGATGATTTATCTGACAATTCTTGTTCTGCGAATGGGTTCTGTAACACAATGTAGGAATTGTGTAACACAATAATAGGACAATATTAAGTAGCCATTTTAAGTATAAGGAAATGTTCATATGTTGAATCGTTAAAATTAATATTAATACATCATTTAATGGGATCTCATTTGCACCTGGCAGCATTCATAATCTGGATGTTCATAAATCAGAGACCACCTGTAATTCTAGACAGCAACAACCAAGCTCTCTTTCCCCCACACTCCACCTTCCAAACAGCAACAGCTGTTAAAATAGTTTTAATTTCCGAGGACTGCCTTCACAACTTACCAAAAGAAAACACAAAATCTTTTGTGATATAAGAAGATGTAGAGTTGGATGAACACAGCAGGCCAAGCAGCATGAGAGGAGCAGGAAGACTGACGTTTCGGGCCTAGGCCCCTCTTCTGAAGAACGGTCTAGGCCCGAAACGTCAACCTTCCTGGTCCTCTCATGTTGCTTTACCTGCTGCGTTCAGCCAGTTCTCCACCTTGTCATCTTAGATTCTCCAGCATCTATAGTTCCTACTACCTCTGAAACAAAGTCTTTTGTGTTGCTCTGTCTGAATTCCTTTTGCAAGATTTCACTTCTTGGGAACTTTCATCAATATTTTAAAAGTGACAATGTTGACAGCTGGGAATTCCATTTTAGAAATCCATTTGTATGTACATATTTTATTGATAAAGTGTGCATGATTCCCTGAAGTTGCTTTACTGACTTGTTTATTCATGTTCAATCAATTCTCTTGGTCTGCCATGCATAGTCTTTACTTTATGCAATTTGAAGAAAAGAAAAAAAAGAATTTGTGCATTTATATAATACTTCACTACTTGTGGTTTTTAAACACAAAATGTGTGATATCTAGTCAAATAAGATACATCCAACAATGTCCAGATATTCTTCTGACATCTGAGTTAGTTCAGAATAAGACCATAAGACATAGGAGTGGAAGTAAGGCCCATCAAGTCCACTCCGCCATTTAAATCATGGCTGATGGGCATTTCAACACCACTTCCCCGCACTCTCCCCGTAGCCCTTGACTCCTTTTGAGATCAAGAATTTGTCGATCTCTTCCTTGAAGGCCTCCAACGTCCCGGGCTCCACTGCACTCTGTGGCAATGAATTCCACAAGCCCACCACTCTCTGGCTGAAGAAATGTCGTCTCATTTCAGTTTTAAATTTACCCCCTCTAATTTTAAGGCTGTGCCCACAGGTCCTAGTCTCCCCGCCTAACGGAAACAACTTCCTAGTGTCCACCACTTCTAAACCATACATTATCTTGTAAGTTTCTATTAGATCTCCCCTCGACCTTCTAAACTCTAATGAGTACAATCCCAGGATCCTTAGCCGTTCATCATACGTTAAACCTACCATTCCAGGGATCATCTGTGTGAATCTCCGCTGGACACGCTGCAAGGCTAGTATGTCCTTCCTGAGGTGTGGGGCTCAAAATTGGACACAGTATTCCAAATGGGGCCTAACTGGAGCCTTATAAAGCCTCAGAAGCACATCGCTGCTTTTATATTCCAACCCTCTTGAGATAAACGACAACATTACATTCGCTTTCTTAATTACGGACTCTACCTGTAAGTTAACCTTTACAGAATCTTGGACCAACACTCCCAGATCCCTTTGCACTTCTGATTTGCGAATTTTCTCACCGTTTAGAAAATAGTCCATGCCTGTATTCTTTTTTCCAAAGTGCAAAACCTCACATTTACTCACATTGAATTTCATCAGCCATTTCCTGGACCACTCTCCTAAACTGTCTAAATCTTTCTGCAGCTTCCCCACCTCCTCAGTACTACCTGCCTGTCCACCTATCTTCGTATCATCAGCAAACTTCGCCAGACTGCCCCCCGTTCCTTCATCCAGATCATTAATATATAAGGTGAACAGCTGTGCCCCAACACTGAACCCTGCGGGACACCACGCGTCACCGGTTGCCATTCCGAAAAAGAGCCTTTTATCTCAACTCTCTGTCTTCTGTCAGACAGCCAATCCTCAATCCAAGCCAGTAGCTCACCTCGAACACCACTGTATCAAAGGCCTTTTGGAAGTCTAGATAGATAACATCTACTGGGTTTCCCTGGACTAACATACTTGTTACCTCTTCAAAGAATTCTAACAGGTTTGTCAGGCATGACCTCCCCTTACTAAAACCATGCTGACTTGTTTTAATCTGACCCTGCACTTCCAGGAATTTAGAAATCTCATCCTTGACAATGGATTCTAGAATTTTACCAACTACCGAGGTTAGGCTAATCGGCCTATATTTTTCCATCTTTTGCCTTGATCCTTTCCTAAACAAGGGAGTTACAACAGCAATGTTCCAATCATCTGGGACTTTCCCTGACTCCAGTGACTTTTGAAAGATCACAACTGAATACCTTGTCTTAGCAAAGTTGGTAGCAATTTTTCACACAGAAAGATCCAACAAATGACAATAACGATGATTGGCTAGTTAACTTGTTTAAATTCAGAATCATTTAAATTTCAATTTAGAATGATTTTGCTACTGTGGATAAAGACAGAAGCTAACAAGATGACATAGTCGCATAAGGGCATTGAGCCTTCCACATAAATGTATGATGATATCACAAAAGTACACATCATTGGGTACACATACAACTGTGTGGGTGGTGTTAGAACAAAATGGAAGCAAAATTCTGTAACACTTCCAGAGCAAGACTCTGAAAAACAGTGGGTACACGGAATACATGAAGAATGTAAATAATAGTCTAACCTAATGTAACTATAAATTGGAGTCTGGTAAATCTACTGTCACCATGTGCAACAGTATTTTATAGTTACGTGAAATAAATACCGTTATTAAGAAGTCTAAGCCTGAAGATTATTCTTTACTTTGCCTTCTGCTCAACCTCTCTGTAGCATAAAAATGCATTTCAAAAGACGACGGCAACAATAGGACCAATGCCGAGTAAATCAAGGAAGCAAAAAAGATCAAGTAACATATCATCTGAGACATAGAAGTATTCAAAAAGTTATATTTTTCAAAAAGTAGTCAGCATACCTTTTGGGAACAGCCAATGGTCAGAGAGGAAAACAAATGAGCGAGCTTAACAGAAGCCATGGAAGAAGCCTCTCTGAAAAGAATCACCATCTGGAAGAATCACTGGTTAAATCTCAAGAAAGCCTTTTACTATCAGTAATAGGGGAAACAAGCCTTTTAAAAAGAAGTGAGAGCAGTGACCAGCATATTAGCAGCTAAGGGGAGAATTCTGGACTGAGAACCTGAGAAAGGAACCCATGATTGGACACCCAAATTTAATCCTTTAAGGGAAAGGTCAGTAACCCTACATTTTCACACAAAATTAGGTGGAGAGGTAGAGTTAAGACTTCTAACAGCAAGTTAGCAAAGTTATGAATTAATTAATGAAAACATTTTAAACAGTGAGTTAATTGTTTCGATAAGAAATTTGATTCAATTAGGAAGAAAATTTCAGGAATAAAAAACCATTAATGCTAACATCAAAACCTTTCCTGTGAAGGCACTGAAGTTTTTTTTGAGCAAGGTACAAAAATGAGGTTATTGAATAATTCAAAATGTTCTGGATTTCAATTGTTCAAAGCGTGTTCTTTAAAAAATATAGCAATATAGCAACATGTCCACCCCCTTGATGTTTCTGACAACTGAGAAAAGCTTCCTTGCTTTGTCTCTGCCCTAAACTTCAGAGTAAGGCAGAGACCTGTGAGTCTGGCTGAGGGAACAAAGTGCCTCAACACAGGACAAGACAGAGATGCTGTCAGTAGGTTAACAAGTGAGTGGGTGCGAAGTGAACGAGTATTAAAAGAGCAAATGAACAGTCCTGAGATGCAACCTTAACATATCCATGAGGACGGTGCCAGTCCCAGTGTGCGAGGTGTACAAAACAGGAGCAAGTGCAGTACGGAAGAGCAGAACTACTGTGACTGGATTGGCAATGTAGCACGATGATTCATTGAGGTCAGTACTTGTCGGATGGCAAAGCCTGTGGACCGTACCTGAGATGTTGACAAATGGTATGAAAGAAGCACCCTTAAACACTCACCAGAGTGAGACTCTCTGAATGAACTCGGAGCACATTGACTTGAATGCATGAAGAATATTCAAATTAAAACATGTCTAACGTAGCCATAAATTAGAGCCTGGTAGATCTATGAGTACCATGTACAATAGTATTTAGTAGTAATGTAAAATATAGTGTCATTTGGAAGTCTAAGCCTGAAAACAATTCTTTGTCTTCTCCTTGACCAGTCCATAAAGAACTCAAACTGTGTGACATTAACACATATGATTAAAATACGATTCAGAAAGGCAAATGTTAACTATATACTGAAGAGAATTTTAATATAGGCATGATATAAAACAGATTAGAAAGGCTAAAACTGGCTGACATAAACATTGTTATCTACTATTCTAAGTGTTGTGCATAAGAACCTAAAAAGTCGTAAAAAGAGATGCAGCCTTGACGAGGTTAAAGAAGACAAGTGGTGGTTTTGTGCATAAGAATGAGGGAATAATGAAGAAAGTATTTAGATTCACATTTTCACAATTTTCTCTAAAACAGAATAACTGCAAAGGCACTTTTTAAAATACTTTTTTGCCAATTTATTATGTTACAATATTAGCATCGCTAGGGCCATATACAAGTTTACAGAGTTGCATCTTATTGAAAGTCATTTGAACATCAAATTATAAAACATCTCCCACATTGTTTAATTCCGCAGTTCTGTTGCAAGTGAAACAAATTCCAATTATTTCTTTATTGATGCAACTATCTATAGAACGCATGCTGCCATAGAATTATCAGCTTGACTGTTGTTAACTGGTTTTTAATTGTTCCACCTGTAATATAAGTTGTGCCTTTGCTTTGCACTACAAGCCTTAAGCCAAGCGTGTAATTCCCAAGTTCACTCTTCTGATTTCCTTTTAAGTTGTAACATCAATGTGCATTTTTCTCATTTGGTGCGCCCTTCCTACATAATGAAACATGAAAAATTACAATTGTGATGGACTGGGCTGTATTCACAATGCTCTAACTTTTTGCTGTCCTCGGCAAAGCAGTTGGCATGCCAAGCTGTGATGCATCCGGATAGGATGCTTTCTATGGTGCATCTACATGTTCTCAACAAGTCTCTCTATGTTTGGCGCCTTCCTAAAATATACTTCTCCATTTTGGTCAGTCACTATCCTGGGTCTCCTATGATTCAATGGGATGTTTGACCTTTTCACAGATATTTTGAGGAAATCCCTAAAGTATTTCCACAGTCATCCTGGGCATGATCTTTACTCCCCTCATAAAAGTTTTTGTCTTTGTCAAACATGAAGTATCCTCCTCAGGTTTCTTGTCACCATCTTCCCCCATTCCACAGTTTATTTTCTTTTATTCATTAATGGGATGAGGGTGTCTCTGGCTAAGCAGCATTTATTGCCCATCCCTATTTTTGCAGAGGCAGTTTCAAGTCAACCACATTGCTGTGGGTCTGGAGTCACAGGTAGGTAAAGGACATTAGTGAACCAGATGGGGTTTTCCAACAATTGACAACGGATTCATGGTCATCATTAGATTCTTAATTCCAGAAAATTTATGGAATTCAAATTCCATTGCCTTCTGTGGTGGGATTTGAATCACTGTCTCCAGAATGCTACCTGGATCTCTGGATTAGCAGTCCAGCGATAATACCATTGAGCCATCATCGCTCCTAGTGACATTCAAACTGTGATCCTCACCAAAGCCCTTAATAACTGAGGCCAAACTGGTCAGTATCATTACAACAGTGCCTCTTCTCCACTGTCTCACTGAAACACTCACCTTGTCTGCAGTAAATTGTCCACAGGCATGGAGATAATCTGCAGGACATACAGGAAACTATTCAGCTTTGACTGCCTTCAATCCAAAGCAAAATCTTGGTTGGCATTGGAGCAATTAATCATTGAGATATATGTCAGTGCACTCACTCAGAAACTGAGCTTCAGGTTATTGTCAACTTCTCCAAAGCATAATGGGCCTTTCACAAAGCACAGGGAACCTGAAAGTCCTCATCCAAGCAGCTCCCACATCAAACAACCTCCCATCATCAATTAAGATCAACAGCAATTCCTGAAAAGTTTTCCATATCTTAGGCGCCTTCTCTTGATATTAAGGCAGGTACGAATGATGAAGCTCATTTTCACCTCAAACAGACCAGCTTAGCCTTTGGTCATCTGAGGATGAGAATCCTGGTCTACTGGGTAGCAGTGATCCTCCTGCATCCATAAGGTTCAGGAAGCTGAGATGAAGGATATACCAAAATGAATGTGTGAGAACAATTGTTTTATCAAAGACAATGGCATTGGAGGTTGAAGACACTGTTTAATTCAGCAGGTTCAGGCTTTCAGAAAGATGATAATTAGAGAGTCCTTGGGCTGTAGAATTGGGCATTGAAATGCTGTGATGCATGATTTAACTTTAGAGCAATGGCGGAGAAAAAATCAGCTCTTTTCCCATGCTAGCTCCTCACTGAAGCAATTCAAAACATATGGTAGAAACCTGTCCCCTCCCCATTGATCTATATCTTACTCTAGTTCCATTATTCATTCAGTTTTACTTTAAAAAGATGCATTGATGTCTACCTTAAATATTTCCAGTGGTAAAGCATTCCATGTTTCTATAATTCTTTGCTAAAAGACATTTCGTCTAATGTGCTCTCGGGACGTAAATTAACATAATTTACATTGATAGCTATTCACCCACCTGTCCAATGAGAAGTACTTTTCTGCTTTTCACTTCCAACGGGATTCTTTATGGTGTTGAAAAATCTCTCTAATGTACCTTCAGTGATTCTTAAAATTTGGAATTAGGATTATTTCCAGTGAAGTAACTCTCCCCAGGCTTGCATCCTTTTGGTACCATCTTAATGTGGCTATATTATGTGCCCTATACGGAATCATTTAAGGAAATTATCCCTAAGTACAGGAATCTAATGGGTTAATAATCTCACACACACTAACTTGCTCAAGTAATCATCTTAATACTTGCACTACACCAACGTAACGCCTTGTCTACAAGAACGTGTCTAATCTCTCTATTGCTGATGTCAGGCTAATGCGATTTCATACAGGCATGGGCAGCAGTGTGTCTCACAGCCTCGGGGACCCGGCTTTGATTCCACCCTCAGGGGTGACTGTCTGTACGGAGTTTGCACATTCTCCACATGTCTGCCTCCGAGTACTGGGGTTTTCTCCCACAATTCAAAGATGTTAGGTGCATTGGCCGTGCTAAATTTCCCATAGTATCCAGGGATATGCAGGTTAGGTGAGTTACCCATGGAAAATGCAGGGTTACAGGGACAGAGTAGGGAGATGAGTCTGAGTAGGATGTTCTTCGGAAGGTCAGTGTGGGCTTGATGGGCCAAGTCGCCTACTCACACACTGTAGTGTTTCTGTGAATCAGTGATTAATGGTGATGGGGATTGGTGTGGGTTAGTATGACACGGCAGTAAGTGGGGAACATATTGCAGCCCATAGAGAGAACTGACCTCCTCCCTACATAGCTGTCTGGAAGAGTGCACAGCAAAGACTGCACAGTTACGGGTGGCAAAGTCAGATCTGGCGGGCATGGTCTAGGGTCATGGCCTCCACTCCTGATCCTGGGCAACGAGAACAAATGATCAGCAGCATCCCATCCATCAGGACCTCCAGGTCCCTGCCTGTAAAGGGAGGTGCCAGTATCCACTGTCTGAAATGCCCAGGGCAAAGAAATCAGAAACTGTGTTTGGCACCTCCAGACTGACGGTACTTGTCTGAGTGAACACATGTTTTTAAAAATGGCAAGGGACACATGTTTTTGAATGGTTACTCGGTCAACGGCGAGTGGTGGGTTCTTCCAGGAACAGCACAGGTGTGTTACAATGCGTTAAAATTGGAGACAGGGATGTCATTGTGTTGGGTAAGCTAGTTCAATGAGGTGTATGCGATAAGAAAAGGCAAGAAATCTTGCTGGGCCTCTGAGCAAGAAACCTTCCAAAAAATACACAACACAACTCACACAGTCCAAGGTTGAGCCCACTGTTTTAATGAGGCTGATAACCAGGATCTCCCAGTAACAGGAGTTTGTTACTTCTGCTCTATTTGACTCTCATCCATGTTCAAACAGCCTTGATTACTTTACTCTCTGATTGCACTGATGTGGTTAGAATCAGAGTAAATAATTATCTGCCCACGCATATGTGCATTGATATTCTCCATTTTGGGAGTTGGGGACAAATTAATTCCAAACTTTTCTCAATCTACACAGATGGCTTGTCCCCAGTCCAGATGTTGCTCATATCAATTCCATCAGTTCACATAACTGTGCACCTCTTTACCTATTACCTTTCTCTTGACCATATCATAACATTGCTGGTCACTTTCTCTCTGATTCCTGAATAACAGTGTAACAAGTTTTTTTCCCCCCCCTTTCATTCAGCCTCATTATTTTTCTCGTGTTAGTTCGTAATTTTTTTCACCTGGCATTCTTCCTGGTCAAGTAATTTTCATCATGACTCTGTAGCACTCATTAAAGCTCAAAATGTCTCCAACATTCTTACTTCAGCATGAGTATTACAATTTTCCCAGGTATACAATGCTGCTGACTGCGTGTAATCTTTAAGGCTCCATATTAATTACCAACCAACTCAGGAAGTACAAATGCAGAAATGTAATGAAACAGAATATTTATCATTTTATTCCACTTGCAAAAAGAGTCCAATCCCTTTGGAGCATTTCACAGTTGTAGCTTTATTAAAGAAAATAATTAAAATTTGAAATTCATCAGCAAAAATATGCAAACACATTGTTAACCAAAATGGTCAAGTTGAATGCAGTGAATTTCTGGAAAAAAATGGAGATCTGAGAATAAAAACAACATGCCCCATAAAATTTGCAATCTTTTTGTGTTGACTCAGATGATAGACAGGTTTGAGCAAATTATTCATTATCTATTTCCACCTTGGGTTTTGTGGACATTGAAAATAATCCTCATTACAACAATAATCTACTGAAACATCAGCGCAAAAAATTTTACTTCGCTGGCTTTATTTCATTCAACTTGTTCGAACCTTGTCATTCTTCCTTGTACTATTTTACAGTGAAATGTTCTGTGTGCTAATTTTCTCATGCATGATGCTCCCATCAACATTCTGGTGGGAACAAACACAAATTAAATCGACTGGAAGCCTTTCAGTTCAATTTGTTTCCAGTTCAATGCAGCTCCAGATTTGGCAGATCAAAATGATCAATATACAGAAGCAACCAGGTCAATCCTTGATGCGTCAACTGTGTCAAGATCTGGAGGCAGTGTTAATGAGCAATAAACAGGCTGGTGAATTCAGCAGTCTGATGTATCAGCTCATCTGAGGTGCACACACGGTTAACCATTCCTGTAACCTTTTTTGTTTTCCTCCCATTCACGAGCAGTGTCTTTTAGTTGGGTTTGAGTAGTTGCTTTGTGTCTGAGGGCATCCTGCTTTCTTCTTTCGGTCATCTTTCTTGTGCAACAGAGCAAGTAGTTGGATCATTTTTACAATTTACCCAAGCTCATAACACAAGTTTCTGACTGTCTCAGTCACACTGCAGCCTTCTGGATCTGGCATCCTTCTAAGTAGGAAAGACAATGTGTGGGCAGGAAGCAATCCATTTTGGATGGGATGCCTTCACATGTATGTGTTATGAAGCCCCATCCTTCAGAGGTAGGTTCTATCACAAGTGCCATACACAAAGCTTTCAAGAGTCTTTGGAGGGTGTTTCTGGCTTTTGTGCCTGCGCCAAGCTTTTGTAGCTGCTGGTCATTGTAATGGCACATGCCTGCCACAGGAGTCATCACTGTATTCCTCTGTTGTCAGCTCTGAGGTGAAATAATTAACTTTCAGGGGCTTCATGTCACATTAGTAAACATCCTTAAAGTGGAGCCTTTGGTGTCTCATGAATCATCTGACAGCCTCACTTGGCAGAACGAGATTAGGAATGTGACCACCTTCCACCCTGTGGACATCCTACAGGCAATGAGCTGGCTGCTTTTGAGTGCTGACAAATCTGTTTTTGACATGAATGCTGCATTTGGAATTGTTTTCCTGCTGGCTATATCCAAAAGAGTATCAGAAAATACTGAAGAAACTCAGTGTGACTGACAGCAAACATGGAGAGAGATACTCTGAGCTAACTTCTGTTTTTGAGTCTGATATAAGTCTTCTTCAGATATCCATAATATGTTGCAAGATACTCAGGCGAAAGTGGTTAAGCTTCTCTTTCTGATCACTGTTTACATTGTCTATAATTCGCAGTTGTACAAGAACGCACTTAGAACATGGGTCTTCTGAACCATTGGCTTGGTCATATGACTGTGCATTATTATTCCATACATATCTTGTAACTCAGCCAAACATAGTATCTATTCTCCCTATGCCTGTAACAATAACCAAGGCACAGGTTATGAACCACCGTGTATCCAATCTAATGAAAAGTGCTAGCTAAATAGAAAATCATTATCCACAGTAGATCTGCCGGCATGGAAACTACACTATGCTTCCAGGTACAATCTGACTGCAAGTTAATGGAGTATGATTCTTGCATTGGCTTTCCCCGTAACACTAAGGAGTGAGGTGCTGCTGTAGTCATTGCAGTCTTCTTTATGATTCTTTTGTTTGTTGTTTTTTTTTTGTTTTACATGTCTCCTGTGGAATGGAGGCTTTTTCCAGCAGAGGTCATTGAGACCTGCAAATAGATGGAACTTTGTGTTTAAATAGCTTCTGTCCTGGCAGCGTTCCTTCTCTTTGCTAAGGCAATCTATTGTCTTCTCAAGCTCAAGTGATGATCTAATTTGTTCATGACAGAAAGCAATGGGAGAGCATGTAGTGGTAACTAGGAGATGTCCATCTCACAGGGTTTTTGCTCACTCTGGTTTCTAGCCTAATTGGAAAGCTATTTATTGCTTTTATTAAGTACCTCACTCTATACTGAAATTATGAGGGTAACTTTGAATCTGACAGGAATAAGCAACCTTTTTGATTCCTTCATATAGAAATCAGGGACATTCACTATCACAAACAGTTTAGATTTCTTGACCATTTGTTTCATATCTGCCTAACTTACACAGCCATCTTGACTATTTTCAGACAACACAGTGTTTTAGGTTTTGGGTTGATGTTGTGCACTGTGTAGGCTTTGCTTTAACTTTGCATCAAAAGTCAGTGAGTAGTTGGTTCACAGAGGATTGAACTTAGCAACTTCCAAATTTCATTTGCTACCAATGGCTGCACCTCCATCAGATAATATCTGAAGGGAGTGAAGGCACTCAGAGGATGCCACTGATGACTCAACTGACTATCAGTTGTCTGCTCAGTGTAAGCTTATACTTGTTTAAAGGCAGTGATTCCCACACTCTCTTCCAATGCCAGTCGAAGGTGTGACTTGTTTCTCAATTGGAGCATGTGCTGGTTTCATGTAGAATAGCAATGCCAACATCACATTTCTGTGGCTCAGAGGCAGTCAGGGAAATGTGTATACTTGCTGTGCAATGTGTATCAATGTGCCATGACATGGCACAGAATCCTCCCACAGCAGCTTCCAAGCTGGAAGGTCATCCTTTGTTGTTTCCTGCAAAGCCCAAGCGTGCTTTATTTTGACATATTATTTTATGGAAGTTTTGTACTGCTGGCAAGTCTGGCACATGTTGCTCAACCCTGGTTGCCCTTGAACTTATTGCCCTAGAGAGCCAACTAAGATCAATCACATTACCTACATGTGGCTCCAGAACCACAGCAATGATGGTAAATTTAGCTTCTTGAGGAACATTATTAAACCAGATGGGTTTTTACAACAATTGACAGTGGTTACATGGTGACCATTGAACTAGCTTTAACTAGTTTTTTTTGTTGAATTTTAAACCATATCCCTGGAATATTAGGCCAGGTCTCTGCATATCTGGACCAGAGAAATTATCCACTGATGCCCCTGGAGGTGCAGGCATGCCGAGCTACTGTATTGCCCAAAGGCTGGTATCCAGACAAAAGGCTTACACCTGATGACTAGTTAGTTGCAAGCATTGTGTGAAGGTGCTAACTTGAAGGAAAGCCCAGCTCCCAAACAGTATCTTACCTCATCTATGTCAGACTTACTCCTTTAGCCATGACCTCGTGATACTGTTGTTACTATTGTTAACAATGAAAAGGTACCCAGCAGCAGTGTGCACATTGCCACATTTGTCAATGTGATCTTGTCTTGCACATGTGCCATCTCCTGACCAAACTCAATGAAGCAGGCCCTCAACACCCACAGCCTGCTGGGAAAACCCAGCCGAGTCACTGATTCCCACCAACAGAGCTCCTATCTTGGCAGAGTGAGTTAAACTAAGATAAATTAAACCCCTTTACGAGGCCACCACCTCAGTATTTAGCTCCCTCAGCACAAATCACAGCTGAAAACCAATTTTTTAAGCTACTAAAGCTGCCTAAAAGGCTCAAAAAATTGTACAAACGCCATCCACCCCCACCAACCTCCGCAGCCATTGTGCTAAATCCCCTCACTGCAATATTAAATCCTCCAAAAATCTCTCATCACAGCTCTACATCTCCCCAAAATAAATCCTTACTGTAGTGAATTCCCGAGCATCAACAAATAAAGCAATAAGGGTGTCATGATGGTACTACCTACTCCCCAATTTGCTTAGCACTCAGCATGAAAAACTAGGCCATTTAAAATAAACTCTTTATGGGGCATGGGCATCGCTGGATGGGCCAGCATTTATTGCCCATCCTTAGCCGTCATTGAAGACGTTGGTGAACTGCCTTCATGAAACTTGCCATCCATGTGCTATAGCTGGATCCACAACACCAAGTGGAAGAGAGTTCCGGGATTTTGACCCAACCACAGTCAAGAAGCAACAACATAATTTCAAGTCAGGATGGTGAGTGGTTTGGAGGGGAACGTGAAGGTGGTGGTGTTCCCATGTACCTGCTGCCCTTGCCCGTCTAGATGGAAATTGTTGTCGGTTCACAAGGTACTGTCTTCAGTGAATTTTTGAGGTGTTATCTTGATGGGAAACAATGCTGCTGCTCAGCATCGGTGGAGGAAGGTGTGATCGCTTGTGGAAGTGGTGTCAATCAAGCTGGCTTCTTCATCTTTGATGGTGTCAAAATACTTGAGTTTAGTTGGAGCTAAACCCATCCAGGTAACTCCCACCTCCCATGTGTGGGAACTTCCACATCAATGTCCTAGCACTGAGATGATTGGCCTCCAAAAATCACAACTTGTTACTCAAAGCTAGTCATGACTCCATGACACTGATCCAGCTCTCTCAGTACAGCTCTTAGAGAGAACAGAACCTTTGACACTCCAGCTTATATTTGTCAGCCAGGGCTCCCTGATTGAACCAGATTAACAGCCCCAATCAGTGAACTCATTTTTAAATCTACCTGCCTGACCTCATTATAATTACTGCAGATGGGAATATTGAAACTGTATTTCTGTACCTAATGAAAATGCAAACAAAAAAAAAAGAGTTGAAGCGGTGGAGACACCATTGCTACAGTGTCAATCTTGAACACTCCTCCAGCTCCTCAACCTCCAAGTGTCCTTACCCTAGGATTTTACAATACAATTGTAGGGGGTGAAAAAAAAATTTCATGAGCTAGAATGTAACGTTTACGTTCTCCAATCCAGTATTACTTGTTGTTCATTGTGCACAATCTACAGTGAGAAAAAATATCAACACTGCACACAAATGTAACCTAAAGCTCCAGATGTACCTCTCAACTTTCACCTCTTCCTATTCCCACTTTTGAACTCTCAGGCTTTAGCTTTATGCACAATGAACTCAATGGCAATTCAGCCACAATTGCCCCTTGTTTTGCTGGACACTGTCTGCAGATTCCTGTTCTATACACTGGCATAAATAGCAACATGCTGTGGCTGTTTTTCCATTTTCTCTACAATAACAGGTCTGGAATTGTGATTATCTGGGGAGAATCAATCAATTGACCTCCTTCATTAAAACTACAGGTTTTACATCCTTGGTGCTTGTTTGCAAATTTTACATGTGCTGAACATTATTGTATGCAAAATAACAAATAAATATACCAGCAGAAATGTAGCGGTGAATGAAGATTAAATCAACACAGCACATCATTTCAACTCATAGTAGTTTTTCAATTTTAAGACATACTTACATTTTTGTCATGAAGTTATGTATCTTGTCTGCATTTAATTCAAAACACGTACTATGTAATATCAACTATTGTCTTTCACATTGACAGCTTGGATTAACAATGAAATTACAAATAGACTTCAGTTGTCATTAATTTAAAATACATCCTTCATAATCAGTAAATATAATCTATCTTTTAATTCTAGATCCATATATCTGAACTCCATATGCTGGAGGGCAAGGAAAACAGTGAGTTTGCATTATAATAGCGCACACACATTTTTCTTGTTTTATAGTCCAGACCAAGCACCCCCCGCCCCCCAAATATTCAGAAGATAATCTAGATTCTAAATATTTCTTATTTTAAAGGTAAATGTAAATTGGTACATTTCAAATGCATTTGGATCGGTCAACACACTTGACGTTTAGCAAAACACACTATTTATACACTACGGTTAAAATACAACAAAGGAAAAAAAAGAATTGGCTAAGGTGAAACTGTATCAAAATACTTAACAAAATAACAGATACAGCAACTATTACTAATTAACTGTTTCAATATAATAACATCTTATAAACACACCCTTGGTGAAGAGAACAAAATAGATTCCTTCACATGCAATGCTGTAGCCCAGGAGGAAAACCACCAAAAGAAATATCACAGAGAATGTAGCAGGGAATAATGTACTGCAGCTTCCAAATCCTGCCAAGACCCCAGCAACAATGACAGAAAGCTAAATCTAAAATCCTGGTTCTTTGGATGCTTGACCACACCTATTCAGCATGATTCTGTTGTTTCAACATTAGAAAAAAAATCAAGGCCTCACAAGCTGTTTATTTCACACATATTCAATAGACAGCTCATTACCTCTGTCTTAAAACCTCTCTGCAAAACAAAAGGACAAAATACACCTCTTAAAGCCATAGTATCATCACATATGATCTTTAGAATGTCTCAAGCCAATCACAGTGACTGATGGCTGTTCAAAAAGTAGTTACTGTCATAACATGCAATCGAAAAATGCAACAACCAAAGTGCTCATGGCAAGGGCTCACACACAGCCCAACGTAAGTGGCCACTATTTCAGTTGAGCAGTATTAATTTGGGGATTAGCTTCACTGTTGGATTTACAAAGTAGCTATCCAAAGTGAGACCAAAATCACCAACCTTTCACCATAAACCAGCAAATCATCCACAATAGTAAGTGCTTCCTGTGCCCAAACAAGGTGATCATCACAGTACCACTGAGGCACTGCTTGTGTAACTTTCTTGCAGATGTGAATATGTTCCTCATCTTATATCTAGGTTTATTGGACTTGCCAGTCGGTGCACTGCAGTGAATTGAAAATGAGACTTCATCTCATCGTTGAATATCATTGATCTCATCCTGTGTGTCGGACGGTTGATGGTGACTCTGCACAATGCATCTGATCTTGTTAACAGCCGGCAATGGACATATACCTTTTGTGGGCATATCTCATGGATCTCAAACAGAATCTCTGAATTTTTGAAGGAATTCTTGAAGGATCCTTTTAATCAAGTAAGGAAACAAAGGGTTTATGGTCTGACTGTATGACAAACTTTAAGCTAATTAATATAAAATCATGGAATCCAGAGAATCCCTGCAAGTATGGAAGCGGGCAATTTGGCCCATTGAGTCGACACCGACTCTCAGTAAAACATCACACACAGACCCACCCCTCTACCCCGTAGCCCTGCACTTCCCATGGCCAATCCACCTAGCCTACACATTCCTGGACAATGTAGCATAGCCAATCCCCCTATTCTGCACATCTTTGGACTGGGGGAGGAAACTGGAGCACCCGGAGGAAACCCACGCAGACACCGGGAGAATGTTCAAACGCCACACATTCAGTCGCACTAGGGTGAAATCGAACCCGGGTCGCTGGTGATATGAGGTAGCAGTGCTAATCACTGAGCCACCGTGCTGCCAAAACTATACAAATTTGTATGGCTGAGAAAGCCTCTCTTTCTATGATAGCGTACTACTTCTTTACTCTTGAACTCAGGGACATGTGACAATAAAATGTAATGTATTCTAATCTAATTGCTTGGTCTCAGGCATAATAAAGTTGTCTGTGACAGCCACATGTGTGATTCACAATAAGGACTGCCTATAGCCCTGTGAATGTGAGGCATCTGCAGCAATTGTGGTTCATATTGAAGGGTTATGCTGCACAAAGGCATGTGGTGAAATCAGTATTTCCTCTGAAAATCCTGTTCCTGATGGTGAACCCCAAACCATCCTTGAGCATTCTTTAATTGTTACCTTAAGAGTTCAGTAACTTGGGCTAGATTGGGCACAATGATTATTAATCATTCCAAGGTACACTTGAAGATCTTGGACAGAAATAGCAACTGGGAATTTGCTAATTACTTCATTCATTTTTGGATCTGCTATCAGCTTGCTATTAACAATGTGCCTGAGGAAATGAATAGATATTTTTCAGAATACATACTTTTTACTTACAAAACAGACTTTCTTCATCCAGTCAATTTAAAGCTGCTCTAAACGCATATTTGATGGATTCACCATGGTCTAAGACATTGTCCAGATGACACATCGTTCATTTAAGACCCTACAGAATGTTTGACATATTTCTTTCAAAAATTTCCAGCACTGGTATTATACCAGATAGAAAATGATTAAAAACAAATCTTCTGAATAGAGTAATGAAGGTTGTTAGTACTCTAGACTTTTCATCCAAAGTGTTACGGACCAGACCTGACCCCCTTAAAACATTTTAAGAAATTAGTCCAGACCATAACTTTTTCTTATTTTAAAGCAAATACACCGGACCTGTTCCAGATGCAATGGCCGACATGAAGCAAAACACAGTTTATTTAAACACTGTGGTTAAAATACAACCAAAGAAAGGCGAATTTAGAATAGTGTAACTCTATCGGGAAATCTTAGCAGAATAATAGATGGAATAAATATTCCTAAATAACTGTTCCAATATAGTAACATCCCAGAAATATACCCCTTGGCAAAATGAAAAGTTCAGACACAGGTTCTCACATGCAGTTCTCGAACCCAGGGAGAAAAAAATTCAAGAGAAAATTCAAAGAGAGTTACAACAAGGAGATGTTCACTGAAGCTTCCAACTTTGTTAAGACCCCAATAGCTTCTGACATTACTCAGAAATCTTGCTCTGAGGGAGCTGGCCACACCTGTTCTGGCTGCATTAAAAAAAAACCAAGGCCTCCCAAGCTGTTTACTCAATGACTCTTCAGTAGCTAGATCAATCCCTTTCGTTCAATCTTTCTCTTAAAATAATGTCTTAAAGCTGTAGCATCATCACAAAAAGGGAATTACCAAAATCCACCGTCTATGTACGGGGTTGTGAATATGGTCATTTTGAATAACCTGGCCACACTTTCATCCGGCTTTCTCTTACAACAGCTTTATTAGGTGTTAGTTGGCACAAATGTGAAAGAATCCTGCCAGAGCATCACTCTACATGCTTCACGGCTAAAGAAATGTCACCTCTTCTAGCTGAAGGAATTCTTGTTTTAAGATATGAAAAGACGTGCTGGTTTGTACCATTTTTGCCAAGTGATATTATGCTTGGTCTTAAGCCATCTTAGGCCATTAGATTACATTGGAAAGTTTTCTTTGAAGTGACTTCTCATTTCTTACTGTTTAACCTATTCCACATCCTTGCTAAGGGTAAGGTCTACATAAATGATTTTATGTTTAAATGGGAACCTTCCTGAATCTGAAGATTACTGTTTCCAATATCTGTTTTCTCTTGTCTCGTAGCGGCTTTAACATGACTTTTAATTAAAATCTTTCCAGACCATACAACTCTGCTCCTGTTGGTTGGACATTGATACTATGATAATACATTGATATGGGAATACATTGATAATCACAGGTTGGCGTCTGACAAAACTGTCACACTTGCTCAAATGTCTAGTTTAAAGTTGGTAACATGTCCACCGATACACATATCTGCATTCCACTGTGCATGGCCAGGGTTATGGATCTTATCATTTCAGTTATTTTTTGGACATTCTCTTCTAAGAGTGTTATTCATGAAGTTGACCAATTTCCATGTCTGAAGGTGTTTTTTTAAGATCCTTTGAAGTCAGAGGTTTCTCTTTGGCACATTTTTCCAAAATAATCAATATTTTTGGGGTGAAAATATTTTGTTTTGTTCATGCCTATCATCTTTTTGACACCATGGGGTTCATAAGATTTTATGGCTTCTTGTACATTCCCCCCTAATTTTATCATCCCTTTTGGTGCCTCTTTTATTGCCTATGCTTAAGGAACAATGCGGTCATTGGAGGTTTCCTAAAACTTTTTATTTTCATTTCTCAAGATTGCTTTTATCTGCTTATGAACCTGTTTCTCATAAGCTCTTTTGATTTTTCCAGGGTGAGGTCTTCTTTAGGCTACAATAAATCTGATAGGGATTCATTGGCAATGCTTATTACAATGTGGCCTTGTATTGATTCTGCTTTTAAGATTCCACATCCACATGCTTCAACCAGACTGTAAAGGTTATTGACAAAAGCACCAGCTGGTTCACCTGATTTCTGGATTCTTATTTTGAATTTAATTCTTTCCCGAATCCTGCAACTCTTCCAGTCAAAGTAACTGTTAAAGGCTTTCAAGGCTACTTCAAATTTATCTGATATCCTAGAAGTGTCTTGTTTTATGATAACATCATCTGCCACTGTTGCTATAGTGTAAGGTTACGAATTCACTTGTTCTGCTTCATGCTTACTGTCTAATTTTGAAACAATTCTATTTTACAAAAATATTTTTCTACAATATGTCAAAAATAAATGTGATTTGAATGGGTAGCTAGTTAATTCAGTACAGGACCCGTGGACTGAGTGGCCTCTTGTGTTATAACCAGATCTGTATTTGATTTCGTTCTTCTATGTGTCCAAATTTCTTGGCTAATGTGAATAAGTTGTGTAATTTATTTATATTAATATCATTTATTTAAGAGTTTGAATTTTTAACTAGTGGCATTTGGGCTTTGGCCTGTGTGTATGAGGGGTTTTAATTAATCAACTTGTCAGTTTTTCTCGAGTCATGATTTGAAACTGAGTTTTCACTACATTGTAAGCAGTAACTACTTCATTATAAATTAAGTAGCAGAACATACAGCATATGGAACAATGTCCAACTTGCCTGAAGCCTTGTTGATTCTCCTCTTAATGTCTGTGTTTTGTCATCTCAGAATATTATTATTATTATTATGGACGGTGTTGTTTGCAGAAAGTGATAGTAATGCATACAGCTGTTACCATTACGTGTGGTCAAATGTTCTCAAATCATCTGAGATGCCTTGGGTCGATCCAGTCCCATTCATTTCTGAAGAACGGTCGAGGCCCAAAACATCTGACTTGCTGCTCCTCTGATGCTGCTTAGCCTGCTGTGTTCATCCAGCTCTGTACCTTGTTATCTCAGATTCTCTAACAACTGTAGTTCCTACTATGTCTCTCCCAATAATAATCTTCTTTGTATTAGTCTTTGTTCCTGATACCAAGTGGAAAAGGGTGCCACATAAAGTTTTGGCAAAAACAAAGCAGAGGGTTCAATTTTGATCAACAGTAAAGGTTTATTACATAAATAAAAGCAAAATACCGCAGGTGATGAAAACCTGCAAAAAAAACAGAAAATGCTGCAGAAACACAGCAGATCTAGCAGAGAAGGAGAAAACAGAGTTAATATTTTGAGTCTGATATGACTCTGCTTCAGAACAGGTCTATTGACTATTACTAAATGGTTAGTTATATTAAACCTGTGACCCATTGCTTTTTTAAAAAAATACGACATCAGGCTCCATTTAAGAGAAAGTGCACACTACTGTCAGCTAAAGTGACTCAGCATTCAAACAACTAGTACTGCAGCGCTGGAACACAAATCTCGGGTTAGTTCATCCAAGGACCAGTCCTTTACATCCTGATGAGCACAGTTCATCACATTATGTCTGTTAACAGTTTCAGATACCAAATGCTTTGCACAACATTATTCGCAGTGTGCCCAATTATTATACCTTTCTATTCTTTCCACTTCAAGTATAACCCAGGTTCTGAGCTTCATTCTTTGCAGCTGTATACGAACTTACACCTCCCTAAATCAGATGCACAGGTACTCCTCTGCACCAAGGACTGCACTTGATAAACATGAACCACTGATATCCTCTCCACTTCTTGTGCAATGGAGCACACTCTTATGAAGGCAAGCATAGCCATTAACAAAAAAAAATGCACCACTTGCTCCGCAGCATTCAATTTTATTTCAGCCCCTGCTGTCAGGTCATTCTGCAAGCCAATAACACAATTTTATCATTGCCGGAATTCAAATGATATTGGACAAAGTATGTTAGCAGAGCAAAAAACTTACAAACCTAATAACTGCACACATACAACATTACTGAAAGTTGCACAAAGTTTTCCCAGACTGTGCACCAGTGAATCGGCAATGAGGAGAAGAACCTCTTTGAGAACAGCAACGCAAATGGGACGTCGAGGCAATGATTTCTACCCATGAATTCACTATTGTACTTTAGAGCTCTCAGTGTGATTTTGATCTACTATACCTGTAGGACCGGAGGTTGCAAAATAAAATATATTTTACTTCCAATTATTTAAAGCCAGAAAAGGGAGAAGATACACTTCTGCAAAATAACTGAATAATCTGTAAAAGATGCAGGCGTTAGTAATCCATTTTATGCAGAAGCTCATCCTTTTGTTATTAACAACTCTACAAGTATAGGGATCAAATAAACTTGTTGATTTTTAATATGGGAGCTACAAGCATAAACAAAGCTCAAGAAGATTTGATCAGCTTTGTACTTGGAGACCAACAAGATTAAAAAAGATTCCATTTGTGCTCCGGATATTTTGATCCTTGCACTTTGTATTCTTGTCAGCAACGGCCCTATTTCTCTTTCCTCTCAAACCCATTATGATTGCAATCTAAAATCAGAGACTGGAAAGTGATTTGTGCTAATAATGAAAAGGAGACTTAATATTAAATGAAAGAACAGCATATTGATTTTTGTCAAAGCAAAGCTTAAGGGGAGACACTTGTATAATAAGCTGGCAAAAAAAGACTTAGAGGATACATGCAGAATTGACGTCATGGACACTAATGCAAGGTGTGAACAAAGAGACATCCAAAAATCAAACAGAAATAATAGATGTCCAGTTTCTCTATGTCTCTGGTTGTTGTGAAGGGATGATTATACATAAGCTACTATCAATGCCTGAATTTTAGTGCAAGAATGAATAAAACTGTTTAGTATGACTGCAGTGGGTTTGATTGTATGTTCTAAATGCATCATTCCTAAGTCAGTGCGCTTAGTTCGATATATCATGTTTCTGCAATTCTGAGAGTATATAGAAACTCAGAAGGAGCAGGCCATTCACCTCATTAAGCCTGCTCTACTACTCAGTATGATCAAGACTGATCTTCTGTCTCAATTCCACTTCCCTGATTTTGTCCCATATCTCTTGATTCTTTTAAAAATCTAAAATAAAATCCACCTCTTTCTTGAATATATTCAGTGAATTGGCCTCTTCTGCATTAGAGCTTTCTACATTTGGTGTACCCTTTGAGTGAAGAAACATGTCCCCAGTTCAGTTCAAAATAGCCTACCCTGTATCCTGAGACGACATCTCAGTTTGTGACTCTCCAACCAGGGAAAACACCCTCGCTACGCTTAGCTTGTCCAACACACTAGAATTCTAAAGATTTTAATCAGATTCTCCCTCATTCCTTTAAACTCCAGTGAACGCAGGCCCAGTCAATCTAGTCTCTCATTGTAGGACAGTCATCCCTAGTATCAACCTAACAAAACTCCACGTATTTCTTCTGCATATTCTTTCATAGATAGGAAGATCAAAGTTGCAATAGCACTGCAGTGTGGTCTCACCAAGGCTTTGCAGAACTATAATAAGACATTGCTATTTTGGTAATCAAATATTCTTGCAAAAAAAGCCAATATATCATTTGCATTCTTAATTGCTTACTATACCAGCCTGTCCACTTTGATTGGTGTACAAGGATAATCAGACTCCTTTGTGCATCCACACTTCAAATATATCACTGTTTAAGTGCTTTCCCTTTCTGTTTTCACACCAAGCATATAACAAAATTTTAGCCTCATTGTCCTTGCATATATCATGTATTTGCCTTTCACAAAACTAGTCGAAATTCTCTTTGCATCTTTCTCACAACTCACAATCACACCCAGTTCTGTGTAGTCAGCAAATTTTGAAAATATTGCATTTGGTTCCAGGTCATTTACACATATGAATAGCTAGAGCTGAAACACTAATCATTGTGACACCTCATTTGTCACCACCTGCTCCTCGGACCGAAACATCAGCCTTCCTGCTCCTCTGATGCTGCTTGGCCTGTTGTGTTGATCCAGTTCTGCACCTTGTTATCTCAGATTCTCCGGCATCTGAGGTTTCTACTATCATTAGTATCTACACTTTATGACACAAAGTAAGTCACAAGTTGTTATGCAATGGAAGACATCAGTGAAAGGTGCCTTGGAAATATTGGTTTTGTTCTTTCTAGTGCGAGGTTCCTTCTAGGTCAAACCTTTTGAGCACTTGTACATTCAGCAACTTTGGATGTCATTTAGCTTCTTTCTCTGCAGAGGTAGTTATTCCAATTGTGTGGCCCTCTGTCTGGTCTTCCCATTCAAGATCCAGTGTCACCTCAGACAGGAGCGATTGAACACCTCTTTGGCTGGCCCATATATATCTGTATTCACGATTTTAATTAATCAGCCTCAATCTGCTCTTTATCATTCTTCAGATGTTGCCTGATGTCTCAGTTCTACAGTCCATTGTTTAGATAATGGGAGCGATTGATTAATGCATGTGTTACATTCATTTTCTTAAAAGAAACACCTGTAAACAGTGATTTTGTTCAGTGGTTGAATACCAGAATGCACACAAATGTCTTTCATAATTGCTTCCTCTTGCCCTTGCTTAGCGTATCAGATAATCCTTTGTATCCTAACATTCTTGGCCATTCAGTTTTTTTGTTCAGTGAGCAGTACAGCCACACAGGCAAACGTGATTCCAGCTTCTATTGGCAGGTTGTGCTGTTCTCAGCTGTGCTGGTAGGAACTGCTCTGCAGTTAGTCAAAACACTTTTCAGTCAGGTCGTAATAATTAATGATCTCACAGTTAGGGATTCTCTTGGAAGGTGCGATCACAGTATGGTTGAATTTAGAATACAGATAGAAGGTGAGAAGATAAAATCCAATAACAGGGTCCTGTGCTTAAACAAAGGAGGCTACAAGAGGGTGAGGGGGGAGTTGGCTAAAGTAGACTGGAAGCAAAGACTTTACGGCAGGGCAGTTGAGGAGCAGTGGCAGACTTTCAAGGCAATTTTTCAAAGTGCTCAGCAAAAGTATGTACCAGTGAAAAGGAAGGACTGTAGGAGAAGTCATGGATGTCTAACGAAGCAAGGGAGGCTATCAAATGGAAAGTTAAGGCAGACAAAGCAGCAAAGACCAGTGGGAAACTAGAAGGTTGGGAAAATTTTAAGAGTCAACAGAAAGCCATAATAAAAGCTTTAAAGAAAAGTGAGATAGCTTATGAGTGTAAACTAGCTCAGAAAATAAAGACAGATAGCAAAAGTTTCTACAAATGTGTAAAACAAAAAAGAGTGGCTAAGGTAGACATTACTCCTTTAGAGGATGAGAAGTGGGATCGAATAATAGGAAATGAGGAAATAGTCGAGACATTGAATAGATATTTTGTGTTGGTATTCATAGTTGTGGATATGAGTAACATGTCAGTGATTGATGGTAAGGAGACGATAATGTAGGTGAGTACGTAGAAACGATCATTACCTCGAAAGAGGTAGTGTTGGGCAAACTAATGGACTTAAAGGCAGGCAGGTTTCCAGGCCCTATTGGAATACATCCCAAGGTACTGAAAGAGACGGCAGGTGTAATAGCAAATGCGCTCATTGTAATTTTCCAAAATTCACTGGACTCTGGGGCAGTTCCAGTCGATCGGAAAACAGCAAATATGACACCGCTGTTTAAGAAAGGAGGGAGACACAAGATGGGGAATTATAGATGGTTGGCTTAGCTTGTGGTGGGGAATATGCTTGAATCTATCTTGAAATAGCAAGTCATCTAGATAGAAATTGTCAGCAAAAGAGCGTGGGTTCATGAAGGGTAGGTCATGTTTAACGAATTTAGTAGAATTCTATAAAGACATTACGAGTGCAATGGACAGTGGGGACCCAGAAGATGTGTTTACCGAGAGTTCCAAAAGGCATTTGACAATGTGCCACACAAAACGCTGATGCATAAGATAAAGGTGCATGACATTGTGGGCATTGAATTAGCATGGATATAGGATTTGTTAACTAACAAGAAGCAAAGAGTGGGGATAAATGAGTACTTTTCTGGTTGTCAATCAGTGACTAGTGGTGTGCCTCAGGGATCAGTGTTGGGACCTCAATTGTTTACAATTTACATAGATGATTTGGAATTGGGGGCCACATAAAGTGTGTCAAATTTTCCGGATGACACTAAGAAGAATGGTAGAGCAAAGTGTGCAGAGGACTCTGAAAGTTTGCAGAGGAATACAGATAGTTTAAGTGAGTGGGCAAATGTCTGGCAGATGGAGTGCAATGTTGATAAATGTGAGATCCATCCATTTTGGTAGGAATACCAGTAAAAAGGACTATTACTTGAATGGTAAAAAAAATGCAGCATGCTGCTGTGCAGAGGGACCTGGGTGTCCTTGTGCATGAATCACAGAAGGTTGATTAAGAAGGCAGTTGGAATTTTGTCCTTCATTGCCAGAGGGATGGAGTTTAAAAGCAGGGAGGTCAAGCTGCAGTGAATAGGGTGCTGGTGAGGTCACACCAGGAGTGCTGTGTGCAGTTTTGATCTCTTTACTTGAGAAAGGATATACTGCCACGAGAGGGGGTGCAGAGGAGATTCACTCAGTTCATTCCAGAGTTGAGAGGGTTGGATATGTGGAGACACTGAGTAAACTCGGACAATATTCATTGGAGTTTAGAAGAATGAGGAGGGAATCTTATTGAAACATATAGAATTATGAAGGGAATAGATAAGATAGAAGCAAGGAGGATATTTAAAGTGCCGGGTGAAACTAGAACAAGAGGGCATAGCCTCAAAATTAGAGGGAGCAGATTTAGGGCTGAATTGGGGAAGAACGTATTCATCCAAAAGGGTTGTGAATCTGTGGAATTCCCTGCCCAGTGAAGAGGTTGAGATGACCTAATTTAATACTTTTATAGCCAAGATAGAGAATTTTTTGAACAGTGAAAGAAGTCAGGGTTATGGTGAGGGGGTGGGTAAGTGGAGCCGAGGTCACAACAAGATCAGCCATAATCATAATGAATTGTGGAGCAGGCTTGAAGGGCCAGATGGCCCACTCCTGCTTCAGGTTCTTATGTTCAATGTTAAATTGGTCTTTGAAGTCTCTGTGAATGTTGAGTCTCGTTCACTCTTTAAGAGTCACATCATTACAAATGTCCTGTTCAATTGGTTTTTGTTAGAAGTGAATGTAGTATTAGTGACAGGTGTGGAACAAGGTCTGTAGCAAAGAGCACCAGTAAAGTAATACCTTGTAGAAAGTGGAGTAAAACATTCCATTAAAATTCTGCATGTCAGCAGAAGCAAGGAAGATTAAAACTGCCGATTTGTTTAATTTTAAAGTGGCGGGAAAGAATGAGAGTGTTCTTGACTTCAAAACAATACCCTGCAAAATGCCAGATTAGAGACAGTAACCAGCTTAGATGAAAGCGAAAGGTCTATCTGAAGGGCAAAGAGTTCCCATAGTGTATGCTAAGATTCCTGCCTGAGTCCAAAAACAGACTGATCTGATTATTCATTCAAATATATTCTGGTATCTGTCTATGATATGAGTCGATATATTGATGGTAAAATGCTTTGATAAAGCACTATAAAAATACAGACTCCAGCTCTGTTTCCATGCTAGTATTTTCAAAAGGCTTTACGACCACAGTTTATAGGGATGTTATTATCGACCTCCGAGCTATAATTTCTGCGTATGTTATTATCTATTAGAAGCTAAAATATTTAACAGAGTAGACGATGGAAAATGAGATTAATTTAAAATGAGTCCAAGTGTTATAGAACTGTTTAGCATGAAAACAACCCTTCGGTCCAACTTGTCCACACCGACCAGACATCCTAACCTGACCTAGTCCCATTTACCAGCATTTGGCCCATATCTCTCTAAACTCTTCTTAATCATATACCCCTGCAGATGCATTTTAAATGTTGTAAAGGTAGTCACATCCATTACCTTCTCTAGCCATTGTGATGTGAGGGATATAAAACGCACGGTTGTAAAATGTACTCAGTTACCTCTATCATTAGCCAATGCTCCATGCACTAAGGCTGCCAACAATTAGGTGTCACAGGTTTTAATAATTTTTTTAACAAAATAAAACTTTTACTCAAATAACATACCTCAGTTAAAAAAATACATGAATTGGTCATCTGAGGGGAAAATATGAATCATGAATCTAAGTATGGAGTGACTCAAATATATTTATCAATTCTACATTCAATAAATACAAGAATGCCTTACCAGAGATAACACAATGTGGAGCTGGAGGAACACAGCAGGCCAGGCAGCATCACAGGAGCAGGAAAGCTGATGTTTCAGGTCTGGACCCTTCTTCAGAAATGGGGGAGGAGGAAGGGAGCTCAGAAATAAATAGAGATGAGGAGACTGCTTTGTAGAGCATCTGCGCTCTGTTTGCAAGAAACAATATCTTCCAGTTGTGAACGATTTCAACTCCCACTCCCACTCCCACTCCCTGGAGGACATGTCCATCCTGGGCCTCCTCTAGTGTCACAATGACGCCACCCGGAAACTGGAGGAGCAGAACCTCATATTCCTCCCAGCCTACAATCCAATGGTCTCAATGTGGGCTTTACCAGTGTCAAAGACTTGCCACCCCTCCACCTCATCTCCACTGCCTTGACCTGACACAACCTGTCCATCTTCTCTTCCACCTATGCTATCCCTCCGACCTCACTGACCAATCCCCACAACTGCCTACTTGCACTCACTTATCACCACCCCACCTACCTTCCCCAGTCCCACTGCCTCCTCTCACTATTTATTTCAGAACTCCCTTCCTCCTCCCCCATTTCTGAAGAAGGGTCTTGACCCAAAATGTCAACTTTCCTGCTCTTCTGATGCTGCCTGGCCTGCTGTGTTCATCCAACTGCACACGTGTTATCTCTGACTGCAGCATCAGCAGTTCTTACTGTTTCTGAGTACCTTACTAGAATGTTTTGACTCCTAGAGAAAACATACCATTCTAGCCAGCGGTCAGTTGCCTTAAAGTCAAACTTGAAAGGATGTGCGTTGTTTTGGAAATGCTGCCTTTGATTCTAAAAGCGCATTGATCAGTTTCATTACATTTAATCCAGACTAAATATTGGATATTTTATGGGGAAAAATTATGGTCAAGCTAAGGGTCCATTTACAAGAGCTTAGACTGTCGGGTCATTGCACTGACATGTCCACTGCAATTTATGTTCCCTGCCATTGAACAGGGCTCACGAGATGCAAAATGAAAATGGGAAATGGCTGGGACAAGACCCAGGGTGGACACTGTCAGTATCAGTTGTATGGCTAAAGAGCAGGACCCATGTCTACGACACACTCAGGACATTGAAGGGGAAAATACATGAACAGTGCATTTGCAAACTCCAGTGACATTTCGTTTGCAACCACTTCTTTGCCCATTTGCAATCCATGCAGAGTGAATGTGCTTATGGTTCAGATGCAGGCCATTAGTGGATTTCACCATGCCACTGGTGATTGCAAGTCTAACATTGTTGTGTCAGTGATGAGAAGTCAGTGGCATTAATGGAAAAGAAGGCAGAAATTGGGCAGAAGTGTCTCATTACTTGTGAGTTTTCAAAGGTGCTTCATTATATGTCATGCAAGTGTAACGTTTGATGCTTAAACTCAATAACAAGTTGAATGGTCGATATGGGTGTGGGGGAAAGAGGTTAACAGCACACACTCCTTTTTTTGATATAATGTGTTGCTCACTCAGCTGGCGCTGGGTCTTCACCAAATTTATGCACATGCTGTGTGCAGGGCTACTGTGGAATGGGTGATGAAGTTTCTGAAAATGAACTTTACCAGAATGGGTGCCCCCACACTTCTCTTCAGGTCAAAGGTAGGGCCATTACTATGTGCATGGGCCCCAGTTACGCCTGTCCCTTTGTGGGACATGTAGAACATTCCTTGTTCCTGTCATATTCCACACACAACTCTTTCTTGGGGATATCCACGACATCAGCGGCACGGCATCTTTCTCTCATCCAAAATAGGAAAAAGTCATCAACATTGCTTCCAATTTCCACCCCACTCCCATCTTCACTTGGTCCATCTCTGACTCCCCACTTCCCTTCCTTGACCAAAGTTTCCATTTCTGGGGATAGGCTGGCCACCAATATCCCCCACAAACCATCATATATTCTCACACCCTGCTTCCTGTAAAGACTCCACCTCTGTCGCATCTGTTCCAACGATACCAGGTTTTGTAAGGGGGCCTCTGAAATGCCCACCTTCTTCCTCAACTGAGGATTCCTCACCACTACGGTGTCTTGGTCATAACCAACACATCTCCTGCCCTTTGGCCCTCACCCTCTTCCTTCCCGCAACAGACATAGGTTTCCCCTTGTCCTCACCTATCTTCCATCAGCATCCATTTCTGGAGGATCATTGGGTGCTATTTTCACCACCTCCAGTGGGATGCCACCACAAGCCACATGTTCCCTTTCCCCTCCCCTCCCTTGTCAGCCTTGCACCGGGATCATTCCCTCCGGGACAACCTGATCCACTCCTCCTTCATTCCAACACCACCCGACTCCCCCACAGCAAGGTCCCATGTAAGTCCAAAGGGAGTTACCCTGCCCATTTACCCCCTCCTTCTTCATTATCCAAGGGCCCAAACACACCTACCTGGTGAAGCAGCACTGTACCTGCACTTCACTCATTCATTCACCGGGTGGTGAGTCTTTGAAATTCTCTTCCCCAGGGGGCTGAGGAAGCTCAATCAAGGCATTTCCAAAGACTAATGACGTCAAAGGAGATAGTACAGAAAACTAGTTTTAATTTGTTAGCCATGATCGAACTGAATGGCAGAGCAGACTCAATAGCATATTCCTATTCCCAAAATCTTTTTATCTGGGTGCTTTCAGGAAAAGATCAGGAATTGCACAAAAATCCACTGTGATATGGCTCATGGACCTCCCTTCATTAATTGTGTGACTCTCCTGTTCCAATATCCATAAGCTTACTTTAATCTATAATTAAAAACCACAGGCCATTCCTGTCATCATCCTCTATCATTTGCAAACAGCAGGGAATCTAACATCTATTTTCTCTGACTGGAGAAGCCACTGTCACTTTTCCTCTACACAGTATTCTCTCCATTTGACTTTGCTTTTAAATTTCTCTCGTAGACCTGATTTTAATTCAATTACTAAGCCAATTTGCAATTCTGTGCTCTTTCAATTTATAATCCTTAATGTCAATGCAGAACTGCATGAAATAACTTTCGAAAGCCCAAGAAGATTATATACCCTGTATGCTTTTCAACCCAATCAGTTAATTCAGTGACAGTAAATAGATATGGCCTAAATCCTTGCTGTTTATTTCTGATGGCACAGAATAGATGTGAGCGGATGTGGCCTCTGTATTCTTTAATGAATGCTGATAATATTTCAGTAGCTAGAAATATTATTTTGATGATTTTCATTAAACATCCATACCCTCTACTTTCAAGAGATGCTGTTTTGTTTAAGGACAGAAAAGTTGTACTTTTATTACATCTCTACCCTAGTAAAATGAACCAATATGTGTCAGAGGTACAATGCCAAACAAAATTTGATATTCAACCATTAGAGATCTTATTGGGATAGATGCACCAAAGCATGGTTGAAGAGATAGGGTTTTACACATCTCTTAAAGAGTGTACAATGGGAGAGATGTTGGATTTTGGTGTCTCTGTGGCTAACGGGACAGCCACCAGCGATGGGACATTGAAAGTCATGGAAGCACAAAAAGCTAGAATTGGAGGAGCAAAGGCTTCCTGGAAAGTTCCAAGGCTTGTTGAGGCTGCAGTTACCATGAGATTTTATAAGGATAAGAACTTTCAAATGGGAGCAGTGTTGAACTATGAGCTGATGCGAGGCACGATGAACGAATGGTCTTGCTGTCAGTTGGGACACGGGGCTCAGAGGTTTGGATGTTCTCACGTTTATGGAGTTGGGTGTCTGTCTAGGACAGCAATAGAATGTTAGGCCAGAGATGACAAAGTCATGGATGTGTTGGGGCAGGAACGATTTTATATTGGGAAGGTGAATGCAAGCCACCGCTAAACATAAGGAAGAAACGGGTGCGTGAGAAGATCATGTGGTTCATAAAGCCTGCTCCACCACTCGATGAAATCATAAATGCCCATGAGCTTCATCTTCACTGTGCCACCTGTGACCACTTTGTTCCCTGAGATATCAGAAGTCCGTCCACGTCAGTCTTAAACAAAACCATTATGGAGTAGTTGCATCTTTCTGTCATGGAAAATTCCAAAACTTCGCAGCCCATTGGGTGAAAATCTTTCACATCAGCTTGGGTCAGCCACAAACTCATTGAATGGCAGAGCAGATTTGATTGGCTGAAGGGCTTACTTCTGCCCCTGTGCCTTATTGCCCCATCTTGCATGGGAGCTTCAAGTCTCCATTCACTGTTACTCAGAATATACAATTGAGCCCTTTGTGACCAATCCATAAGCAATAACCAAAGCCTTGTCTCTTCTCCACAGTTTAGTTGGGTACAAGTAGCAATGGTGGACATGAGAAATTGCTCATTATCCATTTACCAAAGCAACTGTAAGTCTGCCTTCCACAAATGTATCTTTGCATTCATATTTTTAACATAAACTCCAGTCTGTTCCAGTTTTAAATGACTGGACCCTTAATTATGAAATGGTCTTCCTTGTTGTAGCTTTCACAGTTAGGGATTAACAGCCTCTCAGTATTTATCCTGTCAAGCCTTTCCACGATGCAAACATGCAATTAGGAGTAGGGGTACACAACTCAGTCAATTGAGCCTGCTTGGCCATGGGAATAAATCACGGCTGATTCGTAACTAGGCCCGATAACCTTCCGTGATCTTGTTTACTCGGAATCAAGCTGCCAAAAAAAAATCAAACATTCTTAATCAGTCATGTCTTGAGGAAGGGTCATGAAAAGACTCTCAACCATTACAGAAAAAGAAATAGCCTCATCTATCTTAAAAGGGCAACCTTTTTCATGAAAACAGTGAACTTGAGTACAAGATTCTCAAACAAGAGGAAACTTTCCTCAGGATCTTGTATGTTTCAATCCGATTACCTCATGCTCTCCAGTAAATACAATCCTAGCCTGTGCAAACTTTCCATTTAAGGCAGCCCACCCATTTCCGGTCTCAGTCTCTTAAACTTCAAAACTGCTTCATCCTATATAAAGGAGACCAATACAGTAACAGAGAGGTGACATTACAAAGTTTCCGCTGCACTCACTCCAGTGCATGTGACCATAAAGACTATTCTACTCAATTCTAATTATGTACTGTTCCTTTTGGAACTCACACACTCAGTCATCTCACAGCATTGCATCCGAGACTGTGCTTATTGAGTCTTGAATGCTTCAAATCAATCACCTTACATTCTTTTAAACTCAAGAAGACACAGATTCAGTTCACTCACTTTCTCATCACAGGATAACACACCCGTCTTAGGGACCAAGCTAGTTAACCTTCTCTCTTCGAACTCCAATGCACGTAGATCCTTTCGTAATTGCAGACACCATGTGAAGAGTAATCCAGGTTTGGTCTCACAGAATCCCCTGACAGTTATGATAATTCTTCATTCTTGCGCTCAAAGTCCCTTGCAACAAAGATAAACTGCCATTTCCTAATTGTTTGTTGTACCTGAATGCTAAGTTTTTGTGTAAAGTTTCAAGCGTCCCTGCACATCAATATCAGACCACAAAACCATAACATACAGGAGCAGAAATAGACCATTCTGTCCATCAATCATGCTCCACCATTGGATCATGGCTGGTATGTTTCTCAACACCATTCTCCTACCTTCTCTCCATCACCCCCGATCCCATTATTAATCAAGATTCTTTCCATCCCCATTTTAGATACATTCAATGACTTGGCCTCCATAGCTTTCTGTGGCTGAAGAAATTCCTCATCATCTCAGTTCTGAATGGTTTTACCTTCACTCTCAGCTTGTGCTCTCAGGTCACAGTCTCTCTTACAAGTGAAAACATCTTATCGACGCCCACTCTACCCAGGCCTCTTAGTACACTCAGTTTCTTATCCTTCTAAACTCCATCAAGTACAAATCCAGGGCCATTAACCACTCCTCATATGACAAGCTCTTCATCCCTGGCATCATTCTTGTAAAACTCCCTCGATCTCCTCCAACAAGAGAAGTTTTTTCTTGTTATGGGCGCAAAACTACTCAGAATATTTCAAATATAGTCTGACCAGAGCCTTACACAGTCTCAGCAGTGCATTGCTGGTAATGAATTCTAGCCTTCTTGACATGAATGCTCACATTCCATTTGCCTTCCTAAATGCCAACTGAATCTACACATTAATTATCAGAGAATCTGAGGTTTCAAAAGCCTTTCCCTATTTAGAAAATTATCCATGCCTTTATTCTTCCTACCAAAGTGCATGACCTGAAACAATCCCCACATACTATTCCATCTGCCACTTCTTAGCCCACTCTCCGAGCCTGACCATTTCTTCTGCAGCCTGCATGCTTCCTGAACACCACCTGTCCCTCCATCTATCTTTGTCTCATCTGAAAACTAGCAACATGAATAGTTGTGGCCCCAACACTGAACCCTGAGGAACTCCACTAGTCACTGGCTGCTATTCTGAAAAAAGACTCTTTATCCCCACTGTCTGCCTTCTGCCATTCAGCCAATCCTGTATCCGTACCAGTGTTTTCTTCCATTCGAGCACATGGGTATTTATTTAGGAGTCTCCTGTGCACCATTTTGCTTACCAAAGGTCTTCTGGAAACCCAAATAGATCACGTCCACTGTCTCTCCTTTGTCCAACTTGCTTGTTTACCTTCTCAAAGAATTCTAACAGTTTCTAACACATTTGACAGGCATGGCACTCCCACCCCCTGAAGCTGGCTAGTTCTGTTTAATACATACTTCCAAGTACTCCATAATATTATCCTTAATAATAAACTCTAAAATCTTACCAATGACAGAAGTTTTTTTTACAAAATAATTCTAAAAGTTTATAGTCTTCCACCTCGGATATAAAAAAAAGGCATTCATTCAGTTCGAAATTTATTCTTCAGAATTTCTGAGCTACAAGTTCACAGGAAACAACACAGTAATAGTTTACAGAATCCCTTCTCCATGGTTGTTCACATTTTCCCACTTAGACTAAACATAATATTAGCCATGGAGTCACATTAGTTCAGTGATTTTACTACAGCACCAGGGTCACCTTTTATGGAAACAATATCGACAGTTCAATGATCATTAATTTGTAGAATGAATCATGATCAAGTCCATGTTCACCCTTTAGTCTCAGAGACACTTCAGATGATTGGGAAAATAGCCAACATCATCCCCTTGTTTAAGGATGGCACTGGGGATAATTCAAGAAATTACAGGCTGGTGAGTTTTACGTCAGCGGTGGGGAAATTATTAGTGAAGGTTCTGAAGGATAGAACCTACTCATATTTGACAAAATATGCACTTATTAACAATTAGGCAGCATGTCTTTGTGCAGGGAAAGTCATATCTCTCCAACTTGTTTCAGCTTTTTGAGGAAGTGACAAAGATGACTGAGAACAGAGCGGTAGATGTTGTCCACGTGGACTTTAGCAAGGCCTTTGCCAAGGTCCCTCACAACAATCTGAAACAGAAAGTGAAAGCATTGGGGATCTGAGGTGAGCTGATGAGATGGATACAGAACAGGTTTAGTTATAGTTGTTAGAAATTAGTAGTGGAAGGGTGTTATCTGATTGGAGATCTATGAGCAATGATGTTGCACAGGCATCAATGCTGAGACCCCTATTGTTTATAACATATATAAACATTTTCGAGGAGAATGTAGGAGGAGAATGATTAATATGATTGCAAATGACAAAAAAGATTGGGGGAACCATAAATAGTGAAGAGGATTGTCAGACGGTATAGCAGGATATAGACTAGAAACTTGGATGGGGGATTGGCTGATGGAGTTTTATCCAGAAAAATGTGAGGTGACACATTGTGGAAGGTCTAAAGCAGGACAGAAGTATGTAAATGATAGAACCCTTACCAACATCAACATACAGAGGGACCTGGGTATACAGGTCCTCGGTTCCCTGAGCGTGGCAACACAAGTGGATAAGGTGGTCAAAAAGGCATATGGCATGCTTGTCTTCAGCAGCTGGGTCACAGAGCATAAAAACGGGCAAGTCATATTCCAACTGTGTAGAACTTTAGTGATAATGGGAACTGCAGATGCTGGAGAATCCAAGATAATAAAATGTGAGGCTGGATGAACACAGCAGGCCCAGCAGCATCTCAGGAGCACAAAAGCTGACGTTTCGGGCCTAGACCCTTCATCAGAGGCTCTCTGATGAGAGCCTCACATTTTATTATCTTGTGTAGAACTTTAGTTGGGCCACATTTTGAATCCTGCATACAGTTCTGATTGCCACACTACCAGAAGGATGTGGAAATTTTGCAGAGAGTACAGAAACAGTTTATCAGGATGATGCATGGTTTTGAGTGGTGGGGGGAGGGGGGAACTAGCTACAGGGTGACACTGGACAAACTGGATTTGCTTTCACTTGAGTGCCAAAGGATGAGGGGCAACTGATAGAAGTTTACGAAATTAAGAGAGGCATCGAGGAAACAGAAACTCGGAGACTTTTTCCCAGGGTAGAAATGTCCTTTACATGGGGCTAGACATTTAAGGTAAAACAGGGCAAACTTAATGGAGATAAAATAAAAGACTTTCTTTTAATTACACAGAAGGTGGTAAGTGCCTGGAATGTGCAGCCAGAGGAGGTGATGTTATCGGATACAATAGCTGTTTTTAAGAGGCATAATGACAGGCCCAAGAATTGGCAGGGAATACAAGGACATGGACCATGTAAGGCAGAAGATTTTTGGAAAGGTATCATATGTTGGTGTGGTCTTGAAGGGCCTGTTTCTCTGCTGTACTGTTCTGTGTACTCTGTTCTTTCTTTTTTATCCCTGATTGCTGCGGAGAAGGTGGTAGTGAGCTGTACACTGGAAATGCTCTTGTACATGTCACATATAGATGGCCACAGTACATTTTCTGCAGTATTTTGAGACAATCTGGGAGCTCTTTTTTTGGCTATTCCTAAGGGCAGTTAAGAGTTAAGCACGTTGCTGCATGTCTGGAGTGACCAAGAACAACATAAACAGAGAAGGAAGAATGGTGACAAGCTATGACTGATATTTTTGGTCAGCTTAAGATAAGGAAATAAAAGGAGCTCCAGTCTGAGGCAGGTACTCTCTTTGAATACAATACAACCCAAAAACTGATTCACTAGTGGTGAGCTACAGCCTAGTTCTTTGATTTTTGTTCTCATATCACAGGAATATTTCACATAAGCTTTCCAAGGTCCCAAACAAGGGGCACTGGACCAGAAATGTTAACTCTGTTCTGTCTTCACAGATGCTGTCAGACCTGCTGAGTTTCTCTAGAAATTTCAGCCTCTTTCTTTTAGATCTCCAGCACCCCGCAGTTCTGCTTTTTTTCCAAAACCATTTTTAAATTTCAGCTCAGCCAAACAAAGATCACATCAGCTGAAGAAATCTGCACAATGTGCTTGTGTGGATGATAGCATGAGGAGCGGCAGCTCAGCTGTGAATGCTCCCACAGTTGGATAGCCTGTGTGATATATACTGTCAGGTTCATGTAAAGAACAGTGATCTAGACAGAATTATGCAAAGTTGGACTCTGATCAGTGTAAGTAGTGTCAAAATAAGGAAAGATTGAAAGCTTGTCTGTAAGCAGCAAAAAATTCTTGCATGAGCAAAAAAAAAGTCAGAATGAAGCTACAGTGGCTAGCACGACTGCATCCCAGCACCAAGGACCAGAGTTCGATTCCAGCCATGAGCAACTCACGTGCAGAGTTTGCACATTCTCCCCATGCCTGCGTAGGTTTCATGCGGGTTCTCCAATTTCCTGTCACATTCCAAAGATGTGCAGGTTCAATGGAATGGCCATGATAAATTGCCCCATGGTGTCCAGTGATGTTCAGGCTAGATGGATTCGCCATAATAAATGCAGGGGCAGTGGGTATAGGCCGGGCGGATGTGTCTGGGTGGGATGGTCTACAGAGGGTTGGCGCAGACTCGATGGGCCTCATGGCCTCTTTCCACACTGGAGGTCCAATAGTTCGATGATTCATGTAAAAAAACTGTTTCTGATCTAAAAAGTACATCTGCGAATGAAAGATTAAAAGCTTTGTAGTCTACAATATCATCAACTGTAAGAATTCTGCAAGTGAATTTGTTAAACTCTACATTTAATAAGCTTGTATTTTGACTTCAGGCTGTGAAGAGTGCTCAGTTAAATAAATGATTCAATTCCTTGGAACCAAAGATGTAAATCTGAGACTGTTCACTGTGATCTTGAAGAACAGGCAGCATGAGATGTGGAAAATTATTAAAAATGAGAATTCAGTTTCAGCGATGCTGAATCCTGCACTTTGATGGACTAATTTAAATTGGTTTTCCACTTAATGCTCCAGACATTTTAATTTCCATCTTTTTTGTTGCATCGGAATGTTTTCATTGACATATAATCTGATTACTACATATCTCCTGTGGAAAGGAAATGATTAATCAGTTATGGGGAGAGCAAGATTGATTTTTTTTAAAAAAGTACTGTGCTATACTTTTACATTAACTTCAAATTAATGGGTCAGTATGAGAAAAATAGGAGGGCTCACATCCAGTTCTAGTTGATTGCGGTTTTATGTTGATTGTGGGTTAGCACCTTATTGTAGCTTCGAGCACACTCCCTAATAAGTTGTGTGTGAGCTCTTTGTCTGGGATTTGCTGTCTTGGTGTTGAGTTAAAGGTTCACCATGGCTTGGGGCAACTTTTCCTGTGTGATAATGTGTTTCACATCATATTATCTACACAAGTGAGATCTTACACCAGGTAGTTTGATTAGATTCCCTACAGTGTGAAAACAGTCCCTTCGACCCAACAAGTCCACACTGCCCTTTGATGCATCCCACCTAGACCCATCCCCGTATAACCCACACACCCCCTGAACACTATGGGCAATTTAGCGTGGCCAATTCACCTAGCCTGCACATCTTTGGACTGATCAATGTGGGGCAAGGTACACGCCTGATGGGGCCTTTTGGAGTTCTATGTTCTGTCACAATATCTATATCTAGGGCACACAGTGGCTTAATGGTCGGCATTGCCACATCACAGCACCAAAGATCCAGGCTCGATTCCACCCCCAGGCGACTGTCTATGTGGAGTTTGCATGTTCTACCCCCATGTCTGCGTGGGTTTCCTCCGGGTGATCCGGTTTCCTCCCACAGTCCAAAGATGTGCAGGCTCGGTGGGTTGGCCATGGTTACAGAGAATGGGGTGGGTCTGCATGGGATGCTGTTTGAATGGTCGGTGAAAACTCGATGGGCTGAATCGCCTCTTTCCAGTGTACGAATTCTATGATTTTAAACACCAGCTAGACTTCCTTCTACATCACGGAAGAGGCCTCCACAGATTGAGAAACTTGCCCAGCATCTCAATGGCACCTTGTTATGAATGTGGCTGGACAGAATAAGGGAAAAGGAAGGAGGCCCTCTTCAATGGGTAATGGGACCAGGAGGTCATCCTGCCTCGCCTGGAGGGTGATAGCAATGCAGCTTTGGTGCCAATGAATCTCACAAGTGCACTCAATCTGCTGTGCTATACTGCACTCTGCCAAGGGGTAAATGTCAGTAGTGTCTTCTCTCTCTTTTGTCTGCTGCTCCACACTCAGGGAGGAACACTTTAGTATATTTTAGAATACTTTACTTTAACTCTTAGCCAGTTAGATCTCATCATCACACACTTAATGTGCACACAAGCGTTCACAGCTATCTTTTCGCATTTTGTGCTGTCTGTTCTTCAAGATCACAGTGAACAGCCTAATATTTATATGTTGTTGGCTCCAAAGAATCAAACCATTTATTTAACTGAGCTCTTTTCACAGCCCCTAGTCAAAATATAAACTTACTAAATGTAGCATTTAAAAAAATCCACTCTCAGAATTCTTGCTGTTGATTATATCAAAGACTACCAAGCTTTTAATCTTTCATTTGCAAATGTACTTTTTAAACAGATTTTCAAATGAATCATCAAATCATTGAATCTACAGTGTGGAAAGAGGCCATTTGGTCCATCAGGTCAGCAGTGACCCTCCCAAGAGCATCCTACCCAGACTTGCACCCCACCTAAGTTAAGCATGGTAGTGTCCTTCCCAATTGACAATGGTTTCATGGTCACCAGCAGATTTCTAATTCCAGATTTTAAAAAAAATTTCAAATTCTACCATCAGTCATGGTGGCATTTGAACCAGGTCCCTGTAATATTACCGAATTCTCTGTATTAACAGTCCATCGATAATGCCACTTGGATGACGCTTCACCTTGGAGAGGATTTCAAATGATTAGGCAGAAAATGACCATCACACAGTTTGTTAAGAGAATGGAGTGGATGCTTAGAGCAGAGCTTTTTGCTGCAACTCATTTCTTGATATCAAAAAGGTCAACAGATTAAATTGAAATTTAAATCAAAGTGATGCCACACTTCACTCAGGTTGTTGACAGCATACTGATCAAAACAAGCAAAATACTGAATCTTAATATTAAAGCTTCATTGCACAATAGCATATTCTGAAAGACATACTTCAGATGTGTATCACAGACATTGTAATGATGGATGCTTTCGTCTGGTGAGCGTTATCTTGTGCATTCAAGTTCACCTGGTTTTGAATTTTTACTTCTGACAAAGGCCAGTGATTGAAATTTAATTAATTACCCTTATGTTAATGAGCAAACAATCTTAGGTGAGATAGAATGTTATTTCTGCTTCAGTTTTGGCATTGTTGAGAACATTACAAGCTGGTAAACAACATTCAACTGTTTGTTAATTTTAACTCCTGCTTTGTATAACAAAGTGATGTGAAGATTCTTATCACATTTGCCTGATACATGTCCATATGTTTTGTGAGTTGATGTTAATTAATGGTGGAGCAGTGGCCAATATTTTGATGAGTTGGTCTCGCAACATCTGCAAGGTAAAAAACAGAGTTAACGTTTCGGGTCCGCTGACAATTCCTCAGAACAGTTCTGACTAGTTTGCTGTTTATAATACGAAGTTGCTTTTGTTAAGATTCCATTGGGACATTTCCTGTTGTGTGTTCTTCACAAACAGCATTGGCTTTCACAGAATTTCAGCATAACAAATTCACAATCCTCAAAATGCTGCTGACAGTATTATTGTTGGAATGTTGTCAGGGCCTGTAGACCTTTCAGTATCCAGTGCCTCCAACCGTTTCCTGATATCATGTGGACTGAATCCAATTGGCGGAAGACTGGTATCTGTGATGTCAGGGACCACAGGAGGCCGAGGTGGATCATCCACTTGGCACTTCTGGCTGAAGATTTTTGTGAATAGCGAGTTTTGAGAAGATTTGTAGCTCAGGTTGAGGTCTGGATGTGAGTTTGCTCGCTGAGCTGGAAGGTTAGTTTGCAGACGTTTTGTCACCATTCTAAGTAACATCATCAGTGAGCCTTCGACGAAGCACTGGTGTTATGTCCCGCTTTCTATTTATCTGGTTAGGTTTCCTTGGGTTGGTGATGTCATTTCCTGCATTGGTGATGTCATTTCCTGTTCTTTTTCTCAGGGGATGGTAGATTGGCTCTAAATCAATGCGTTTGTTGATGGAGTTCCGGTTGGAATGCCATGCTTCTAGGAATTCTCGTGCGTGTCTCTGTTTGACTTGTCCTAGGATGGATGTGTTGTCCCAATCAAAGTGGTGTCCTTCCTCATCTGTATGTAGGGATACGAGTGATAGTGGGTCATGTCGTTTTGTGGCTAGTTGATGTTCATGTATTCTGGTGGTTAGCTTTCTGCCAGTTTGTCCTGGCAGAGGGTCACTGATGATTTTTGTGAATGCTTCAGCCTTATTTTTTGCACCTATTGCTGTCTCCCCATTGAGATAGAGTTATTTGTGGAGCCTCCTCCTCCAGTGAGCTATTTAATTATCCACAACCATTCTTGACTGCATAGCTCCCAGAACTTAGAACTGATTCCACTGGTTATGGGATCACTCAGCTCTATCACTTGCTACTTATGCTGCATGGCACACAAGTAGTCCTGTGTGGTAGCTTTACCAGGTTGACATCTCAGTTTTTAGGTATGACTGGTGCTGGTTCTGGTATACCTTTCTGCAATCTTCACTGAACCAAGGTTTGATCCCTTGTCTTGACTAAAAGCAAAACTCTTGGCTGAGAAATCATACAAAAACAGAAAGTGCTGGAGAAACTCAGCGAGTCTGGCAGCATCTGCAAACAGAGAAACAGAACTAACCTTTTATGCCTGGTCTGACTATTTTTCAAAACTGGCTTGATGTAGATGGTAGAGTGAGGGATATGATGTACCATCAGGTCGCACTGGAGTACAATTGATGATGATCCATTGCACCTCAGAAAAGCCCATCCTCGAGTTGGTAGATCTGATCGAAGTCTGTCCCATGTGGCAGAATGGTAGTGCCACATAACACGATGAAGGATCTTCTCAACAAGAAGGCAGGACATTTCCTTCACATGGACAGGGCGCTGCTCATGTTATTCATGGACAGATGCATCTGCAGCTGCCAGATTGGTGAGGAGGAAGTTGCATTTGCTTCATCAGAGTTGGTGTAGCCTAATGAAATGGGCAAACTTGTGGCAGATGAAATTTAATGCAAGAACTGACAAGTGACAGATTTTGGTCAGAGGGTAAATGAGAAGTTGCAAGATGAGCTAATGGTCTAATGTTACAAAGGGATGAGTAACAGAGACATCTTGGGGTGTGAGAACAGAAACCTTTATAGGTGGCAGGACAAGTTGCAAAGCTCATTTAAAAGTTGATTTTCTGTTTCTTAAAGGAGGCATTGAGTAGAGGTAGCAACGAAGTCAAGCTAAACTTCGTAAAATATGGGTTTGGAGTTAGCTGGTGTATTATTTTCAACAGAGAGTACCACACTTTAAAGTGATGCTAAGGCCTTCCAAAGGTTGCAAGAAATGGTACCAGAAATGGGGGCTTCAAATATAATGGGAGGCTGGGGAAGTTGTATCATTTTTATAAGAGGAGGGAAGGGTTATGAGGAGATTTGATAAAACTATTCAAATTCACTTTGGATTTCTAATTTTATTCAACAAATTAAATTGTTCAATGATATCGGTTTTTACTGAGGAGGAAGAAATAAATATTGGTGTTTGGAAAACAGTTTGCATTCCAGATGAGGAAGCACTGGAGGACTTAGAAAACATAACGGTGAATAAATCTCCAAGACCTGACCAAGAGTATCCCAGGATGTTGTGGGAAGTTACAGAGGGAACTGCAGGGCCCCGAGAAGAAATATTTGTATCATCTAGAATCACAGGTGAAGGGTGGCCGATGATGTTTCTGTATTTAAAAAAGGCTGTAAGCAGAAGCCTGGGAACTACAGACCTGTGAGTCTGACATCGGCGGTGGGTAAATTGTTGGAGGTGATTCTGAAAGATAGGATTTACATGCATTTGAAATGGAAGGAATGATTAGTGATAGTCAGCATGGTTTTATGCAAGGTCTTTTGTGTTCCACAAACTTGTTTGAACTTTTTGAGGAAGTAATCAAAAAGATTGAGGAGGACAGAGCAGTAGACATTGTTTATTTGAACTTTAGTAAAGCCTTTGGCAAGGTTTGCACCGTAGACTAACAAGAAAAGTTAGACCGCACTGGATTTAAGGTGGTCTTGCCAATTGGATACAAAATTGGCTTCATGGTAGGAGACAGACAGGGGTGATGGACTGCTGTTTTTCAGACTGGAGGCCTGTAACCAGCAGTGTCGGACAGGGATTGGTACTGGGTCCACTTTTGTTTGACATTTGTATAAATATTTGGATGAGTATAACGGGGGGACAATTTATAAGCCTGCAGATGACACCAAAATTGGTGGTATAGTGGGAAGTGAAGAAGCTAATCTATGATTACAAAGAGATCTTGATTAATTGGGTCAATGGACTGAGTAGTGGCAGCGGGAGTTTAAGTTGGATAAATGCGATGTACTACATTTTGCTAAAACAAAAAAGTCAGGACTTGTACAATTGGGTGGTGTTATAGAACAGAGAGACCTACGGGTTCAAGTACGTAATTCTTTGAAATTTGAGTCACAGATAGGCAGGGTGGTGAGCAAGTCATTTAGCATACTTGCCTCCATTGCTCAGACCTCTGAATACAGAACATGGGAAGTCATGTTGAGGCTGTACAGGACTATGATGAGGCCTTTTCTGGACTACTGTTTGCAGTTCTGGTTGCCCAGTTACAGGAAGGATATTATTAAACTGGAGAGCATTCAGAAAAGAAAGATTTACCAGAATGTTGCTGGGAATGGAGGGTTTGAATTATAAAAACAGGCTGGATAGGCTGGGACTTTTTTTCACTGGAGCGTAGGAGGTCGAGGGGTGACCTTACAGAGGTTTATAAAATCATGAGGGGCATAGATGAGGCTTATATCAAAGGTCTTTTTCCTGAGGTGGGGGAGTTCAAAACGAGGGGACATATTTTGAAGGTGGGACGAGAGAAATGTAAAAAAGGACATGAGGGGGCAAAGTTTTTACACAGAGTGGTTAGTGTGTGAAATGAAGAAGTGGTAGATGCAGATATCAGGTTCCTGAGGAGATTTGTAGCTCAGGTTGTAGATGCTGTGGTTGGTTTGCTCGCTGAGCTAGTTTGTTCGTTCGCAGACATTACATTACCCTGCTGGGTAACACCATCAGCGCGGCCAGTGATGAAGCACCACTGTGTTTTCCCACCTCGTATTTAACCTCTGGGGCCCATCGTCCTTAAGTAGTTGCCACACACATGGTTCAAGTGCTGAATTTCAACAGAAACCGCCCCAACACCCACAAACGGAGTTGCGTAAAAACACTATTTAAACGAGCGACAACACACTGATGAAACCCGGAACTACGCCAAAGTGAAAAGGAACATCTCTAACAAATATTTAAGGACAACAGATACCCGAACAGCTCAGTCCAATGATGCCTATCACACAAACAATAACAACAAGTTACAGTACACCCTGACATGCTCGTCACATTATTGTACATCAAGAACTGACCACAATACTCCTAAAGCCATTGAGCATCAGAGTTGCACACAAACCTATGCCAACCCTACACCAACTGCTAATTCAAACCAAAGACCCCTCACCCATTATGGAAGATGATACACAAGATCCCATGCAAAGACTACGACAAACATTGCATTGGACATACAGGAAGAAAACTGGCCACAAGAATACATGAACACCAACTAGCAATGAAAATGCATGACCAGCACTCACTCGTCTCCATTTACATGGATAAGGAGGATCATTGGTTCAACTGGGACAACATCAGTGTCCTAGGACAGGCCAAGCAGAGACAAGCACGGGAATTCCTAGAGGCTTGGTTCCCGACCAAGAAGGCCATCAATACACACGTAGAGTTAGACTCTATATATACACTACTGTGAAAAAATACCAGAAATGAGGTAACCAATTCCAACAGACCCCAGAGTTTAAATACCAGGCAGGAAAACACAACAGCGCTTCATCGAAGCTGCACTGATGATGATAGCCAGCATGGTAATAAAACGTCTGAAAATTAATGAACCAGCTTGGCAAGCAAATCACCCACTGGATGCAGATAGTTACATTTAAAACATGTTTGGATAAGTACATGAATAGGAAAAGTTTATGGGGATTTAAGCCAAGCGCAGGAGGTTGGGACTTGTTTAGTTTCAGAACATGAACTACTTGGGCCAAAGATGTTTCCATGCTGTATGACTCTATGACAGAAAGGTCACTAACTAATGAACATATTTAAGTCAACTGGAAAAGTATCTGGGAACATGAGATATATTTTTGTTATATAGTGACTTTGTAGAATCTACAACGGACTGTTGTAGAAGCCAATTCATCTGTTATTTTCTGAAAGGATCAGATAAATAATTGAAGGGGAAACATGGACAAATGAAAAACAAAAACAGTAGAGTGGGTCTAATTGGATAGTTCTGACAAAGATTTGACCCAGAAACAATGGATCTCCCCTTCTGTAATGCATAATTCTGATCTATACTACAAATCAATTACATGCAACCTATGCTCCAAACGTAAGCTATATCAGGACAATAATATAATATCAGGACAAAATACATCTTGTTTGGTGTCCAAAATCAAAGGCAACTTTCCATATAAGATCTAATATATTCTATGTGACAGAAGCATCACTTTCTCACTTTCCTATTGCAATCCTATTAACAAAGAAGTCAAAATTGGATGTAACATTTGTGATTGTTGGCTTGCATCTATGCAGCAACTTTTAGTGATTTGCGTAGATGATGATAGTGAACGATCTTACACTTCTCCACTGAATTGCATCTGCTACAGTTTTGCCTTCTCAATTCATCTCTGTGTCCTTTTCTAACTTCTTGATATTATCCACAAAACTGCCTGTAACTCCTCCTTATCTACTTGACTTAACTCATTCAAAACCCAGCACCTGATACCTGTCAGGATTCCCTCTATGATGACAACAATTCATTCGGAATCTCAAACTAATATGTGGACCAAGTATTGGCAAACCCTTTCTTTGCTTATAAACTGACAGTGGCCTAACGTAAACTGCATTAACGTACTTCAAGTACTTCAAATCCTCACAAGCAATGTCACTGTGACATTGTGCCATTAACTTTCTATTTCTCCCACTTTTTAATTATATGCATGATAGAAATAGCTTTTATGTTCAATGTCAAATTGGAAGGTCAATGCTAGAGAATGTACGTGCACCCTGTTTCCATGTAAATAACTAGTTATCAGGAAAGCACTCCAGTTTTTTTAAGTAATACTATCAATGATCAAATCTTTTACTTTCTGGGCATCTGAAAATGGATGTCAGATCGCATCCTTACAAAACAGCAGAAATTTAAACCTTGCCAACGGTTGGTAACCTATTTCCCAGACATGTGTTTACTGGATAAATAAGTCACCGTGTAAACAACACACGAGAGACTACGCAGACGAGTAAATACAGTTAGTGAGCAGCAGCGAATGGAAATATATGTGCCTTCTTCACTCCAAGAGATACATCACACAGATGCGAAGGGAGAATAGAGCAAGTGAGACAGTGCATTGCAATTTCCAACTGCCTGTTTCACATCTGCAGCGAGTACGGCTGCAGGAGCACAGATTATGCCTTCTAGGAGCTAGCGAGCCCATCAGGACAAATTCATCTGGCTTAGGACCCAGAGGCTGAGGAGCCTTTGGCACAGTGCAGCAATCATGTTGGGCAATTACCATATAGTTAATTATTAAGACCTCACTGTCAACACCAAAACATGCTCCTATCTATGTTTCAAAATTCAATTTATTGCAGACATAAATCCATTTCTAGTGCTTGGTATAACTTTACATCATTGAAAGTCGTACAGGCTACCTGGCCTGATACTTCCAATGAATATTATTCTTTAAAGTATGCCACGTATTCATGACCTCCAACAAAAATGAAAGTACAACTTCTTCAATGCAATCATCTTTTACACCTCATTCCAACAGCAATGTGCATTGTGATTTATTCATTTTTGTTTTGCAGACCCAGCTAAAGTATTATTGCCACCAGCTGATAGCTCTTTGCATCGAGGTCTGTGCTGAGGATTTTAAATATCAGATAAAGTTTGGTGTTCTCAGCTAAATAAAGCAGGTCAATGGAAAAAATCAACTTTTATTTATAATTAGTACTCCTCTCCTTGAGGCTTTTGCTGTAATATCAACTATGAGAACACTAATTAAGCACAGGACAGGCTTGTGTTTAGGACTAGGATGTTGAGGAAAGTCTGAAGAAAGAAATTGCTGTGCAAATGACCAGATAGATGTTCTCGCAGGTCTGGTCTTTTGGTCGATATTATTGTTACAATTTTCACCCAAGCCCACCAGACAGAGTACAGGAAGGTGTTAGACAGCTTAGTGGCATAGTGTAAAGACAACAATATCTCCCTCAATGCTAGCAAAATGCACAAGTTGGTCATGGGCTTCAGGGAGCAGAGGAGGACATACCCCTGTCTGTACCAAATGGCATAGAGGTGGAGGCAGTCAAGAACATCTAGTTCCTAAAAGTAAATACCACCAATAATCCATCATGGCACATCCACGTCGATGTTACAGTCCTTAGAAGACAAAGGAAATTCTGCATGTCTGCAATGACTCATCAATTTTTATAGTTGTACCACAGAAAGCATCCTGTCCGGATGCATCACAGCTTGGTATGATAGCTGCTCTGCCCAAGACCCCAAGTAATTATAGAGAGATGAAAACGTCCATCAGGAAAACCAGCCTTCCTTCCATTGACTCCGTCTACACTTCCTGCTCCCTTGAGAAAATAACCAATGTTATCAAAGACCCTTCCGGTAATACTCTTTTCCACCCACTTCCATCGGGCATAAGACACAAAAAAGTTTGAAAACACACACCAACAGATTCAAGAACAGCTTCTTCCCCACTGTTATCAGACATATGAATGGACCTCTCATATGTTAGATTTGATCCTTCTCAGTATCTTCTCTGTAGTTGTAATACTATATTATGCACTCTGTTTTATTACACTGATGTCATTTCTTAAGGCATGGTCAGCACAAAAAACAATACTTTTCATGCATCTCTGTACATGTGATGATAATCAAATCAAATCAAATCAAATCAAATCCCCACCCCTGCTCCCAGAAAGACAAACCAATCCAGACAAACTTATCTCTCTTAGTTATTATGCTTAGGCTAACAATTTCAGATCGCTCAAGGAACTTGGTCATCATTACTGGCTATAGATTAGGTCCTTTGGTGAGCTGTCTTCCCCACTAGAAGTTTTCAGACTAACAAAATTATCGCAGGATACATTCTATCTACAGAACTTGCTGGAAAAGCTCAGATGTTGCTGAACCAGCTGAAGACAGAAATTAGAATTAATATTTTGAATCTACTGACCTTTCCTCAGACTGATGTTAGCTTTAAATGATTTTTTTTAATAATGCAGAGGAAAGGTTTTGGTTGGGGCTGGTGGGTGGTGGTGGGGTAAGGAGTAAACGATAGGTGGGGATAGAGCCCAATGAGAGAGAAGAACAGTTGGACAGACAGAGGAATGGATAATGATCAGCCTAGGAGAATAAATAGCTATTCATGGGACTATTAGTGATTAACAATGGGTTGTGTAGAATAGCAGACCATGTAGTAACAAGGCCTGGTGTGTGGCTGTTGGGTTAAAGACATGTGAGAAGGTGCCTCTAGCCCTAACAACTGTTGAACTCGACATTGAGTCCAGAAGGCTATAGAGTTTCTTAGTGGAAAATGAAGTGCTGTTCTTCCAGCTTGCACTGAGATTTGCTGGAGCACTGCAGCAAACCTGAGACAGAGATGTTGGACGGGGTTCCTTGAAGAAGGTCTGCTATTACACACGATCCATTGTTAGCCATTAATAGCCCATATATGTAGCTATTTATCCTCCTAGGCTGATCGTTATCTCCTCCTTCACTTGTTCAACTGTACTTCTCTATCTTTGGGCTCTGTGTCTACCTACGTTTACTATTTATCCCCTTCTCCCATCCTACCTTCTGGATTGAAACTACCTTTTTCCTGTCTACCATCAATTCCGAGGAAGAGTCACCAGACCCAAAACGTTAAACTTTGATTTTTCTTTACACATGCTCCCAGACCTGCTGAGCTTTTCCAGCAATTTCTGGTTTTGTTTCTGATTTCCAGCACCTGCAGTTTTTTCAACTTTTATACATTATATTTACATGTATATTAATCGCAGAAACAATTGATCTAAATTATGGTATTAGCACATAGAACCCAAACTTGACAAACTTAACAGCCATCAGATATTGGTGAGTGATAATGGGAACTGCAGACGCTGGAGAATCCAAGACAACAAAATGTGAGGCTGGATGAACACAGCAGGCCCAGCAGCATCTCAGGAGCACAAAAGCTGACGTTTTCGGGCCTAGACCCTTCATCAGAGAGGGTCTAGGCCCGAAACGTCAGCTTTTGTGCCCCTGAGATGCTGCTGGGCCTGCTGTGTTCATTCAGCCTCACATTTCGTCAGCCATCAAATATTGTTATCTGAACAAAGAACAACACAGCACAGAAACAGGCCCTTTGGCCTTCCAAGCCTGTGCTGACATATTTTGCACTTCCATACTAAAACTACACATTTTGCCCTTCCGTACTAAACCTCTGCTTGTGAATTCTTGAGGAACTAAGTGTGAGACCACAACATTTTAACACTTATTTTAGAAGAGTCATTTCGGGATTATATGCTGACATGGTACTCATTACTATAGAGTATATGGTCAATTAAAACTATCTTGGGACAAAAACAGAAGTTGCTGGAAAAGCTCAGCAGGTCACCGGACCCAAAATGTTAACTCTGATCTTTTCTCCACAGATGCTGCCAGAGTTGTGGAACTTTTTCCACCGACTTCTGCTTTTGTTCCTGATTTACAGAGACTGCAGTTCTTTTGGTTTTTATTCTGGGAAAGTGCTACTTTAGGCAGATGTGAAGATTATGTTTAAGTTTAAAGAACACAATGGATATTCAAGAAAATACATCAAGGGGTTTATACTCACAGCGATGTGTAATATCTTCATCATATGGGGTGTCTCTATTTTAAACATGGCAGAAGTCTTTTAGCAAGACTTTGACCCAATGTGAAGACAAAACATGGACCCTCTGGTCTGCCTTCGCTGACCCACAAACAAAATGTTTTAAAGCAACAGCGATCGGTGGGTCTAGAAAAGAGCTGCTATTGGTTATTGTTACATTTTGTGAAAGACAAAATTCTTGGTGGAGCACCATAATCCCTTTTCAAAATATCCTGTAAACAACCGGTGCAGGCCCATTCACATCTGTTGGATAGCACTGCTATTTAAGAGCTTATCCCTAAAATGACTGCAGGTTCTTATGCTGCTTAGCTCCACTTTACATTTGACATAGTCCAGCAGGTTAATTTGGTAATTTTCTTTGCAGGGTACTTCACGATCCTGTTTGGCGAAAGAGAGGTGCACACGTGAGTGGATGGAGGAGGGAATGAGCCAAGTTTTCTACCTCAAGGGCGACAAGGAAAATATTAGGAATGGTACTTTATGAATGGTTATGCCCGAGGTGCAGTGTATTAACACCCGGTAATGCTTAAATAAATTAATGTCTGTTTCAAATATGGAGTCACTTTCAAACTACAAACTTAGAGTTCAAAGGGACTTCAGATATTATTACAACAATATAAACTATAGATCTAATCCAGGCAAAATTAGATTGAGGTACAATGACAGAGACCCAATGGGCCATGCTTTCCCTCTTTGACCACTTACCTGACTTCAACTGCGTCCTCCATCACTGTCATGTCTGTCTTGCATTTGGCTGATGGGTTAATGGCAAGTTCTGCTGGGGGAATGACGAAGCTTTTACTCAGAGGTAGCCACATTCCTTCCCCAAGCGTGTAGGTGAACCTATGAGAGAAAGGAAAACACTTGTGCTTAGGAAGTGCAATTGTGACTGAGAACAGCAGGTCGAGTAAACATGGATGTCACATTAGAGGCTGAGGGTTACACTAGGGAAACAGGCCCACTCAACAGCTAAACATTTCTCGGGTCGTGGAAACTATGGACACATAGTCTTATGTCTGCTGTCTTCTCATCATGTTATCAATCTGCACAATACTTACCACTTGCTATCAGAACCTGGTTCCTTCATTCATGTCATTGTTACCAAATTGTTAAATTCAAGCCCTAAAGCCAAAGTTTGACCTAAAAAAATTTCCTAAGACATCGAGAAAGATTAATCATCACTTAATGGAATTACGCTTTTCTTTTGAAGTGCAGAATCTCTTGGCTGAATGAGTTCCTGCCATCCTTTTTGACATTGTACAGCAAACTCAGTAGATACCTCTCAACCTTCATTCCTTGGTCAATCTACTGAATCAGCCCTGCTGTCAATCTGCCCATTTCCTTCACTCCAGCTGCAATCTGTCAGCAGGGTCTTGCTCATAACATGTACCTCACTGTTGTCCATTATTAAGCCTTCTATCAATCTCCCTGGGCTACTTTGGGAGATGTTTATCAGACCTATGATTGTCACCTGAACACTGAATTAATGGCATTTAATAATTTTCAAATACCTTTCCTGGTATCCTGACGATGTCATGTTGTAACTTCCAGCAAATGTTGTTTGCATTAACAGAATAGCTCACTCATCCTGCTGTCAAATTCAATGATACCCATCCGAAGTCTTTTAGGATACTTCACCAACTCAAACACATTTCTAGCTAGTCCCTGTTAACCTCTGATAACGTTTTGAGTCAACTCATTGGGTTCTTTAATTTATCTGATGCCAAACTGTAGATAATGCGGCATGCCCGGTATCCATTTCTTTTCCCAAAGCACCTTCTCATCATACCTGGCCCCTATACCCTCTCTCCTCAACATCTAAGGCCCCAACTTCTGCCAGGTGACACAACAATTTATGAGCATTTCTTTCAATCTAACCTGCTGTACTCATTGTGAGCAATGTGGTCACCTCTACATCTGGGAGACCAACCTCAGATTGGGCAATCACCTTGCAGGCCACCATTGTTGGCACTATAAGCTAGAACATCAGTTTCTGGTGGCATGTCATTTTATTGCTCCACCTTGCTCTGTCCTTGCCGACTGAAGAACAATGCTTCATCCATCAATTAGGTACTTGATTGCTGCCCAGACTCATCACTTAGCTCTGCAATTTCTGCTCCCGTTTTGTTGCCTAGTCTTCGTTTTTGTTTTGGTTTGCTCCCCTCCTTGCTTTCAGTCAGTAGTACACCTGCTAATGGTCTTTGATGCGAGGTTAGCACAGAAGGTTGACATCAGACAGACACTATCCTTGTGGCACATCTCTCATGACTTACTCAGAATACGTTTCTCCACTTTAATGCTGCATTTTGGGGTACTTGGGCCCCTTTCATTATAAAGCTGCTGCCCTAGATGTTTTGTGCAAAGGAACAAAAATCCACCTAATGGATTGAACCAAGGTTTTTCTTTGTGGTCTTAGCACGCACTTGGACTCTTGCAGCATCTCCACACTGGCTTGCCTTTTTGCACTATCCTGCCTCATCCAGAACATGGAGGTTCTCAAAACCTTTGCCTTGCCTTGTTTCTGAATGATGACACAGAGCCAGGCAGCTTGTTCGGGTTATGAGCAGCAATCAGACAAAAGGATGCACATGTTGCTACATCAGTATCACACCTGCCCCAGGTATCAGCAGCAAATACAGTAAATACACTGCACTTGCTTCAACCAAATGGCCATTGCTCCAAGTGTAAGGGGAGTAAGCCTCAGTGAAGATAAGTGGTCCTGCACAAATCAGTTAAATACAACATCCAATCCCACTTCAAGGGCACGAGCCCATCAGTCGGCCACTTAACGGTGGTTGGAATCAGGGACTCGGTATCACTGCAGTCAGAGAGTGGACCATAGTCAGTCCTGCAGGTCCAATGCATCCTGCAGTGAGGATTCAGGGTCAGTTGGTCAGGGAGTTGTTCTGAGATCGTTCAGGGGTTTGCTCACTCATTAGTTGGTCTACCTTTCCAAATCAGTCAGAAGTTAGCCGTGGTCAGTCTAGGGAATCTGCTCACAATAGATAAAAAGGAGGTTAGCAGGGACCACCACTGTGGTAGGGTTGCTGAGTAAGTCAGTTGTGGTGATTGGAGGTAGCATGTTGGGTGAAGTGGAGACATTTCACCATACAAGAGTGGGGAGACACAAAGGAGGGTATTAGAGGAAATGGGTTGTGCCATCAATGACCACAACCACCCTTGTTTCAGGAACAGTGCATCATGATTGCTAATGACAGTCATTTGGGAACACATAAAAGCTCAGAACAGATGGGGGTCAACAGGGAGTGCAAGAAAGGAAGGAATGTGGAGTTTTGGTGGAGAGGAGTGGATGGTCTTTGATTACCTGGCTGAGCCAGTAACTTTGAGTGTGAAACGCAACCTGCATTACCTTCCAGTCCCATGCAAATTGTAACTGTGTATTGGAAGTAAGGAATGGCTGTGACCACAGCCTCAGGGTGACATTTTTCCATGTCTGTGCACATGGGCTTGGTGTGTGGATCAAGTGTGAACCGGGGTAATCACGTTAATTAGACACTTACACAGGAAAAGCAAAATACTGCAGATGATGGAAACCTGAAACAAACTTGGGCAATGCAGAAGAAACTTCTGCACCTGTGCAGAAAGTTAACATTTCAAATCTGGTCTGCCTCACCTGCCGAAGAGATGTATTTTATCAAGAAGATAATTCGGAAGTTGAGTCATACTGGACACAAAACGTTACCTCTGTTTCTCTCTCCATAGATGCTGCCAGACCTGCTGAATTTCTCCAGCACTCCTTGAGTTTGTTACTTCCACAATACAGTGTGAACTAATCTATAATCACCGAACCTAGCATGTGAAATGCATGCAGCACCCAACTGTGTGAGATATAAACCATGGACACAATAATCTTGACCATATCATTGATCATTGTGAATTAATCATGGTCATCACTGTGAAGCAGAAGTAATTGCAGGCAATTTTAAAAGGTTATCTGTGGGCCACTATTCATAAAAGCAACCCAACATCTCATAGTCTGCACAGAGGCAAGGAGCTGATGTGTTCTTATCCTGAACTGGAAATATTCACTAACATGTCTTGTATACAATTCTGCCTTTCTTGGGTGATAAGGGGTTGGGGGTTGATGGCGGCAGGGGAGAGATATAAATACTCGTACAACACTTAGAATTATCTACTCTATCTGTGCAGCATGGCTGGTGCTGCTTTTATTGGAGTAAGCATAGAATGGTACAGAATCCCTACAGTGCAGAAACAGGCCCTTCGGCCCAACAAATCCATACAAACCCTCGGAGCATCCTACCCAGACCCATTCCCCTATAACCCACCGAATCCACACATCCCTGAACACCACAGGCAATTTAGCATGGCCAATCCACCTAACTGGCACATCTTTGGACTGAAGGAGGAAACCCACTCATGGGAAGAACATGCAAACTTCACACAGACAGTCGCCTGAGGGTGGAACTGAACCTGGGTCTCTGGCACTGTGAGACAGCAATGCTAACCACTGAGCCACTGAGTCACCCCAAGGGTGTCAAGGTAAAATGTACACCTACAGCCCTTCTTATCTGAGGCCCCCATGTCCAACAGTATTGACAACTATGCTACACCATCATTTCTGCAAATGCAAACTGCTTACATTAAACAGAACCTCTCCACTTTGCAATGCTCCCCACACAGGTTCATTGCAACTGTGACCAATGGATCCACGAACAGCCGGGCTCATTGTCATTGTGGTTGCAGAGAAATGGAGGAGGAACAGATGCACCAGCCAGCCCAAGGCCCTTGCAGCAACTTCTGTTTCATGTCAATTTGACTCCATCTGAAGAGGTGACAGCTGAAGGTCCCCTCAGGTGCAGGAGCTACAGCAGACTCAGATTTTGTTGCCCTCGATGCCAGACAAGCGAGGAACAGTATCACTGTGGACTCAGGATGCCCTGGGACACTGTCACAAACTGGAACAACTGCTGGTGTGGGACCTGCAAACTGAAGGGGTGCATGGCCCTCCCATCCTAGTGGTCTCCAAGGTGACAACTATGCTAAAACTTTATGCACTTGGTCTAACTATTCCCGAGTAGCTACTTGCTCAATTTTATTGGAATTCTCCACATTAAATGAAGACATGCAGCGGGTTCCAAGTGTAGTGGAGTTGCCTGGTGGAAAATTCAATTTTCTGAGCAATTTCTACACAGACTCCTACAATGGGGGTTTTGTAGCATCTCCATGGAGAAATCCCACCTTCATGAGAATGAAAGCCATCAGGCCAATGGAAAATCTGGGTCATTGTTTATCATATCTTCCAAATTTAATTGTATATGTTTTGCTTTCTCAAGATACGTTTATCTCTAAGTGATAGCAGTTCTGCAGCAGTTCATGCTGTCTTGGAGACTTTTCCTTCATTTGCAGCTGAAATGGAGGGTTCACCCTTTCACGGGTAAAATGCCTTTATCCCAGCTTTTATGAACAATCAACTGCCTTTTCATTAGCTTGAATGACGACTCCCTTAATTTCTTCAGGACAGTAAGAACCACAGATGCTGGAGTCAGACATAACACTGTGTGGAGCTGGAAGAGCACTGCAGGCCAGGCTGCATCAGAGGAGCAGGAAAGCTGACATTTTGGGTTGGGACCCTTCTTCAGAAAATTTCTAAAGAAGGGTCCCAAACGGAAATGCCAACCTTCCCTCTCCTCTGATGCTGCCTGGCCTGCTGTGTTCCTCCAGCTCCACACTGTGTTATCTCCTACTTTCTTTCTTTGTTAGTACAGGTCTGCTTATGCTTTGAAAGTTAACAGTTTATTTACTGGCACCTTGATGCCTCTGTGTCTGCGGCCTCAGATTGATAATTCTTTTGTGGCACTTTACTTCTATTTCGGGAACCTTGTGATGCCCGCTTGCATGGGACGCAATGCTTGAGCTGACTTTTATGGATTTTTTTTAACTCCTCCCTTTTCCAGCCTGCATTTCTGAGCCATTTTATCATTTCCACCAGGAGCTTTAAGCTTTGCTCATGGATCCTTCTCCACTCAATTTTGAATTTCCACTAGAACTCTTGATCCTTCCCAGCAGCCTGGATCTCCTTGTGGAGATAGTAACTCTCCTTCTCCAGACAGCTGCTAACTCTCCCATCATAGCGGGTTGGAAATGCTGTTACCATTCACTGAAGTGCTCTTGCTCAGTGAGGATTGTTAGAAGGGACCTCTTACGTAGGGATCTTAAGTCTTCAGCTCTTTCATGCCTTGCTGTAGAAGGTGGTGACTTTAAACTGAGTCTGCAAATCTCACGTTGCTGCTCACTATGAACTCTGTGGGCAACTAAAATCAAAACCACACTTGTTTATTGCCAGGTTGTATGAGCATCACAGTTCACCATGTGATATGAGCTGCTGCAGGTGATAAAGATTGTCACTACCATTGTCTTATTTATACATGGGATGAGGGCATCACTGGCTAGGCCAGCATTTATTGCTCATTCTTAATTGCCCAGAGTCAACCACCTTGCTGTGGGTCTGGAGTCACATGCAGGCGAGACCAGGTGAGGAGAGCAGTGTTCTTCCCTGAAGGACATGAGTGAGACAGATGGGTTTTATCTCCCCACAGTCGACAATGGATTCTTGGTCATCATTAGACTCTTAATTCCAGGCATTTTATTGGATTCAAATTCCATCATCTGCTGTGGAGAGATTTGAACCCAGGTCCCTTAAGCATTACCCGGGTCTCTGGAGTAACGTTCTTGTCATAATACCACTAGGTTGTTGTCTCCCCTTCAAGTGTAAAGAACTATAGATCCAGTGGTGGGAAAGGAAAACCACTTGCGTTAGCAGCCGGTGCTTATGGCATGCCTCAATAATAACCCTTTCAGAATGCTATACAATGTATATCATGCACTGAATTTATTTTGAGTGTTTTACTTCTCAATATAAATATATATGCTTTTTGTTTTTCAAAACAATAGTCTCTTTTGTGACCGTTGCTGAAACTTAATGCTTATTCATTATGAAATGTTATTAAATACTGAATTTATATAATTCGAAGACATATTAAATTGTACAATGGAGAATTGTCTCTTCTAAAGCTCAGCTTGATATACTTGATTGTAGATCATTTGAAATGAATACTTCAGGGCAGGCTGATTAAATAGATTACAAGAATACACCAAACAGACTTCAGTGGAGCAAAGAGAATTAATTGAGAGAGGACAGTTATACCTGGCACCTGTAATTGTGATTTACAGTCCAATCTCTGACAATATTACTTTCATCTTTCATTCTCATTGATTTTCCCTGTCTAAGAGGACAGCGAGCTTTCATGCTGACTGGAAAGACACAGAGAGAGAGAGAGAGAGAGAGAGAGAGAGAGAGAGAGAGATAGTGGGGGTGGGTAGAGAGGGAGAAACGCACTAACAAAGACAGTGTGGAAATGCAGATAGGCAGAATAGGAGAAAGAGACAGTAAAAGAGATTGACTCTGTGGTAATAAACCAATTGAGGAAAGCCACGCACACACTGTGGTTAGTTTAACCCATTATGACTTTTCTCACTATGTGGAATTGCAGGTTTGCCTGTCTATATGTGTATAATAGATTCCATCCAAAATAACAAAAATAAATAAGGCAGACACATTTGCATACAGTAAAACTGGGCCTCACGTACCCAAATTATATTGATCTTATGCAGGCTCAGGAATACTGGCATAATTTATCCTTCTCCACAAATGAATCTCAGAGATGCCCTTTGATCCAGTCTCCTTTTCAATCTGGATACTACAAGCAAAACGGTTCTAACATTCAATATCCACAGCTGCAGAATGGACTAAGGCAGGGTTTGTTACCATGACAAAGGTGGAAGGAAACTGTCCCCGACCTCAGCTGGACCCATGAATGAGGAGAGTCTCATTTCTAACCAGGCTTCCAGAGCAATGCATCAGGATGTTGAAATAATGGTAGCACCCCCTCCTTAGCCTTTAGGCTATAGTTATGCTGAACCTGAACTTTGTGCTGGCGTAACTTCACTTTAACACTCCTGAAAAGAAGTTGCAAAATCACAAGCGAAACAACCAAAGATTTGTCCACCTCATTCCCCTAATCCTCAACCCAGAACAAATAGTCATTCTGTGGTGGCACCTTCCCTTGCTCTCGAATCCGATTTTGGAAAAGTGCACAGACCAAATTTCAAGATTGATTAATGACTAATTTTCCCTTAGCCAGACCAAAGAAGTAAAAATTATTGTACTGTTTGTAATGCTACACCGGAATAGATCCTGGACTTGCTTAGAGCCATCAGAACTGCAGCAGAGTGGATATCATTTTCTTGTTTACTCATTTTCCTGAACTTGCCTCTCGCTGCAGATGGATAACAGATTTAAAGTAGGCTTTCCCTTCTGGTTGAAATTCTAATATGCTGCAAAGCAGTCACCATGTAGCTGAAGCAAGGACCAAACAGCTGCAAGGACCCACTCACTCCACTCCAACACCCACACTGAGATCTGTTCACCATAAACAAATGGAGTGTTCAAATCAATAGATAAACCAACTGCTGGAGCATTAAGTAGTGAAACAAAGGGCACATAACAAGGAAACTACTGAACATCAGATGATAGCAAGAACTGGGAAGGGTTAAGGAGAAACCAGCCAGTGGATTTGGGAAGAGGCAGGAGATGAGGGGGTATAGAGATGGGTGGGGGTTGTTGGTAATTCCTGCTTTCGGTCGAAGGCCCCAAACCAAACAGGCCTCTTGATGCAAAGCATGTTATTCCGAGAGCATTAACCTCACATGCAGACTTGGGATCAATGGCCTTTCTTGCTGGAAATGTGGCATGAAATTAAGGAAGGCATCAACTCACAGCTGCAACACAATGCCTGAAGCACATTTACATAGGACATCCTGATGAAGGTGGGCAGTCCACAGACACCCTGCAACAGCAATCATATTGTTAGGAGAAGGTTCAGAGGGCTGTTGTTCCCTCCTGAATGGCAGAGATGTATATTTTCTACCAACCAAACCAATGAAAACCTCAGGGACTTAACTGAAAATGATTGATCCTCTTAACCTGACTGAGCTTGAAGCTATGCAGCACCAATGCCTGTCAAAAATGGCTGCAGATGTCACTGTTCGTCAATCTCGCTTCCTGAAATGCTGGCACAGGACAAAGTGTCTAGTCACTACAAATTATTCAGTTTGCGTCAGTGCTCAATGTTTTTTCAACCTTTTAGCTTTGGCAATAATGAGTGTTCTGTCAGTCTCAGCAGTTGCTGGTAACAGGTATGCTTCAGCTAACCCACCTCCATTTATCTCTGCCTCACTGCAAGCTTAACGTCCAAGTTTATGGCATGGCAATATCAGGGGCCTCACTCGGATCGATTTGAATAACCACCATCGGAGAAACTGGAAGGCAGATGATGGAAAAGTAATTTTAAACTGACTGCCACCACTATAGAGTGGAAACGCATCCTGCTCAACTGAACGAAGCTTAGAAAACAAAAAAGTGGTCCAGTGAAATGGTGCCTCAGCAATGCCAAGAAATTCAGTTTATCTTATGGTAGTGGTTCTTAACTATATTTAACTATTCTTTTCATGACTGTAGAGGTACTTTGGGACTTACAGACATGAATGATATCACAATCATCAGATCTAAAGATCTGGTCATCCACTGAATTTGAGAGTATTAACTGCTGGCATTGCACATGCAGTTAGTATCCGAAATCCTATTCACATTTTATTGGCTTTATAGAGGAAATATGAAAAGACAAAGCTTCACAATCTGCTCAACTTATTTTGACTATGCCCTAGTAAAATATCTATAAGAAACACCTATTGCTACAGCACTTAGGTATCCAACCATTCTCACAATAAACAATAGGTACAGGAGTAGGCCATTCGGCCCTTTGAGCCAGCACCGCCATTCATTATGGTCATGGCTGATCATCCACAATCAGTATCCTGTTCCTGCCTTATCCCCATAACCCTTGATTCCACTATCTTTAAGAGCACTATCCATCTCTTTCTTGAAAGTATCCAGAGACTTGGCCTCCACTGCCTTCTGGGGCTGAGCATTCCATATATCCACCACTCTCCGGGTGAAGACGATTCTCCTCAACTCTGTTCTAAATGGCCTACCCCGTATTTTTAAGCTGTGTCCTCTGGTTCTGGACTCCCCCATCAGCGGAAACATGCTTCCTGCTTCCAAAGTGTCCAATCCCTTAATAATCTTATACGGCTCAATCAGATCCCCTCTCATCCTTCTAAACTCAAGTGTATAGAAGACCAGTCACTCCAATCTTTCAACATATGATATTCCTGCCATTCCGGGAATTGACCTCGTGAACCTACGCTGCACTCCCTCAATAGCCAGAATGTCATTCCTCAAATTTGGAGACCAAAATTGCACACAATACTCCAGGTGCAGTCTCACTAGGGCCCTGTACAGCTGCAGAAGGACCTCTTTGCTCCTATACTCAATCCCTCTTGTTATGAAGGCCAGCAACCCATTAGCTTTCTTCACCGCCTGCTGTACCTGCAAGCTTGCTTTCATTGACTGATGTACAAGAACACCCAGATCTCGTTGTACTTCCCTTTTACCTAACTTGACTCCATTTAGATAGCAATTTGCCTTCCTGTTCTTGCTACCAAAGTGGATAACCACACATTTATCCACATTAAACTGCACCTGCCATGCATCTGTCCACTCACCTAGCCTGTCCAAGTCACCCTCATAACGTCTTCCTCACATTTCACCCTGCCACCCAGCTTTGTGTCATCAGCAAATTTGCGAATATTACTTTTAATGCCTTCATCTATATCATTAATGTATATTGTAAATACCTGCGGTCCCAGCACCAAACCTTATGGAACCCCACTGGCACCGCCTGCCATTCTGAAAGGGACCCGTTTATCACTACTTTTTGCTTCCTGTCAGCCAGCCAATTTTCAATCCAAGCCAGTAGTTTTCCCCCAATACCATGCACCCTAATTTTGCTCAATAATCTCCTATGCGGGACTTTATCAAAGGCTTTCTGAAAGTCCAGGTATACCGCATCCACTGGCTCTCCCTTGTCCATCTTCATAGTTACATCCTCAAAAAATTCCAGAAGATTCGTCAAGCACGATTTTCCCCTCGTAAATCCGTGCTGACTCTGACCTATCCTGTTACTGCTATCCAAATGATTCGTAATTTCATCTTTTATAATTGACTCCAGCATCTTTCCCACCACTGACGTCAGGCTAACCGGTCTATAATTCACTGTTTTCTCTCTCCCTCCTTTCTTCAAAAGTGGGACAACATTAGCCACCCTCCAATCCACAGGAACTGATCCTGAATCTATAGAACATTGGAAAATAATTACTAATACATCCACGATTTCTACAGCTACCTCCTTAAGTACCCTGGGATGCAGACCATCAGGTCCCGGGGACCTATCAGCCTTCAGACCTAACAATCTATCCAACACCATTTCCTGCCTAATATAAATTCCCTTCAGTTCATCCATTACCCTAGGTCCTTCAGTCCTATTATACCTGGGAGATTACTTGTGTCTTCCCTAGTGAAGACAGATCCAAAGTACCTACTCAACTCTTCTGCCATTTCCTTGTTCCCCATAATAAATTTACCCATTTCTGTCTTCAAGGGCCCAATTTTAGTCTGAACCATTTTTTTTTCCTTTTCACATACCCTAAAAAAAAGCTTTTATTATCCTCCTTTATATTTTTGGCCAGTTTGCCTTCATACGTCATTTTTTCTCCACGTATTGCCTTTCTGGTCATCCTCTGTTGCTCTTTAAAAGTTTCCCAGTCCTCCGGCTTCCCGCTCATCTTTGCTATGTTATACTTCTTCTTCTTCATCTTTATACAGTCCTTAACTTCGCTTATCAGGCACGGCCGCCCCTGCCTCCCCTTAGGATCTTTCTTCCACTTTGGAATGAACTGATCCTGCACCTTCTGCATTATATCCAGAAATACCTGCCGTTGTTGTTCCAATGCCATACCTGATAGGGTATTGAACCACTGAACTTTGGCCAGCTCCTCCCTCATAGCTCCATAGTTTCCTTTGTTCAACTGCAATACTGACACTTCCGATCACTTATCTGATGTGCTGCATTGTAAATCAGTGCTGACTAAAAGTGTGACCATTAAGTCTTATCCAAGTATTAAAGATCCCAATGACCACACCATAATGCCATGAACTTAAGTCATAGAAAACAAGAAATCAAAAAAATTTGCTCCAGCAAAATTAATGTCACTGCAGATAAGGCAGGGACATACCTTTGGCAGCACTTTCCACAATTATTTGTAATTGCAATGACTTGTACGATTCATCAAATGTTAATATAGGGTCCTAGAATTTACAATATAGATGGAGGCTATACAACCCATCCTGAAGACGTACCAGTTTCCAGAATAGCTACCCAGCTAGTCCCATGCTTCAGTTCTATCTCCGTTGCCTTTGATATTCAAATGACTAATCTCACTGCCCTTCTGCTGCTGCTGGCTAAGCAAGAAGTAACTTTGTGAGGGATCTTAACCAGGGATGTGGGAGGGTGAGAGTTGATGCTCTTACTCATTTCAGTGACTATCCAGTGTGAGGATGGACCATCTGCACTGCATGACGCTTGAGTGCTGGATCACAATTTGTGCACTAACTTAACCTGCCTGACATTTTCACTTTGCAGTCTGTTTCAAAGCAGGTAGTGGTGACTGAGAAGTGTGGACTCGGACTCACGGGCCTCAGCGTGGACTCGGACTCCCGGTCCTCAGCGTGGACTCGGACTCCCGGGCCTCAGCGTGGACTCGGACTCCCGGGCCTCAGCGTGGACTCAGACTCCCGGGCCTCAGCATTGTCTCGGACTCCCTGGCCTCAGCGTTGTCTCAGACTCCCGGGCCTCAGCGTTGCCTCGGACTCCCAGGCCTCAGCGTGGTCTCAGACTCTCAGCACTATCAACCTCTGAGGTGAAGTCCGGTACAGCGTGGGTTGAAAGGACTGTCATTCCAAACTCTTATTTCTCAATTTTTCTAATTTATTGCGAGACATTTTATTTCTTTGTTTTTCTATTTTTCCCCACCATGCATTTGTACTTAAAAAGCTGTACCTAGATATATTGGCACCTAAGATCACGCCATAAGTGGTGACTTGTAAACTTTTCACTGTACTCACATAAATACATGTGACAATAAGCCTAATTCTAATTCTACAAAAGTCAACCACAGCTATTTCAAGGGCTTTCATAACCATATCCAGAGACATTTCATTCAGTGTAAAATGCTGTGCTTGTCAAATGGGACACGGTCTATGTGGAGAGCAAGTAGGGACGGGAGAGAGGGAGTGGACGGGATGTATGTGGAGAGTGAGGAGAGACGGGGGGAGAGGAAGTTGATGGGGTATGGACGTGGAAGAGGGAGTGGACAGGGTGTATGTGGAGAGCGAGTAAGTAGGGGGGAGGGAGTGGATGGGGTGTATGTGGAGACTGAGTGAGTAGGGGAGAGACAAACAGTTATTTTAACAACTAGGCTGCATCAGCACTCAGGCAGAAAGGAAATTGAATGTTGGACTTGAGAATTTGGGAGTAAACTTAGATCATAAGTGAGCCACGAAGAGCTGGCCAAATGGATACAAAACTGGCTTGATGGTAGGAGACAGAGGGTGGTGGTGGGGAGTTGCTTTTCAGGCTGGAGAGTTGTGACCAGTGGTGCTCCACAGGGATCAGTGGTGGGTCCACTGATGTTTGTCATTTATGTTTGAATGAGAATATAGGAAGGATGGTTGTCGCATTTTATAAATACCAACAAGGGTACGACTTACACAGGTTACGGTAGGGCCCTGTGTTGTTGATCAGGATCTGTGGAGAGAAATCAGATTTAATGTTTTGGATCAATTGACCCTTCCTCAGAACGAAGGTGTGGTGAAGAAGGTGTTTTGCACATTTACCTTTGTTGCTCAAAACAATGTGTACAAGGGTTGGAACATCATATTGTAGTTGCACAGGACACTGGTGAGACTATTCTTGGAGTTCTGTGGGCAGTTCTGGTCACCCTGCTACAGGAAGGATATTATTAAATTGGAAAGGGTGCAGAAAAGATTACAAGGAGTGACTAGGACTGGAGGGTTTGAGTTATAAGGAGAGTTTGGATAGACTGGGCCATTTTTTTCCCTTATTGCATTTGAGATTGAGGCGTAATCTTACAGAGGTTTATAAAATCATGAGGAGCATAGATAAAGTGAATAAGCAAGGCATCTTCCCTGAGTAGGGGAGTTCAAAACTAGAGGGCACAATTCGAAAAGGACCATAAGATCATAAGACCATAAGACCATAGGACATAGGAGTGGAAGTAAGGCCATTCGGCCCATCAAATCCACTTTGCCATTTAAATCATGGCTGATGGGCATTTCAACTCCACTTCCCTGCACTCTCCCTGTAGCCCTTCATTCCTTGTGAGATCAAGAATGTGTCAATCCCTGCCTTGAAGGCATCTTACGTCCTGGCCTCCACTGCACTCCGTGGCAATGAATTCCACAAGTCCACCACTCTCTGCCTGAGGAAATGTGGTCTCATTTCCGCTTTAAATTAACTCCCTCTAATTTTAAGGCTGTGCCCACAGGTCCTACTTTCCCCACCTAACGGAAACAACTTCCTCGCATCCACCCCTTCTAAGCCATACATTATCTTGTAAGTTTCTATTAGATCTCCCCTCAACCTTCTAAACTCTAATGAGTGCAATCCCAGGATCCTTAGCGGTTCATCATACTTTTAAACCTACCATTCCAGAGATCATCCATGTGAATCTCCGCTGGACACGCTCCAGGGCTAGTATGTCCATCCTGAGGTGTGGGACCCAAAATTGGACACAGTATTCCAAATGGGGCCTAACTAGAGCTTTATAAAATCTCAGAAGCACATCGCTGCTTTATATTCCAAACCCCTTGAGATAAACGACAACATTACATTCGCTTTCTTAATCACGGACTCTACCTGCAAGTTAACTTTTAGAGAATCTTGGACCACACTCCCAGATCCCTTTGTACTTCTGCTTTACAAATTTTCTCACCATTTAGAAAATAGTTCATGCCTGTATTCTTTTTCCAAAGTGCAAAACCTCACATTTACTCACATTGAATTTCATCAGCCATTTCCTGGACCGCTCTCCTAAACTGTCTAAATCTTTCTGCAGCTTCCCCACCTCCTCAGTACTACCTGCCTATCCACCTATCTTCATATCAAAGGAGAGAGGGTAAAGGTTTAAAAGGGACCTGAGGGCCATCTTTTTACACAGAGGGTGGCCCATATGTGCTATGAACTGTCAGAGGAAGTGGTAGATGTCGGCACAGTTACCACATTTCAAAGGCACTTGGAGAGGTACATGAATAGGAACACAGGGCAATGGGACAAGGTTAGTCTGGGAAACCTGGTTGGCATGCATAATTTGGACCAGAAGTTTTATTTCTATGCTGTATGACTACGGCTAGGTACATTTTTGGCAAGTTTCATGGAAGTTTCTCTCTGCAAAGTCTGGTGAGTTTTTTTCACATTCTCTTCCCAAAAGCAATACCTATACAGCTCGTCCCAATGCTCAATCTATTTCTCCCAATCGCCTTTGGTGGAAGTTCTCATCCAGATATTCCAGGATCCCTGGTGACCAGCACCATCTTTGAAGACCTGATATGAACCTTGTCAAGCATCAGCAATCTTGAGTTTCTCCTTTCCGTGCACATGTAAGGGAGAACATCCACAAACCAATGCACCTCTGGGCGCACAGGTGGCATTGCTAACACTGCATTGCATATATAGGTGTACACTTTTACATCCATCGTTACTGAAGAACGAAACCACCACAGTTTGTTTGTCCTTAGGTACCTGCTACCCTACTGTCTAAGTTAGCACCACTCTTTTCCCTCATACCCAGTGCAACGCAGTAGCTTCTCATTGTTCATTGTGGGACCAGCACCTTCAAAGGGCTGAAGATGTTCACTTATATTCAACAGCAGCAATAGGAAAGAAGTTGCATTTGCCTCTTGGAACAGCAACAGTCTACTTCCCCCTACAGCGCTACATATTGGCAGTGAATGAACGATCACTGCACTCAGAGTTGGTGGGAACTGCAGATGCTGGAGAATCCAAGATAACAAAGTGTGGGGCTGGATGAACACAGCAGGCCAAGCAGCATCTTAGGAGCACAAAAGCTGATGTTTCAGGCCTCTGGCAGCGTACGTCTAATAAGTTCTGGCCTGGCTTGTTGCACTTGGCACTGCTGAGATCTATCACACAGAAGATAAGGGGCACCCTGCTCAATGTCCTCATCTTTCACATCAGAAGACTGTTGCTGCCTTTCAAACTCTTTGGAGTCAGTCATGTGTCATGACTCACTGGGTCGTGCACTGGAAATCAAGCCTGCCTTTCCCGGGCTTGTCACAAAATTTAAAAATTTTAATGTGAGTGCTCAAAACTGCTCCATTTTCACTCTCAAGTTACTTTTCAAGAGACATTATTTGTTGCAAGTAATTAGACTCACATAAAGGGAGAATTATAAACCCTATAATTCAGCATATAAATAGTACAAATTAAAACTCCATTCCCCCTTACAAACTCACTCACGTATAAATACAAACATATGCAAACACAGGGAAAATATGGGCAGAGGAAAACTGGGAGGCAGTTTAGTGATTCCTAATCACTGGTTGCGAGTTGGTCCTCATGATTCTTACACTGGTCAGAATGTTGCTTCTCAGTCAATTTTCTCTGAATGCTTCAACTGGTTTGCAAAGAACCACAGTGTACCCCCTGAGTTGCAACGGCAGTGTATGCAGCCAGAAGAGAAGCTATAACAAGCAGACAGAGTCATCTCTCCCAAAAAGAACTTGATTTGGCATGCACAGCACTGTCAAAGGAACTGGGATCTTCAGGTCTTTGAAGAGAGCTTGTATTTTGAAAAGGTGACATGCGTGAAGAAATGAAACAAAGTCAGGCCCAGAGATGAACAACTCTCATTTGTAACAAACAAGATGGGTTAAGGTTAGGCCTCAACAATCTCTCAGGTCATGCTGCTATGCCATTATATTGTGATATTAACCACTGTCCGACTGATAAACTTATTAGTCTGCTGAAAGAAATGCAAAATTGAAATAACAAGGATGCCTGCTGAGAAAATACAGTTAAAAACTGAAAGAACCGTGGATGCTGTAAATCAGGAACAAAAACAAAGTTGCTAGAAAAGCTCAGAGATAATGGGAACTGCAGATGCTGGAGAATTCCAAGATAATAAAATGTGAGGCTGGATGAACACAGCAGGCCAAGCAGCATCTCAGGAGCACAAAAGCTGACGTTTCGGGCCTAGACCCTTCATCAGAAAAGCTCAGCAGGTCTGGCAGCATCTGTGAAGGAAAAAAACAGAGTTAACATTTCGGGTCAGGTGACCCTTCCTCAGAACTGCTGAGATCTATCACACAGACGATGAGGGACACCCTGCTCGATTTCCTTTATGAGGAAAGCATGGAAGAATCAAGTTTGGAAGCAACAAGAACATGGAAAAGACTTACAACAAGTAACTGTTGAAAGCAGGAGAAAAAGCAACATTACAGAATTGTGCAGAAAGTACAGTTGCTGTGCACATTGGAAGACATTTTCAGTGACAACTTGCATTTATATACATCTTTAACCTTATGAAGTACAACAAGATATCTTACAGGACTGTAGTCAGATGTTATTTATCACCAAAACAATAAAAGAACACAATTAAAACGTGGTGAAAGTTGTTTCTTTGTGAGCGTTTTAACGGTATGGGAGAAATAGAGAAGTGTAGTGGTTTCAGGAGTGAAGTCCTGAGTTTAGGGTCTTGACAGAGAGAGAGACACACAGACAGCGGGAGCACCAAAAATAAAGGAACCGCAAGAGGTCTAATTTGGACGAATAATGAACTCTTGAAGGATTGGAGATTTGAAGGAGTAGTGAGGTCTTAATTAATGAAGGGATTTGAACTTGAGAGTAAACATGATCTGGGCAAGATGTTGATAAATGAGGAGTTAATGCAGCCCATCAAAGAAAAGAGTGATAGATAAATGTAATTTTATGTGAATCAGGATTCGGACAGCAGGCCTTTGGTTCAGATTTATGAGGAAAGCATGGAAGAATCAAGTTTGGAAGCAAAAAATATATGGATAAGATTTACAGCAAGTAACTAGAAGTAGGGGGAAAAAGAGCAACGTATCAGAGGTGTATGCAAATGGCCTTTGTGATGCCGAGGATATAAGATTAAAAGCTCAGTTTAGCGGCAAATAGAACGCAGGCTGCAAACCATCAGTTGTGCTTGAAAGAGCGGTCAAGAGAAGGGAATGGAAATGCTAACAAGGGGACAGTCTGTATGGTAGAGCTGGAGACTGTGGCTGTGGGGTCCCCAATATTCAGCAATGAAATTATATCTCATCCAAAGATGGATGTCTGAAAAGCCGCCTTACAACACATGGGCAGAGGAGGGATTGCGTGATGGTGATTTACAGGCAGAACTGATCGGTACATATGGGTATTACAGACAGGTCTTTGTATGATACTGCCAAAGGAGCAGCACATAAATGAGAAGAGAAAGGGACTGATAATAGGGAAAGATCTTCAACAGTACCCAGCCACAATTCACCAAATACAGTATATTATCCACTCAGAAATGTTGACCTCAGGAGATGTACTCAGACTGATGAAGGTTACATGGCAATGTTTGTAGAGAGAATGATAAGGAGAAGAAGCCTGGAGTGAGAGATCAGAAAGCTGTTATTCCTGTGATGCCAAGTCGGCAGAGACGTTTTCCAATCCAGATATCAAGGCTCCAATATTCAAAGAAACATTGCAGGCAATGTATTGTGAACATTTACAAAAAAATCCAGGATACCGGGGTATAAGTTGGACATGTTCAAGAATCATACTGCAGCATCATCATATTTGAAAAGCCATTCAGCAAGCTCTTAAGTTATCGGTTTATTGGAGTCTGTGAATGAAATACTGTAGTTGGTAAATTAGAGCCTACAGTGAGCAATCTGTTGATTGGTCATCAGAGACGCCTATTTCTCTGAAAACCATGGACAACAGGCGTCTGCTCCTCTACTGCTGTTTTCACTCACTTTCAGCAGAGGTTTTGGCATTGTAATCTGGAGGCGCAGGTTAATGCTCTGGGCATATGGTTTAAAATTCCACATTGGCACCTGATGGAATTTAAATTCAATTCATAAATCTTGAATATAAAGCCAGTTTCAGTAATGGTCACCATACATGACAGGCAATGGCCTAATGGTATCATGAATGGACTGTTAATCCAGAGACTCAAGTAATATGCTAGGAACTTGCATTTAAATCCCTTCATTGGCGGATGGTGGAACTTGAAGTCAATAAACATCTGGGATGGGAGTTGAATGATGCCCATGAACCCATGGTCAATTGTTAAGAAAATCTCAGCTGGTTCACAAATGCCCTTTAGGTGTGGGAAATCTGCCTCCTTACCTGGCCTGGGCTATATTTGATTTGAGACCCATAGCAAAGTGGTTGACTCATAACTGCCACCTTCAATGACCAAGCCAACGACTCAGTCTAAGAGCAATTAGAGATAAGTAAAAAACTCCTGGTCTTACCAATGAAGCTCACAGCCCATCAAAGAATAAAGAAAATACGCTCATCTCTGATCCGGCTGTTTGCAGACACTGCTTTCTTCTTTGTTTGGCATGAAAATTAGCAGTCCTGCACAAATTATGGAAGTGCCTCCAGCAGATTTACACTGGAGTACGACCACACATCAAGTGAGACATTGGAAAGTTGTCCTAAAAATTTCTGTTGATAGCTCAGCAAAAATTCGGGTGTCCCATGAGCTTGGCTGTAACTGCTTCATTTTAGTAGTCCTCAAGTTTCAAACAGGGGTCATCAGCGACTGCTTCAGACTTGGTCACCAACTTAGCCAGTCAGATACATACCTTTGACTAGCCAGAATCAGTGAGATTGTGCATCATCTTGTAGGAAGAAGAGGAGTTGTATATGATTTAAATAGAGAAAAGCTTCAGAGGTTGAGGGGTGACATGATAGGTGATTATAAAATCATCAGAGGCCTGGATAGGGTGAATAGCCAAGGTCTTTTTCCTTGGGTAGGGGAGAACAAAACTAGAGGGCATAGGCTTAAGGTGAGAGGGCAAGGATTTAAAAGGGACCTGAGGTAGGCTCCTTCTACCAATGTCTGGAAACTTACTGAAATTACTACAAAATGGGTGATACGCACATAAACAGAATAGTGACCGGAATATCAGAGACCCTGTCCCACAAGTCGGACTTTCCCATCGGACTGGGGTCCATGAGATGCAGACATTCCCCATCGGTCCACATTCATGAGACCGGGGCCAGGGACTTTCCCAATTGGACTGGAGTTCGAGGATTGGTGCCATGGAAACTGTGAGAGAGTTCAGAGTGCTAGCATTACCCAGGTGACAGGGAGCGAGACTCCCTCGTTGAGTAGGTCTAATGTAGTAGAACACAGAACATAGAACATTACAGCACAGTACAGGCCCTTCGGCCCTCGATGTTGTGCCGACCTGCCATACGGATCTCAAGCCCATCTAACCGACACTATTCCATGCACGTCCATATGCTTGTCCAATGACGACTTAAATGTACCTAAAGTTGGCAAATCTACTATGTTGCAGGCAAAGCGTTCCATTCCCTTACTACTCTCTGAGTAAAGAAACTGCCTCTGACATCTGTCCTATATCTTTCACCCCTCAATTCAAAGCTATGCCCCCTCGTGCTCGCCGTCACCATCCTAGGAAAAAGGCTCTCCCTATCCACCCTATCTAACCCTCTGATTATTTTATATGTTTCAATTAAGTCACCTCTCAACCTTCTTCTCTCTCATGAAAATAGCCTCAAGTCCCTCAGCCTTTCCTCGTAAGACCTTCCCTCCATACCAGGCAACATCCTAGTTAATCTCCTCTGCACCCTTTCCAAAGCTTCCACATCCTTCTTATAATGCGGTGACCAGAACTGTACACAATACTCCAAGTGCGGCCGCACCAGAGTTTTGTACAGCTGCAGCATAACCTCATGGTTCTGGAACTCGATCCCTCTATTAATAAAAGCTAAAACACTGTATGCCTTCTTAACAGCCCTGTCAACCTGGGTGGCAACTTTCAAGGATCTGTGTACATGGACACCGAGATCTCTCTGCTCATCTACACTACCAAGAATCTTACCATTAGCCCTGTACTTTGCATTCCGGTTACTCCTACCAGAGTGCATCACCTCACACTTATCAGCATTAAACTCCATTTGCCACCTCTCAGCCCAGCTCTGCAGCTTATCTATGTCTCTCTGTAACCTACAGCATCCATCGTCGCTATCCACAACTCCACCGACCTTAATGTCGTCTGCAAATTTACTAACCCATCCTTCTACGCCCTCATCCAGGTAATTTATAAAAATGACAAACAGCAGTGGACCCAACACCAACCCTTGTGGTACACCATTAGTGACTGGTCTCTAAGATGAACATTTCCCATCAACTACCACCCTCTGTCTTCTTTCAGCAAGCCAATTTCTGATCCAAACTGCTATATCTCCCACAATTCCATTCCTCCGCATTTTGTACAATAGCCTAATGTGGGGAACCTCATCGAACGTCTTGCTGAAATCCATATACACCACATCAACTGGTTTACTCTCATCTACCTGTTTGGTCACCTTCTCAAAGAACTCAATAAGGTTTGTGAGGCACGACCTTCCCTTCACAAAACCGTGCTGACTATCCCTAATCTAGTAGTAGTGTAAGCTAATAGATTTGGTGATTGGTTTACAAATATCTAGAGCAGACTAAGATAATAAATTTGCTTTCTATCAAAGCACGTGTCTTCTGTATTCATTTGCAACAGGCTTCAAAGAATGTGTTCGGCACTTTCAGCCTAACAATACAGGAGCTTGACAGAGTAGATGCAGAGAGATTGGAGCCCCTTTGTGGGAGAGTCTAGAATCAGACAGCATAACTTCAGTGAAAGGTGCCACCCAGTTAAGGCCAAGATGGAGAGGAGTTCTGCTTCTCAGAAGGTGGTCAATGTATCGACCAGGGTTATAGAGGCTGGGTCATTAAGTGTATTTAAAACTGAGATGGACAGATTTTTATTCAAGAATGGGATCAAGGATAATGGGGAAAAGGCAGGAATGTGGTGTAGAGGATTATAAGACCATTCATGATCTTATTGAGTAGTGGGCGAGGCTCAATGGGCTGAATGGTCTATTTCTGCTCCTGAGTCTTATGGTTTTCTGTTAAAACAGAATAATTGGGAGGTCTTGTACAAATAGAATGAATTTTGATGCAGAATACATGGTTCTGAATTATACATCAGTGACAGACTCAGGAAAAGAAACCCTTCATTATTGACAAAATCAACTAAACTATTCGAAAGGCCATGTGTCAATACCAATTCTGTCAATGTAACCACATTCCTGTGGAAATCCAGGCTTCTTTCAAGTACAGTTCTTTCTCGTGAGCAAGGTGTGGAGGGAATGAAATGAAATAAGCTGTTCAGACAAATAAGGCTTTATTAATTTGTCTAATGCAGCAGAAGGCAGGCAGCTGGGCATGTGACAAATACAGGCTGATGGTCTGGGATATTCCACACTCCAACATAACCATCAAGCCATGACACTAACCCTGCTTCAATGGAAAGTGCAGAACGGCATGCTAAGGAATGCATCAGACATGCCGAAAGGATCAAGCTGTCAACCTGAGGAAGGTACAGTACAGGACTCCTTCAGCGCCAAACAGGCAAAGCAACATGTTAGAGGTTTGCACAATCAGCTGATCAGATCAGAACTCTGCAACCCTGCCACATTCAGCCATGAATGAACGGAAGGAGAAGCCTCCAGTACAACTACAACACGGTACATCCAATCTAGATAAGGAAGGAAACGTCCAATCTGGCCACTTACTGCTCCATCAGCCTTTTCTGAATATTTAGCACAGTGTTGGACTGTATAATCAACATTGCTTTCAAGCAAGACATACATGTTAACAACTTGCTCACTAGTGCTCTGTTTAAATTCAGCCAGGGCCTCTCAACATCTGACCTTATTCTCATCAAAGAGCTGAACTCAAGACAGAAGACAAGACTGACCACTTTTGACACCATAACAAATTTTGATCAAGCATAGCATCCAGTAGTTAAACATTCAGACCACACTGATGTCAGGCAGTGACTATCTCCAAGGTGAGAAGATTATGCAATTTCCCCTGCTGTCATTCAAGGACATTATCATTGGAGCAACTCACCCTCACAATATGCTGGGGCATGACATTGACCAGAAATGGATATGAATCAGTGGTATAAATACAGTGACAATGACAGCCAAGCCTCCTGACTACCTAAAGTCTCTTCATCTTCTACAAATCACAAGTCAAGTTGTGGTGGAGTATTCCTCACTTGCCTGGATAAGCGTGACTTCAACAACACTCATGAAGCTTGACAGTATCCAGGACAAAGAAATCTGCTGATTGACATGCCATTCACCAACATAACAGAGCAAGTGAATGTTCATCAGCAGAAAGTCATAATCGAGTGCACCATCTATGAGATTGACCAAAACTTCTTTTTCAGCACCTTCTGAACTTGCAATCTCTACCACCTAGAAGGACAAGGGGAATGACAAGGGGAACAAGCCCCCCACCCCCACTCTCCCTTCTGACTGGGAACTATATTGACGTTCCTTCACTGTCACACAATCAAATTATTGGAACTCCTTTCCCAGCAGTCCTCTGGGTTTTCCTGCCACAGATGATTGCAGCATGTAGAGGAAAGGGTTAACTGTACCAAAATTCTAACAATGGTCACTGATCAGCTATGTATGGAGCTACATATGATGACATCACATAACATAAGCCTGAGGATGGATGGAGGGAGGCCCTATTGAAGCCCTGCACTTCCAAATACATAGTTAATAAATGTTAATAGTTTTTATTTGCATTGTATTCAGTCCGCTCTACCCAAGCTTCTAGAAGCTGCTATTTACATACAACAGTTCAAGAAGGCAGGTCACCACAACCTTCTCAAGGACTATTAGCGTTTACCAACAAACGTTGGCCTTGCTGACTACTCATTTATATATATGTGCACACACACACACACACACACACACACACACACACACACACACACACATACACACAGGTCTTGTAAATCAAATGCTGAGTGCTCCGACTTGTTAAACTGTCAATCTAAATGCAACGCTCCTTGAAGAGAATAACTCTTAAGCAACTGTGTATTCGACAGAACAGTACCTGTGCTCCTCTACATAATGGTTGATATAATGCACCAATACTTCAAAGAGTAGTCACACAGACTACAAGATACTCTGCATTAAGACCTGTTCAAGACACATTGCTTCTAAGTAAAACCTTTAGCTCCAGAAGTCTGTGAGATGAATAAAACCAGTCCTTGGTTAGATCAGAGACTATTTTTCACTTGTTCATGGAATGTGAGGCATCACTGGCTAGACCATCATTCTGATTGCCCTTGAAGAAGTCATTGTAAGCTGCCTACTTGAACTGCTACTGTCTTTGAGGTGTAAGAACGTTCACAGTGACCTTAGGAGGGGAGTTCCCAGGATTTTGAATCAATGCCTCTGTAGAATGACAACATATTTCAAGTCAGAATGGTAACTGGCTTGAAAAGGAAACTTGCAAGTGGTGGTGCTTCCATTCACCTGCTGCCCTTGTCCTATAAGGAGGCATCAGTCATGTGTTTGGAAGGTGCTATTGGCAAAGCCTCAGTGAGTTGTTGCAGTGGATCTCATGGATGACACACCACTGACAGTGTGTATGTTGGTGGTGAAGGAGTGAATGGTAAAAGTGATGGATAAACTGCCAAACAAATGCGCTGCTTTGTCCTCGAGTGTTGTTCGAGCTGCACTCACCCAGGCAAGTAGGAAGCAATTGATCATAATCATGACTTGTGCCTTGTTGATGATGCACAGACATCAGAGATTGGGTGAGTTACTCCCAACAGAATTTCTAGCCCCTGGTCTCATCTGGTGGTCTCAATATTTATGTGGCTGATCTAGTTTTGCTTTCTTAATCAATGGTAAATCCCAGAATGTTGATCAAGGCAGGTTCAGCAATTATTGAGCATTGAGCATCAAAGATCAATGGTTAAATTCTCTCTTGTTCAAGATGGTCATTGCTGAGCATTTGATTGGTTTGAATTTATTTGTCACTTATCAATTCAAGCTTGAATGGTGCCTGGGTCTTTATGTATTTGGACACAGGCTTTTTCATTATTTGAGGAATCATAAATGGTGCTGGACATTGTTCAATCATCAGTGAACATTCCCACATTGACTTTACAGTGGAGGAAAGGTGAAGATGAAACAGCTGAAGATGGTTGAGTCGACATTGAACCATCTTGGTTCCATGGTGTGTGATTTGGAGGGGATTTGCAAATGGTGGAGTCCCCCTGAATCTTCTGCCATTGTCCTTCAAATTGTTAGAGGTCACATGCTGTGAAGGTGTCGTCAACTGAGGTCTTGGAGGATGGTACACGCAGCTGCTGCTGTGTATCGCAAGATGGGCGGAGTGAACATTGAAGGTGTTCAATGGGGCATCAATCAAGTGGACTGGCTTTGTCCATTGTTGGAGCTGCACTCGTCCAGGCAGGTAGAGAATATTCCATCACATTCCTGACTTGTGCCTTGCGGATGGCGAGTGCTTCCCCAATGCTAAAGATGGTCCTCCTCATCTCACCTTTGGAATTCAGCACTTTTTTCATATTTGCAGGAGATCAGGAGTTGAGAGGCCTTGACAGGAGTCAAGCTACGTATCAGGGAGCAATTTATTCTTCTGCATGCGTCACTTGGTAGCACGATCAACTATCCTTTCAAACACCTTGCCTAAGGTCAAGCACTCTCCGGACATTAATTGCCCAGGTTTGAATGCCAAATTGCAAAGTTCCAAACCTGCTGTCAGATCCTTCCACATCTTGGCCTGCTCGTCTCTCAGTAACCTTTTCCAACCCAATGACCAGCATTCTTCTCCTCCTTTTGTTGTGAACATTAATATTCTAATTACTCTTGCAGTAGCAGCCATATCTTCAAGTGTCAAGGTTTGCAGCATTAGAATTCCCTCACAAAACCTTTCTATTTATCTCTGTCCCTTTTAAGTTTTCCTTTGAGGGATACTGTACAAATTCTGCATATAAATGTCAACAGTCCTGCCCAGAATGCTAAAAACAGCTGTCATGTCAATCAGTGGGTGCCTGCAGACCAAAATGTTCGATAAAGTAGTTTTTTTTTTACATTCCAATCAAATGACACTGCTCTTGAATCCTGTATGTGGGAGATCCAAGGTGAGTAAGAATCTAAATGACCTTTATAGCCAACTATCTTCTTATTCATATCCATTGGAATGCTTGTTTATCTTGGATTTGGAGCGCATAAGACATACTGATTGACATTGTCAGTGACTCCTAGTCTGGGCATTCTGGTTGATTTGTCAAGTTGATTGTTGAGATATTACCAATGGCTTCCTAGCTCTGTTTTTCAACTCATCAATAAGATGAGCTGATAGACATGAGTAGATTCTTGCCTGCACTTCAGGGCCCATCAATAAGAAACTGCTGACAGACATGACAGTGGCTGCTATTTTGAGCTTAAGTGCCCATCAATAGATTGACTGACATATGGTACATATCGCCTCAAGGCTTAACTGAAGACCCAGCATATCCATGGAATCCTTGCCAAAGATTGTTATTTAACACTTTTGGGTCAAGTATCGAAATCGGCCAATAGATCCTGTGAATGACTGCTAATCCGTGCCACATGGTGCATCACTGAAGTGCAACAAGGAAGTACAGGGGGATTGGACTAGCTTTGAGTTCCTCTGGGAAATCATACATGTGATTGGCCAAATGGATCCCGTCAATTCTGTAAAGTCCCATAACCAGCACCTGACTGGGGCAAGTCACTGATAAGTCATTACAGACATTTGATAAAAGGTTTAGTGGCTTGAAAATAAACACTTGGCTTCAATCATTGATATACACCAATCATTTCTAATCACTGCCAGAAATTTAATCAGTCACATTTGACAACTGGCTAAAATATTCAACAGCACAGTGCTATGCCAAGTCACCTGCCCTATAGCCGATGAAGGCTAGAAATATGAAATGATAGAAGTGCTCAGTATCTCTGGAGACGAAACCAACTTAATATTTAAGGTTGGTGGCATTTCATGCCAACTCTTTGAAGATGATGCTTTACCTGTGGAATACTTCCATCATTTCATTTTGCTATTTCAGATTTTTAACCTTTGAAGAGTATTAGCACACGAGAAGTGAGGCACCCCCAATTTTGTTGTGCTGACAATATCCTTTCGATGGAGGGGTGCTTAGCAAAAATGGTAGCAATGCAGGTCAAACAAACGTATCTGAGCTTTTCTGGTTGGATTTAGTCAATGCCATATTGCACTTATATTATAAATGCTACCAGCCACTTGTTCACCCAAATCCAGGTCTAGCAGAAAGCTATCAGACGATATTCATGCAAATATCTCTACCACAAGGCAGTTGTATTGGCCTGAAACTGTGACCTTTATAGTCTTCAATTATAATACCAACATTACCCATCACTCCAGTGGTCCTTTGATCCCACAATATCCTTGATCTCACAAAACCAAGTTAGGTATGACATGAATAGACACAAAGAAGGTACCACATGCTTTTCCCCGAGCAGGGATAGCTCAACACCAAACCTTCCAAATGAACCAATGTCATTTTTACCCTTTCACTGAGCAATGTTTTTGTGATTCACCGAGTGAAAATTAGTTTGGCAATTTGGTATCCAAGAGTTCAGGGTTCCTGCCAGTTTGGTGCTGTGAGTTAGCTTGTTTGTATTGTTAGAGACAAAAAAAACTGCAGATGCTGGAATCCAAGGTAGACAAACAGGAGTCTGGAAAAAAAACACAGCAAGCCAGGAAGCATCGGGAGGAAAGGATGAGTCAACATTTTGGGTATTAGCCTTCTTCAGGACTGAAGACGGTCATAAGGAAGGATAATACCTGAAATACTGACTGCTCCTTTCCTCCAGAGGATGCCTGGCTTGCTGTGTTCTTCCAGCCTCCAGTTTATCTACCAATTTATGTTGTGCCTTTACTGAAATAGGCCCTTCACAGGAATGTTATAAATTAAAGATTGGCATTAAATCACCTAAAAGGAGGTATAAGACCAGAACACCAAAAAACCTTAATGTAATCTGCAGGATTTGAGGAGTATCTTAAAGATGTAAAGAGTGTGTGTAGGGAAGGAAAGGCAGGTGCGAGGGATTACATTTCCCAATGTTAACTACTGCATAGAACCACTTCATATCAGTGTCTGTGTTTTCCTAATTTACACTTCAGGTAAACAGGACTAGGAGCATGCATTTATAAGATTTCCTCATTTCTCAAATCAGGAGCAGTGATAAAGATTTGCGAAATATTAACTCATCAAGTAAAGATTTTGCACATATACTTTGTATATGTATCTTTTTGTTCCCTCCAGTGTTCTCCCATCCTGATTTAATAAACTTTCAATAATCATTCCATTAAGACAATGGAATAGAACATGGGAAATTGTAAGGCCGTGCATTTTGGAAGTTGGAAGAGAAGAGATAGGTATTATTTAAATTGGGAAATGCTGCAGAAAGTGAAGCACTGATAGATTTGCGATTTTTGGTGCATTAATTAAAAAAAGCTAGCACAGTTAAAATATCGAATTGAGGGCACAGAAAATCTGAAACAGACAGAAATTGCCAAGTATGCTCAGCAGGGTCTGGCAACATTTCTGGAGAGAGGAAGAAAGTTATTATTGAGTTCTGTGATCCTTCTTCAGAACGGCACAAAAATGGCCAGATCTCCTAAGTTTCTTCAGCAAGTTCTATACTTAGCAGCATTCAAATTTGGCAAGGTAATTGGGAAGGAAAATGGACTGTTGGCCTTTATTTCAAAGGGAATAGAGTTTAAAAATGCCATAGTCTTGCTACAATTATACAAGGCATGAGTCAGACCACAGTCGGCATACTGTGAACAGTTTTTGTTCTCTTATCCAGGCAAAAATATATTGGTATTGGAAAGTATTCAGAAAGGTTCACTAGGTTGATCCTGGTTATCAATGAATTATCTTACAAGGAAAGATTGAGTAGATTAAGCCTATACTCATTGAAGTTGAGAAGAATGAAAGGTGACCTTAATAAAATGCACTAGAATTTTAGGGGGTATAACAGGTCAGAAATTCTTCCCTTGTGGGAGGCTCGAGGACCAGAAGGTATGATCTCAGAGTAAATCCACTTAAGACAGAAATGAGTAGTCGTCAGTCTTGAAATTCTTCACCATGGAGGGCTGTCAGGGATGAGTTAATAGTTTAGCCTGAGACAGATAGATTTAATTAGTAAGGGGATCAAGGGTGATGACGATAAGGCAAGGAAGTGAAGTTGAGGATTATCAAAGCAGTCACTTTCTTATTGAAAGGACTTGATGGGTTGAATGGCCAATTTTATTTCTATGTCTCATCATTTAATGGTCTTACATTCATCACAGCGTAGTTACGGAGATTCACTCTGCAGTATTCTGTCTGACATTGTGTAACATTTGTCCTGAATGTGTGGTTCTTGTCTGGCCTTATGTCTTCAATACCCAATTTGCCACCATCTGCAGTCAGTGTTTGATGATATAAACTTTGGACAACACACTGTTCCTTCACAGGACTCGACCATTGCTCATCGTAAACTTACATGATGAGGGTTAAACAGAATGATACAGCACCTTTCCACACTTCGTGTCCTTATAGCAGTTTAAAACAAATGTTTTGTCCCTGCTCAATTTGGGATAACTGCCTGCCTGTTTAATAAAAATCATCTACCTTTTTGACCCTTCTTTCCAAAAACAAGTTGTGCATGCATGAATACATTGTGAGAGTGTGCAAGGGAAGAACTGTGCAGCTATGTTCCAATCCTGGGAAATGTAGGTGAGGTAGGCCACTCCCTTCAGTAGCAGCACATAGGGCAGCACAGTGGCTCAGAGGTTAGCACCGCTGCTTCATGGCATTGGTGACTTGGGTTCAATTCTCCTCTCAGGTGACTGTCTATGTGGAGTTTGCATATTCTCCCTGTGTCTGTGTGGGCTTCCTCCAAGTGCTTTGGTTTTGTCCCACAGTCCAAAAATGTACAGGTTAGGTGGATTAACCATGGGAAATGCAGGGTTACAGGGATAGGGGTATGGGTCTCAGAGGGGTAGTCTTTGGCGGGCTGGTGTAGACTCGATGGGCTGAATGGCCCACTTTCACACTGCAGGGCTTCTACGATTCAGGATAGCTACGCAAAGGTTTTAGCAGGTCTCTTTATACTTGATTCTGTGGATTTTATTGTACAAACAGTGTGATCTGTGAACCCATTCAACTAAGAGTAGACAGGAGTAGAGATAACACAGTGGACACGACATTTCCTCGGCATATTTTAAAAGGGTGCACTGTGTACTGAGGGTCAATGTCAGAAGCAGTTTGTTAAGGAACATCGAATGTAATCAATAATGCAGACAATGTGTTGACAAACTGTGCGCTTGTGGCAATTTTGACTTGTTGCACAAAGGTAATTATTGAAGTGATTCTTCTCCAAGGTAATCACATCCTCGGATAAGCAAAGAATCTCTGGCACTCTTGTACCCTGACTTGTGTAGAATGAGAGAATCAATCAATTGTTGAAATTGATAGAGTTGACATGCTTCACACAGCATAAGCAGTTGATCAATGCTCTCATTGATGCTGGGCCAATATTCGGATTTAAATGTCCATCTCTTATTCCTTTCTCGGTGTATGTGGGCTTTTTTGTGTATGATGTAAGATGTCTTGTCATCAAACTGTAAATTATCACTTCTTTGTCTTTGTGGCCCAATAGCCTCTACAGTCCAAAATATTCCATGCGAAGGTTCTTATTACAGCCTGTACTCCATGACAAAAGGTCCTCCTAGGTTTGAGGAAAGAGTATAAGGTATAATCATCAAAACTGTTTACTTACATTGTTCAAGCAATCTATCTGCACTTACATCTGTAATGCCTTGGCCTTGATTTACACTTGTTGGAAAGTGATCTTTAAAAATTAAAAATGTCTTCATGTGGACTGAAGTATACTGAACCAATGTACTGCCAAAATCTCAATGCTCACAAAAATTTCATTTCCATCTAATTCCTCCACCCCAAAACCAACATTATGCATTTGGAATGGCCAGTTAAATCAATATTTATGTTTGGGCATAGAATTGAAAGTGGGAGAGGAAATCCTGAGACAAGGGGCTTGAAGGATGATGTTTCAGGTGGAAGACAGCAGGGCGATACATCCCCTCTCTTGGATTTAGACAGATTTCTTTGTTCTGCCTCAGGCAAATGAGTTCCAGGGGAAACTAGGTGCTGATCTTAATCACAACTGAAATCAGCATAAATATGGGATCATTTTGATGGAAGTGAGATCAAGGAGCATAAGGTCAATGTTAAACCATGTTAACAACTGCAGTGTTAGCTGGTATTCTGAAGTAAAACTGCATAACAAGAAGAGAGACATGTGTCCTTCTCTGTGATTAACATGCCAACGTTGAACTTGTAAGTAGAGGTAGTATTACAAATGGGACTTGTTTCCACTGCAGCTACTTGACCTCCTAGATGGGAGAAACCTTCCAACTGTAGGGAAGTCTAAACCTGATTTACACCAAGAGGAAAATTCATCTTTGAAAGAACACTGGCCAGATCATATCATCCAAATTGGTCTACAGAATATCTTCTGCAAACAACCTGCCAAAATTCTCTCTCATCATTTCTGTGATGTCAAATCTTCTATTATAGTGTTTTATCTGCTTCTTTGGGCCAAGGGCTAAAAATTGAGCATAAGGAGTACACTCCCTGTGGCAGAGCCTATCCTGTTTCCCCCCATCTTTGCGTTAGTTGGAAGAAAAATTAAGTGGGATCATTTACAGGCATGCCATTCTACCTGGTCAATTTCCCCTTCCATTTGAGCCCAGGCATTAAGTCATGCCAAGAAGACTGCAAGTCCTTAGCCAAGGAAGGGAAATGAGCTCATGTTCCTTTTCATTGATGCTTCCCAGGCTGATTGTGGTTACTGGGGCGTCAAGTATGCAGTACCCTTTTTCAATTTCTACAATTGACTAATTCTTCGATTCCTACCAAGTGCAAGGTTGCCCTTTTTTTCTGGCATTGAGGGACATTAACTGTTTGTGAAACAGTTTCAACCAGAAAGGAAACAATCAGACAGGAAATTATAATACATCAGTTGTAAGTGCAGCATAGGGACAAGCTCACATTAATGCATCCAATTTTCCAGTTCACTGAAGCCAGTCATAGAGTGAGCAGAGGGAAAGTACAAGAAAATAGAAGAGACTTTGCTTTTGCTGTTGTTGTAATTACTGATTTTCCCACCATATCAGTCTTGTTTTTAATGTTTAGAAATATTCATTAGAGATTTTAAAAGTCGTGCTAAATAGCTTCATGACAAGTGGCCTGCCTGCTATATCAGACAATTCAGCCAGGACTTATTTAATAATGAAATGATGATTCATTATCATGGTGTCTTCAGTCTCAGAAGGGAAAGCAAATGCCTGAATTATTGCAGACATCAGTAAAGCGGAAGGTATTTATGATAAGATCCATTGAGTATCGTGCTAACAAAGCAGGTGAACAAAAGGCAAGAAGTTGTTCTTGCTGTTTCATGCTGATGATTCTGTGCTGAGTTGCTCCAGATCTAATTTGGCTGTTGACAAGGGCTAAATGAAAAATGTCACATGCTCTGCTTTGGTGCTTCAGTCATTCATTTAGAAGCACAATCATACAGCCCAGCACAGTGTTTTATTGAAGTGACAGGCTGCATTTAAGTTGATTATTTCATCCTATGGCTTGGCATCACTGCCCTTTGCAGAAAGTCAGTGACTTGCAATAGCCTTGCAAACGGTCTGGTACCTTAGGTAAGTGTTTATTTTCTATTTAACAGTCCAGATAATGACATTTCCTGAGTCTGTTCAATTTGTTGACTGGCATTAAACCTTTCTCCATCCATTCTGGCATCCATTGGATTCAGGATGAACTGATGCTTTTGTCTTCCATAACCCTCTGAACCACTGTATCTGCAATCCAACTAATGTTAGTGAGCAGGGATCTGACCAATAATCTTTCTGCTTTTTTGGAGAGAATACAAGTTCCTTACCCCCCGCCCCGCGCCCCCCACCCCAATCGATCCTGTTTGAGCCCTTTCAATTTGATAACCTTTCAAAACCCAAGCGCTAAACTGCTGTCAAGTGATAACATACAATCATAGAGATGTCCAGCACAACAACAGACCCTTTGGTTCATCCATCCTGACCAGATATCCTAAATTAATCTAGTCCCGTTTGCCAGCATTTGGTCCAAGTCCTTCTAAACCTGTCCTATTCATGTACCCTTCCAAATGCTTTTTAAATGCTGTAATTGTACAAGCCTCCACCACTTCTGCTGGCAGCTCATTCCATGCACACATCACTCTCTGCATGAAAAAGTTGGCCCTTAGGTTCTTTCTGTATTTTTCCTGTCTCACCTTGAACCTATGATCTCCAGTTTTGGGCTCGCCTGCTTTGGGAAAAAGGCATTGGCTATTCATCCTATCCATACCCCCTATGATTTTATAAACTTCTAAGGTCACCCTTCAGTCTCTGATGCTCCAGATCCAGCCTATTCAACTTCTCCCTATAGCTCAAGCCCTCAACCCTGGCAACATCCTTGTAAATCTTTTCTGAACACTTTCAAGTTTCACAACATCCTTCCTATAGCAGGAAGATCAGAATTGAATACAATATTATGAATTTTATCCTATTTTCCACTTTCTGTATGCCTTGATCCCATCAGATGAGTTCTGGGGGATGGTTAAAATTATCATAAAATTTCCAATAATTAACAAACGTTACATGGAAACAGGCCCTGTGCTCCTCAACAATGGTAGACTTAACTGAATTTTCTCAGCAAATGAATCAAACTCTTGCTTGAAATGCATTTTGTCCTCCTTGACCCTGCGTAAGCTATTATAGTGAGTGCTTTTTGCCTTGAGAATAATATTCCATAAGGTCAGTATTGTGAACTGTACATTTAAAATATCATTCTAAGGACCTTGCTTAAAAGGTGCTTTAATTGCCAGTTATCACAGAGTTGAAAATGATCCTTCCCTCTCTTCTGAAATTCAACCACATTGAAAAGGGGTTAATAGTGACAGAGGCTTTGGATGTTTTAGCAATTCCACAATTATCAACACACAATGTAAATACTGCAACTTTCATAGCTGTAATCTTTAACTTTTTGACAGTTGTTCAAATTAAAAACAACCCATTCGTTACTTGGGAAATATTAAACAATTGCTATAACTGATACTTCTGTGACTGCATCCTGCTTCTCATATCCTGCCAAAATAAATCACTTTCAGGTGTACGTCTCAAAATCCTGCATTCCTGCACTTTCCTAAGGCATTACAAATTTCATAGAAAATGTATTCCATTTTCTCCAAGTAGCTCTAATTTCTTAATCGAATTAGTAACCACCAGCGTATTTGTGATCAAACCAATTTTTTGTTTTGCATTTCTGGAACGAGCTTGAGCTTCAAAAATAGAAGTTGGTGGAAAAGTGTAGCAGGTCTGGCAGCACTTGTGGAGAGAATCAGAGCTAACATTTCTGGTCAAATAACTTCCTCAGGAATGATGGGAGCTCGGAAAATGCTGGTTCATATGCAGAAGATAGAGTGGGGGGAGGGGGAAAGGAAGAAACAATAGGTGGGGATAGAGCCCACAGAGGCAGAAGAACAGTTGGACAGACAAAGGAGTTGGTAACAATCTGACTAAGAGGGTGAAAAGCAATTAGTGGAGACAGTTAGCAGTTAAAAATAGGTTGTGTGTAAAAGCAGACTATGTGATGAAAGGCTAAGTGTGTGGGGCTTGGAGTAAGGTCATGGGAGAGCGCAAGTCCTAAAGTTATTGAACTTGTGAGGATCTGGAGGCTGCAGGGTCCCCCAGAGTGAAATGAGGTGCTGTTCTTCCAGCTTGCACTGAGCTTTGCTGGAGCACTGCAGCAAGACTGAGACCATATTGTGAGCAGCAACTGCAGAAGACTAGATTGTGTAAAGTAACATATTCTTCAGAGATGGGCCCCGACCTAAAACATCAGCTTTCCTGCTCTTCTGGTGCTGCCTGGCCTGCTGTGTTCCTCCAGCTCCACACTGTGTCATCTCAGACTCGAGCATGGGCAGTTTTTACTATCTCTAAATTGTGTGAAGTGCTGCGTCACCTGGAAGGTGTGTTTGGTTCCTTGGGTACTGAGGAGGGAGGAAATAAACAGACAGATGTTACACTTGCGTTGTGTCTCTGGTTTCTCTCCCCAAATGCTGCCAGCCCTTGGCTGAGTTTTTCCCAGTAATTTCTATTTTAGTTTCAGCTTTATTGTTATCTTTTTCCATTGAACTACAGATTTTCTGGAATAACATACATTGGCAGCAGTCTTGAATTTTCTTGGAACAGTTCATTACACCTCCCGCAACATCTATTTTCTTAAATATGCAGTGATGGTACAGTGATGTTAACTGATGACAGAATCGTACAGGATAGCACAGGCTACAGTCAATGCAACATGTTTGAAGCTCAATGCCAGGAATGCTCAGAATAATGTTAATTGGTTCCAAAATTGCTATTGATTCAATGCATTTAAAACATTTTCTCAAAAATCTCTTTTTTTCTCTTTGTTATGTACACTGATGTTGTTAAAAAGACCCAGCACAAAGAGAATAGAATCCTGCAGACTGTAAACTTTACTTTGCAAAAAACAAAGCAGGGTTTCAACATTTGTGAAAAAGCAAACTCAGTTCAAATGTACTGAGAATTATAATAACACTTCTTGATAATTATTAATGTGGCTCCCCAGAAAGACACCTACATTTAACAAATAAGTTATTTACACCTTTATGTAGGTGCGTGCCTATATGAGACACGGTTCATTGGGTTGAATTGTATGGTTATGTTTTTCATAACAATGCTTTTTCTTCTCTTTAATGGATTGACTGTTAAATATTAATGCAGGAAAAGGCTGCTGGAAGTAAATATGAAAAAGGTGAATGCAATACACTTTGTACTTGAGTAGCTATTAATATAGATAAAGGACAAAGTTAAAAACAATCACACAAACACACAGGAATTATGATGGTCCAGAAGGAGGCCATTTGACCGATCATGTCTGTACTGACTCATTGGATAAGCATTGTCACAGTGCAATTCTCCTACTACTCCTGTCTTTTTCCATCACAGATTGTTCTGTCATTGTTAAGGATGTAGAAATTCCTGGAGCCTCCTCCTCATGTTAGCTGTCTAATTGACCGAATATAACATGACTGAAGATCTTTGAATGATCCCTTGGTTGTGGAACACACTTAGCGCTATCTTCCTGTGCTGTTGCTCACTAGATAAAATCCCATTTTTAGGTATTGAGTACTGCTCCTCCTATGCTATTCTACCCTGTTGGGTGAACTAGGGACAGCTGCTTGAATTAATAGGCATGATGGAGGGTAAGCCAAGATGCAACACTGTGGATCTTCAACAACAGAATTTATATTTCACTACTGTCTGTAAACATATACAGACAGTAGTGAAATATAAATTCTATTGTTGAAGATCCACAGTGTTCCATTTTGACTCCTAGATGTTTAATTTGTCTTAATGCTCTTCAATGTGAAGGCAAACTTATCTCCATGAAGACAGTGTGATGGTCACTTTTATCGATACTTTATTATGGAGGTGTCTGATATTCTCAGAATAAGTATGGGCATTAATAATCAAATATTCTATTGAACAATGTAAGGTTGATTTTCAATTTGCCATCTGGCTATGTAACTGGTGATGCAGATTAGGTGCCTGTTCCAGAACCTTCTGTTGAGATTTCCACTGAAAATATTGCCTAGCAGGAACATCCATCCTCTTAATGAGTATAAAGGAGACATTCAGAGATAGAATCTTCACTAACAAAGACATTAACGATAATAGCTCAGTCTAATTAAATTCTCTTATTCGAAATACATAAACTGTAGCCTCAGAACATTGATACTAATACAGTGTGACACAGTGCAGGAACAGGCCCTTTGAACCACCAAGTCTGTTTCGTTTCCCAGTCCCAATTTAGACCTGCTGCTTTGTTCAATTTCTATATTTATGCTATTCACTTCAAACAATGTAGATTAATTTTGACACAAAATAACAGAATTCAAACTTTATTACAGCAATAATTGGAACAACTTCCAAAGAAGATAAAAACGTAGATCTACAATCAGTTCATCAATCTTTTATAGTACACTATGAATAAGAAATTTCATTTGTTTGTTCACGGGTTTTGGTATTGCTGGCTAAGCCAGCATTTACTGCCTGACCAAAAACTGCCTTTAAGAAGGTGAATCGGAGCTAAACCAATCTGAATTATGATTATGGACGTGGGATAAGTACACTCCCAGTGTTGTTAATGAAGTGAGTTTCAGGGTTTTGACCAGCGACAGCGAACAAATGTGTGAAAAGGAGGTTAACTGCAGGGCATGCATGTTGTTGAGGGAAGCATGGTGAGTTGCTACAGTGCATCTTGTGAATAGTACACACTGTTCAGCAGTGTTGGAAACGGTCAATGTTGATGTCGTGGATAGGGTGTCAATCTTTTATTCTAAGCGGCGTCAAGCTTGAAGAATTTTGTGGCAGCTACACTCATCCAGGCAAGTGGAGAGTATTCCATTAGGCTCCTGACTTGTGAGCTGTAGATGGATGGCACATTTGAGGAATGAGGTGGTGAATTACTCAGCATGGAATTCCTTGTCTTTGATTCAGTCTAGTAGCCAAAGCAGCTATGTAGCTATTCCAGTGGCTGCTTGATTACTCTGAGACAGCTCTCCCAATTTTGACATTAGCCACCAAATGTTAGTAAGGAGGATACTGTATGATTGTTGTTTGTCCTGATGCCAATGTTGATTCCCTTCTTTAAACTTTGTAATGGGTGACTTGTTAGGCCATTTTAGAGACTAAAGAGTGAACCACATTGCTGAGAGTCTGGAGTTACATGTAGGCCAGACCAATCAAGAACAGTAGATTTTCTTCCCTAAAGAGCAGTCATGAACAAGCTGGGATTTTGAAGTCAATTGTCTAATGGTCACCACTTGACTAATTACAATTCCAGATTCATTAGTTGAATTTAAAATTCCACCGGCTGCTGTGGTATTCCCTGTACAGTAGCGGTAATGTCCAGGGGCATTAGTACTGCACTTTCTTGTGCATTAATAAGTTAATAAACACGGGTTGTGAGACATATACCAATTCTATCCATCGTCAGTCTTCCCAATGTACTCGCAGTCATTAACACCATTAACCTTCCCTTTTTCCTCCAGCACCTCTCCATTGACATCCAGCTGGATAGAGCTGCTTTGTCCAGATTCAATTATCATAGCCAAGGTCATTCCCACTTGCAGTGGCTTCTCTTCTGGCTTCTGCATCACTGCCTCTGGTGTTCACCAAGGGTCTATCCCTGCCCAATCCATTTTGTTATCTCCATTCTGCTCTCAGTGATACAATTCAAAGCCACAGCTTTAGTCTTCATGCATACATTGATGGCACACAACTCTACCTCACAACCCCGATTACCCCCTCTGGCCTCTTTGGTTGTAGTGAATTATCAGATTGCCTGACTGATATGTCCTGCAGGTAATTATCCAGAGAGACTGAGGCCACTGTTTGTGGTCCTTGCTTCAAACTCTGTTCCTTGGCTGTATCTCCCTGGCAACTCGTCTGGGTCTAACCAGACCTTTTTAGAACCTTGGTGCCATTTTTGTCTCCTAGATGAATTTCTGACCACATATTAGCACCATCAGTAAGGTGGCTTGTTTCCAATTCTGTTACGTTACTTGACTTCACACCTATCTCAGCCAACCTGAATACTATTCCTACACCTCTCCTTCTCTCTGTCACTTTCTGGCTTTAAGACAATGTTTTAAACCTAGCTCTTTGCCCAAGCTATTGGCCATTTTGCATGGCCCGAGGCCTGATGCACTCTGTGCGTAATAGTAACTTTGCTATTACCTCCCTCACTACCTCGTTCCAATGCAAAGTTTCATTATACCTCTGACATTGTGACATGTATGGCCTTTAGCACCTCTCTGGACTTCAACTGAGATGCTGCTCTGCAATATGAGAGAGTAGTCAAGGCCAGGAAAAGTGAAATGGTTCATTCACACCTAACACACAACAGACATAACAAGCAAAGAACACAAATGGAACATGGCAATTAGTGAGACTGGGGGATATAATGACTTGGGGTCTTTGACCATCTGACTCCTTCTCGTTTTCCAGTGAAATTAAATTCTCACGTGCTTTTTTATGGTAAACTGTTTGTGCTTTAAGCAGACTCTCAGCTTTACATGCTTGTCTTTACCTCTAGTACGAGATGTTGTCCCAATTTTCTATTTCCTATCCTGAAGGACCCCGAAGAAACATGGGCCAAGAGGTCAGCAACAACTATTATCCATTGAAGCACCCTCTCAGAGACCAGCACCAGTTATCGTTCCGAGTCACAGAAAGGAAACTGAACTGGGATATGTACCAGCACTCAAGCACAAAGAAATGGGACAAATACACAGGATAGTCCAATAAATTAAGATGAGATCACATGCTATGAGGAGGCATAAGTGAAGAATTTGTGGACAGAGCTTACAGAAGGTTATTGATTTCAATAAAGAATCTTCTAGGAATGTTGTCATTCCTCACAATGAGCTGATTAACAATGTTGGGGGAAATGGAGGAGTCCAGCTTGAAATTGAATGGAGTTAACCATGGTTTCAATTTTTTCAACAACTGCAAGATGTCCAACAGCGATGGAGCCTCTGAAGAGAGTCCTTGGTGATTCAAATATAGCACAGACTGCTACCATCTTGGTCTTGGCATCCAACAGCTCCTCAAGTTTAAACAAAAACTTGTAGAATGGTGAGAATACGGGCATTTCATCACCTCACTGTGTCATAGAAAAGGAAATAAAATGTGCATATCTTTTAGGAAATGATTGCAAAGCTCAAAATTTAAGACCACTGCTTCCTTAATATGTCCCGACTATCACTTGCATATAATGGCTGCTCCACACAATACTTCCTTTCATAGGCACACTCTGACCTGTTACGATACGTCCCACAGTCTACAAAGTGAATATCAACTATGACACTTATTTCCTTAGCACCAACAAAGACTGTCATTAATGCAATCCTTTTCTTCTTGCAGAAGATTTGGCATTGAACCTTTGCCAGGAGATTACCATCAGATGAGGCAGAATCTGTCTCACTTACCCCTCCAAGATATAAAACGTACTCAACACCCACAACCCAAGCTACAAATCTATTCCAAAACCTTTGTACTTGGTCTCACAAACAGGCCGAGTGTTAGAGCACAACGAACAGGAGTAGAAAGTGTTGTAAGGGTATGTTCAGAATCTAGCCTCTTCTCTACCACGTCTTACTTTAATTTCACCCGAGACAAGACAGTGTTGCTGTCTGACCTGCTGTGCTTTTGCAGCTTCTCATCTATTGACACTGATACCTGCTACACACATCTAAATGATACCTTTATTAAATGTTACAGACTCTTAAAATAACCCATCTGTGGTTTGGTGTATCAGTAAGCCAGTATGGTTTTATTTTATTTCACATTTATTGTGACAGTGCTGTCTAACATTATTTATGTAAACATCTGTCATGCTGATATGTATCGTGATGTACACCATTTCTCAAGAGAGGCACTTCCATTTGAAGTGCACTTCAATGAAGTTTCAAGAAATATCTCCTGTAAACAGCAGTGCATTATTTCCTGATGCAAACCATTGACATCCTTTCTCAACCAAAGCCAGATCAGTTCTTTAATACTGTGCATTCCTCCTACCAATGTGGGAG